>NC_092213.1:49264105-49402590 GCF_043381705.1 Parasteatoda tepidariorum | reverse complement strand
AAAAATTGTTTGCTTGGGTGCGCACTATCACTTTTCAAAATTTATATATATATATATATATATATATAGGTGAATAATTTTATATCATCGTTTTAATGTTTCAAGAAAAATTTATTCTTCTGTAAAACATTATCTATCATTACATAATATTTATTCAAACATTGTGATTTTGTAAATTATAGCAGTTCACAAATGTTAATTCAAACTTTTCTTTACAGGTATGAAAATTTCTTTTGATGTTTTCGATTACCTCATTAACAAAAAGGTATTTATTTTAATTTTCATTTAGGATAAAGTCATTTAATTTCGTTTATTATATTTTATTTTAAAAAAATTGCAAAACAAAAGTCTTGCATTTTAATGCCTTATTTAATATTTTATTTCATGTTATTTTTTTAAAAACACATTTGCTTTATTTCTCATTTGAGATTAACTTATTTAATTTTGCTATTTCCAATACTTAAAAACGGGTTGTTAAATATCATAAAATATCATTTATTTCTCACTTATGATGAAGCCCTTGATTTTTTGCCGTCGAATTCATAAATAAAGCTTTTAACTATATCTTACCTTCTGAAAATTCTTTTTGTATTTATTTTCACTGAATTCACTAAAAATTATTTATTATAATTCTCTAAATCATTTAAATTTGCTTCTCCTGAATTTATCAACGATGCTTGATAGCGTTCTAAAAAAAATCAATTCGATTCAGTATAATAAACTTGGTTAAAGAATTTCAAGTTAAATAAACTAGAATTCTCGGTTACTTTCATAGCTTATTAAGATATATCTTTAGGCTTGAAACAGACATTCTTTTAGACCTCTTGATATATAATTTATCCAACCCCTAAACATTGTAGTGACGCATCCAAAGTGACATTAAGCATAGATTACTTTAAAAATTAAGGCGGTCCCAACCTGCATGAAATTATTATTAGCAACGCACTTCAGCGGAATGATATAATTATTCATTACTAAGGAATGGCAACATTATCAGCCTAGCATTTATCGTCCACAATCATACGCAGATTATCGTCTGTTTTAAGGTACGTTTCGTAAAATATCGCCTGCTTGTTCTCAAGCATGGTGTTCTGAACCATTCGAAGAAAAGAAAAAGTAAATGTGGTATTGATTTGACAAGATAAGTTCTCCTAATTACAGATAGGATAATTTTTTTTTCTTTTTCCTTGCCTCTTCACGACCTAGGCGTTAAAACCAGTTCTCATAAATATTTATCCTCAATTGAAGGGTCGCATCCACTTTTGATAAACTGTTAGGTCCAAATTACTAATTTCTTCAGACATGCATAATTATACCAATATTTTTGATATCCTTCAATTTAAAAAAAATTATGCTTTTTGAAATAAAACTTTAATTCAGAAATCAGAGAATTAATTTATAAGTAATTATAAATAATAATTCGTAACTGAAGGGTATATCCACATTTGATAAACTGTTAGGTTTTTAAGTAAGTTATAATTGACCATAATGATTAATTAATTAGATAATAAGTTAATAAAATAATAAATTAGTAATCATAGCATTTTATTTCCAACTTTACAAATCTTTGTATGTTGAATATAATTAATAAGCAATTATGATTGAATTTTATTATTTTTAACATTATGTAATTAATAAGTAATCATACCAATAATTAATAAGTAATCAAAAATATTTATTCACAATTGCACACACATTAAAATATTTCAATGGTATTTATAGGTAGTAACTAGTACGAACAATTTAGTTAATTTAAAGTAATAGGTAATAATATTTAGGTAATGTAAGGTAAAAGGTAATAATAATTATGTAATATTTTTGATGCTGTATAATTAGTAAGAAATTATACCAATAATAATAAGTAATTATTCATTTTTATTCCCATGTGTAGACTTTGAAATATTCAAATGATATTGAAATTACGGTTAGTGAGTAATTTTAATAGTTTAGGTAATTAATTAATAATAATAAATATTTTTTTGACTGGTCTCATTTACTTTGGATAAACTGCTAGATTAAAAATAAATAATAAAATATCCTCCTGATTAATCAGATAATTAAAAAAATCTCATAAATATTTATTATTATGAGATTGATATAAATCTCAGAAATATTTATTATGAGATTTATATTAAATCTCCCAACTTAATAACTATTTTTAATTTGAAGGGGTTTAAGGAAATAATGCCACCATTGAAAATAATGAACAGTAATCTGAATAACATTTATCGTAACTGATTTCACTAAGTTAATGTCAATATTGCAAATAAAGTGAAATGATCTGCAGTAAACATCAAATGTCATATCGATTCCCATTCATATCAAAAGCAAACTTTAGAAACATAAACGAAAAAAATTATTTTAATCATTCAATTGAAAAGAAAACAAATTAGTTTAATTTGAAGTATCTAATCCTTTTCTCTGTTAGAGAAGCATGTTCTCAATATTTATCTTTAATAATTTCACTTAATCAAGTAAGCGTCAAATGTCAATTCTTTTCTATTGATATCAAAAGCAAACTTTAAGAACCTAAACGAAAAAAATTATTTCAGCTATTCAAATGAAAGGAACGAATCAGTCATTTTAGATGTAACTAATCCTTTTCGTGGTCAGAGAAGCATGTTCTTACGGTAATTATGAAGAATGTTAAAGAATGAAAACAGATCCATCTTTTCAAAACGGGAAACATGTAAATCCAGTTCCACGTAAGATACAAGTTTAATCTTAACTTGTTATCAGTAAGATCTCTACAACTTCAATACTTCAAGGTCTCTTTGAGAAACAATACATTTTAGACAAATAATCACCAATCTTAGGTTAGGTGGGGTTCATGGCAAATTCTGACATGTAGCGGAGCTAATTTCTTTTGGAATAAAAAATTTCGCCGATTTCAACCATTTCCCGTTGAATAGATAAGAAGAGTTATATGAGAACAGTATGAAAAGGTTCAGTTAATCTTGTACTCCAATCCTTTATTTGATTGTAAAATAGTAGATGCAACTTTTTGTTAAAACTTTTTCAAGCGTATCGTGATTCGGGTAATTTAAATAAATAATTATAATTGTATTTCCCCTCAAAGTTTAAATGCAGTTAGAATCTTGTTTCATAAATATTACGTAAATCGTTTGCTTTAAAAAGGTAATAAATCGTTTGCTTTAAAAAGGTAATAAATCGTTTGCTTTAAAACTTCAAGCTGTTTCTTAAATATTTAGAAAAAATTTTTAGTCTTTTAATTTATCAGTTCAATAGTATGCATTAAACAAAGTTTTAGTAAAAACAATTTTAAAAATTTTTTAGAATGTTACAAACTTTTAAGTCATTGAGAGGTAAACATTTTTCAAGTTGAACTCAATCATAACGGTCACTAACAGCAGAAAGAAAATATTTATTATTTGAATAAACTTTCAATAATTAAAATTAATTTGTCTTAAAAAAGGAAGATAAATAAGAATGTTTTTTTTTCTTTTTCTGCAAAATTTAAAACTCGTACCTATATAAATTCTGAGGCTTATCTTAGTTGAAAACAAGTCAAACAATAAATTAATTAGATAAATATGCTTTATCAAGATTTAAGAAACCTTCATTTAAAGATTTCTTTCAAGCATAGGAATATTTTTTATGCATGTCTCGAAATTGCTTTATATTTAGATAGTAATACAATAGCTGACATAAAATATATTATGAATTACCAACATACTAGAATATAAGAATGAATTCCAATTCTCTATCTATTTTAATTTTTTTTTAATGTTCGCCATTCGAATAGATAGAATTGTTGATTGTTCATAGTAATTTGATAGTGAAATAGCTGTGATTTTTCGTGCTATATAATACAAATATATCTAGATATATCAAGATTATTCACATATTTTAGTCCCATTCACCGTATTAAAATTGTACTTTTTTTCACTACTATTTCACCAAAAAGGACAATTTTTAATTTAAAATATGAAATAGAGATTCTAAATAAAATTAAATTGAAAAACAGAAATTTTTGGAGATTCTAATAAGAAAAAATTTAATATAATTTCATGAATTTTATAAAAATAATGTTTTAACATAAAATCAAAATTGGGTTAAAAGTTGTTCTGTTGTTGCAATCTAAAATTAAAATTACTATAATTGTGAAGAAAAAAAATATGAATTCGCTGAAAAAAAAGCAATAAAAGTTTAAAAAATACATACTATTTGTTTTTGGTTTCAAGTAATATTTGAAACCTCAAAATTCAATAATTTTATATTGGTGCATTGACATTTAATGAAAATCTTTCATGCATTTTGCAGAATGTTTTGGTCTAAAAACTTTTGTCTTGCGTTTTTGTTTTTGTGTTAAAAGAAAATAATAAAATTAAACTTTTGTATTTTATTTCAGTTTGCGCATTCAAATTTAATTTATAAAGCTAAACTTAAGTAGATTTCAAGTAGAAAAATAATCCAATAAATTAGTGTATCAAATATGTTTGTTTTTTAAATAATTGGGTAAAATTACAACAAAGACTGTTCTTTAAATGTATATATTTAATAAAAAAACGCCATCGAAAGTCATTGAATCACAATTGAGGTAAGAAAAAAATTTAAAAGATCACAACCTGTTTGATTATCTCAAGAAACAGAAAGGAAATAGAGGCAGACATTAAAAACACCTTCACGTTTCACGTAGCAATTAAACATGTTTAGATGTTTTTAATCATATCTTCTGCAGTTTCTGTTACGTTTCTTTCTGGTTATTTACGTTTCGTTCTGGTACATTAATTCTTACTTTTTACAATTTAATTATTTAATTTTAAAAAAAAGCATGCATATACGTGACATATATAAACATATACATGAAAAAACTGTAATTGAAATTTTTAAATTTTGGAAAAAAGAAAATAAATAGCTAGAAATGTTAAAATATTTTAATTCATTTTTTTTCAAACTTTGTTTCATGTACTAGACGATTACTTCTTATTATGCATCGCACTGTTACAAATCTTTTCAAGATATAAATGATTTATATCTACATATCTATAATTACATAGACTGAGAAACAAAGTATGGTCGAAACTACCTAAATATGATAAAATTTACCGTGTTTCTGAGTCTATGGGAACACCAATAAGCTATGTAATTTGTGCTAAAGCCTTTTGGTAGTGATTTTAATAAAATTATGAATAAATTATGGTTTTATAATAAACGAAAAAATTTGGTGAATTTGGTAAAAATTTGGCAGTTTTTTCATGGTACCTTAGAGTACGGCATGAAAACCATTTCCTTGGTTAAACTTACTTTAAAAGTTTTGTATTTTTTGTCAAATGTGTGGTAATGCAAACTATAATTTCGAAAACCAGAAATTCCGGTTAACCAGTACCATATGAACGGTATAATAACCGAATGAATAGTTATAAATATCATATGTTTTAGGTCTTATCACCAGAATTACAAGAAATGTCATTAGCGTACTGTATGATAATTTCACCAGAATTATTTTCTTCATGTACATCATTATATGATTTAATCAGTAAAAAATAAAACCCAAAGCCGTCGATATGAATAATAACAAATTAGATAAGAATATTTTTCCTTCATTGAATCCCACATCTTCCCAAACAGAATACAAAAAAAATTCCATCGATAAAAGAGTACGTTCTATAATCCAGCATCCGTGGGCAAGTAAGCTTTTGAATATTTACATCGAAAAGATTCAATGGCCTATAAAACAAACGACCATCACTTCTTGAGGTTTATCAATGAAATGTAAAGATAATACATTTAGAGATCAAGGTTAGCGTTGTATCAACATGAATTTTCGCTTCTATGGTCTACATTCTATAACAATGGAACTTAAGAAGAAAAAAAAGTCCGAATTTATATTTATAGCTGTGTTTTTAGTAAGAAGTTGTATAAGTTATGATAGCTTTTTGTTAGATTGATGTGCGTTTTAGTTCCGTGATTAAGACGGCTTTATCTGAAATAATGGCGAATAAATATAGAAAACAATACCTCAGATTATGAACGTAAAACTGAAAGATCGAAGTGTAATTCAGGGCAATTTCGGCATGAATCTAAATCGATTTCTGTCAAAATGGATTTAAAAGGGTAAATGGTGTAAGCAACCTTTGTAATACTTTGAGGTATTTTGGATTCTATGACAGCAACAACACAGTAAAAGAATAAGAAAATTGCACAAAATAGATTAAAAATTATTTTTTAATTGCTCGCACAAGATATTGTCATTGTACAATTTAGAGTGCAAAAGCTTCTACCTACAAAGATTCTTGGTTGTCTTAATTTGTAAAAAAAAATACATTTTAAAGTAAAAGAGCAAATCTTTTTGCAAAAAAACTCAAAAATTTCCTCTTTTCAAAATTGCTTAATAACTTTAATTGCTTGCTTTTAAATAAGACTTATTAATAGTTTAGGATTTTCCATACACCTCGTTTAAATAAGAAGGAGTTTATAGACGCAATAACTTAAATGTGTCTCTTAATTTTATTTGATCAAAATTCTTCGTACGTTTTTTATACTGAGTTTATGCTAATTTCTATGCCCTTTCAAACAATAATATATGTGTTTAAAAGCGAATTAAAAATTTGTGGAGATTTCTCGTAAAAAGTTAGAGTTATATAAAGCTTTTAAAAGCTAAGTTCTTAAAAAGTTGCCGATATCTTGCATTTTTTTTTTTACAATGTTTGCGATATTGCTGTCCTCAGAGCTTGAAATGTTATAAATGAATCCTTTGCCACCCCAATTACTAATTGCGAATTTTTGTGGTTTGTTGAAGAACTATAAATTAGTATTTTGCTCTTAAAATTGCCAAGAATTTTAAAAAAATTTAGTCTCTAAAATATAAAAAACATGCCTTTCAATAAAGCAAAGTACAGAATAAAACAAATACTGGCTAAGAGAAATGCTAGAAAACAATGTTTTGATGTTTTACTGCAATTTTTACGTCATGCGAATATACTGTATACGTGAATATACACTTATGCGTAATTAATGATGGAACTTAACATTCTTAAACATGTGTGCTATTTATTTATATTCATATCGATAGTTTCGTAGTGCTTGCGCTCTCGTGAAAGAATTATCTGTAACACGATATTACATTATATTGTAATATATACACTGCTTTAATAAAAACGATACGAAAAATTTGTTTTATCTCTAAAAACTCTTACATATTGTATTTTAAACAATATTCATCATTTAAGAAATCATTTAATTTGGAGGAAAAAAATACATCAATTTTTTATGATGGTCAATTTGACCCCAAATGGCAGTTTTAGGTAAGTCCAAAATCTGACTGTTCTAATATTTATGCAGTATTGTGGCTTAATATATCAATAATCTGATAAAAAGTAGAACAGATTTTTTTCTATGAACTGTTCAAGAGTGTAAGCTAATTGAAAAAATATTGCTTTTTGCCAATTTCATCGACATTTTACAAGGTACCGGGCTAATTGGAAAAATGCTGCAGTATTTTCTAATCTACCTAATATTTTTAAGCTTATTACAATCAGCCCATCTGCCCTTAGGCTAATTAGAAAATGTGCTGGGAATGATTTACTTTGCTTAGACGTATTGCAATAAATCTTTATTATTTAGTTTTTTATAATGAGCTTGCACTAATTTGGGAACTACTATATTTCAAAATTTCGGAAAGAAATCAAGCTAAGGGAGCGAAAAATCAGATATTTTCTAATTTGCCTAAAGATATGTGGGCTACTGCAATAATTAGTCACCGCAATAATCCTATATCAGGTAGATTCTAGAGATTCAATTTGCAAAATGACGGTAAAAGTTTGTAAATGGTCGGATATTCTAATTACCCAACAATGACAAATTAGACGCAAAGTTACGACTTCCCAGAGCGCAATTGACGATCAATTATGTAAAGAGGGCGAATAAATTTCAAGATTTCAAACGCAAAGTTTTAAATTCGATATGACCTTAGACTATCGCAAGAATTGGCACGTGTAAATGTTTTGAAATCGATTTTCTTCCATTTAGAACAGAAAATGCTAACCATTGCGTCGGGAAACGTATATCAACCCTATTTTGACATAATATTATTAATATTTCAAAAATTATGCTTCGAAATTTAAATTTTTACATTCGTTTAATGTTTTTAATCTTTAAAAAATTTTCACACAACATCTGTTAACATTTTAAAATAGTCTGCTAGCATATATTTGTCATGAATGCAAAATAGTAAAAAGCAAACATTTTAGTCCAGCTTGTATGTTTAGAACTGAAATTTCATACCCTGACCTGCAAGATACAATTATTTAAAAATTAAAAATCAATATTCCCCCTTTCTTGAAGTTTCACATTAGCATTCCTCTCAATCACTGTTATTAAAAATACACTATTAAAAATTCGTGTATTGTTTAAGGTTTGCGATCTATACAAGAAGATCATTCCTTTTGACCGATTGGATCCATCTTAGTTTTAAACATCCGAAAATCTCATTTGCATATTGGGGGTGTGAGAGGTATAATAATTACTCAGATAAGAAGCGGGTCAGTTTCAAGGTGTAGCATCAAATTCGCCTTCGCACCCATTGATTAAATTCTCGCTACGCTACGACACCCTATTCAAAATACATTTCATCCCCATACAATGGGAAATCCAAAAATGTAGGTCGCAGGGCTTAAAGGTCAGCCAGCCAATCCTTTGAAGGTACTCTCTGGACAGGTTTCACGCGTGATAAATGGCCCAATGGATCTATTTTTACAGAATATGTATTATTCATTGCATAATTTTACTGCCACTTTGACCAGACCACTGATAAATCTGGTTAGATTAGTGTGGTATTTGAAATTCATGACTTGAGACTTTGAAAATTTTGAATCGTTTAAATTTCAATTAATCATTTATATTTTAGGAAAGTATTGTTTAATCAGGTTATAAGAGATCGAATTAAAATAACATAAAAAATTTAAAATTCCGGTTTAAAAAAATTAAATGAATATCTAGAAATTATTCACTAGTTTATTAATTTGAAATGTATGAATCTTCTAAATATGAGAGTAATTTGCTTGCACTTTAAACAGACTACTGATAAACTTAGCCAGATTAGTGCGCTATTTGGAATTAGCGATTTGAGACTCTGAGCATCTTGAATCGTTTAAATTTAAGTACATTATTTATATTTTAGGAAAGTATTGTTTATTCAGGTTATAAGAGATCAAATTAAAATAGCATTAAACTTTTAAAATACTGAATCAAAAATTTATTTAATATCTAGAAATTATTCACTAATTTATTAATTTAAAATGCATGAATGTTCTAAATATGAGAGTAATTTGCTTGCACTTTAAACAGACTACTGATAAACTTAACCAGATTAGTGTGTTATTTGAAATTCGTGATTTGAGGCTCAGAGCATTTTGAATTGGTTAAATTTAAATAAATTATTTATATTTTGAAAACTTATTATTTATTCAGGTTCGAATTATTTAGTTTAAAATAATATTAATTAATCATTAGCGTAATTTTACTAGTACTGTGACCAGACAACTGATAAGTTTACCCAGATTAGAGTAGTATTTGAAATTCATGACTTAAGACTTTGAAAATTTTGAATTGTTTAAATTTCAATTAATCATTTATATTTTAGGAAAGTATTGTTTATTCAGGTTATAAGAGATCGAATTAAAATAGCATAAAACTTTTAAAATACTGAATCAAAAAATTTAATTAATATCTAGAAATTATTCTCTAATTTATTAATTTAAAATGTATGAATCTTCTAAATATGAGAGTAATTTGTTTGCACTTTAAACAGACTACTGATAAACTTAACCAGATTAGTGTGTTATTTGGAATTCATGATTTGAGGCTCAGAACATTTTGAATCGTTTAAATTTAAATAAATTATTTGTATTTTGAGAACGTATTATTTATTCAGGTTCGAACTATTTAGTTTAAAATAATATTTATTAATCATTAGCGTAATTTTACTAGTACTGTGAGCAGACTACTGATAAGTTTACCCAGATTAAAGTAGCATTTGAAATTTATGACTTAAGACTTTTAAAATTTTGAATCGTTTAAATTTCAATTAATCATTTATATTTTAGGGACGTATTGTTTATTCAGGTTATCCGAGATCGAATTATTTGGGTTAAAATAGCATAAATTTTTTTAAAATACTGAATCTAAAATTTAATTAATATCCAGCAATTACTCGCTAATTTGCTAATTTAAAATTTGTGAATCTGTTTCGCTTGTCTTAAAATAAGGAACATTGCTACAGCTAACTGGATCTTTTGGTCATTAATATCCATTTTCAGTCCCCTGTATTCATATGTTATTTATTAAAATTTAAAATTATAATTAATAGCATTGCATTATTTAACTCAGGCATTTGATAAATGAGAGCAATTTTATTGGCTTTAGATGTGCTATTTATAAATAACAGGTAAAATAAAATGTCCTTGAAAACTACGTGGAGAAAAAATCTAATAAAATTGCCGTACTGTATGATAAAAAAATCTGGTAAAAGTGCCGTACTATATGATAAAAAAAATTCTGGAAAAATTGCTGAACTTTATGATAAAAAAATCGGGTAAAAAAACAATACTGATTAATAAAACCAAAATATATTCTGTTTAGACCATTCATTTGGTAATTTTTCCTTTCAGTTGGTAATAGCTAACAAGAAAGTCTGGTTTTGAAAGTTATAATTCTTATAACCACACATTTAGTTAAAAATACAAAATTTAAAAGTGAATTTAACAGAATGAGTGGATTTTATACTATGATCTAAGGTATCATCATAAAGTCATCAAATTTTGTCACTTATAATAGGAGACGGTTTCGTCAAAAACGAAGTAAGTTTCGCGAAATTTAAGCATCCATTTTTTACAGTGCATTCTCTTTACATGATTTAAATTAATTTAAATGAATTTCAAATAAAATAAATGAAGAAGTATTTACTATTTTCATAATTAGAAAAATGTTTTGCCTTTGAAAAACAATTTCTAATAAATCCGTCAATTTAGAACACACCATTAACAATTTATTTATAAGAGGAAACTACTTGCTCTGGTAAGCAAAAAATTGAATTTAAATCTATTTTTTTGAACCAGCTTTAATGGTTGTGACATAGTTTTCACGAGAGTTTTAATAAGAATAAAATAGTTACACAATTCATCTTGAATCTTCATAGATTTATCTTTTCGCATGTCGGGGTGTTTTCTATTTTACACATTTTTTATTGTTCTGAAACAAGATTTCCCGGTTTACTATTCGCGTTATTAAACTATTCCGATTTTCTTTATTGCGGCATGAATAAGTTTTAGTAATCTGGCCTCGATTGCTTTTATATAGTTAAAAATTGATGCATATCATGTTCTTAATGTTATGAGTAACAGAAATAACTCTTTTTTCATCAATTATATGTTTTAAGCTAATATATATATTTAATTTTTTTGATCGATAGATTTTAACAAGAATTATATAATTTTTTTTGTTGTCTTGTTGATTAATAATGAATAATTTATATTATATATTTGCACTTTTGCACTATTTGGATTTAATTGTGTTTTTAAATATGGAGAAAAAAAATCTGGTAGTAAAATTTTGGTTAATGCTAGTCGAATACTAAAATAAATTATGTTGGGCATCATAATAAACTCTTAAACAATTAAAGAGACTATCTAAAATGCTCCGTATTTTTTTATTTTACTTATTTGTGAACCAAAATCAATTGTGATAGTTATTAGGAAAAAAGTAATTTTCACAGGAAGAAAAATTAGATAAACTTACTGTACTGTAGAGTAGTACCATTTCTGGCAGAAATAACCCCGTTATTTTGGTTAATAAAACTGATGTATAAAGTATTTAAAGATGCATTTGGTAATTTTTCAATTGAAATTAGTACAGTTTTCCGAAAATTCCGGTTTTCAAAATTATAGCTCTTATTACCACATATTTACTCATAAACACAAAACTAAAAAGCAAATTTAACAGAATAAATGGTTTTTATGCCATAATCTAAGGTATTATGATAAAATTAACAAATTTTAACACATTTATCAAATTTTTTCATATATTTTAAAGCCATGTTTTATATTTAATTGTACCAAATTCATTACCAAAGCGTTTCGGTTAAAATTGCCGAGCTTTTTGATATTTCCTTAGAACCAGAAAAACGGTAAATTTTACTATATTCAGGTAGTTTTTACCATTCCTTTTTTTCTCAATGCACCTATTGGAATGTTCATACCATACAAAGTTTTTCTTAATCTGAAATATATACTAGTTCATTCTTTAGTTATGAAATGTTAACTACAACTATCGAATATTTATTCATTGTCTCATTGGTCAATAATACGGAATTCTTATTTCACTATCTGCGTAATAAAAGAAATTAGGTTTTATTGGTTATAATATGAATAGGTTCTATACACACTGCAACGATTATTATCTACTGTTGAACTTTTGATACTTATCATATTTTTAATTTTATGAGTATTATAAGGAAAAATTTTCGCTCCCAAGAAATTTGCAACTCTTTAAATCACCTGTCTTGAATCAAAATCTTTAAGTAATTGCTTAAGTCTATTTTTGATGCTAGTATAGGCGCTTTAAAATCAGTTGGTATTTATTTGACTGTGATATAATTTGTTTCTAGTAAGCTGATTTTGCTTGTCTTGAAAAAACTCGCATATAAAATTGTTTTTTCTCAGTTCTCTGATATTCTATCTCTGATTTAACGAGCAGACAGTTACTGAAATTCTTAATAATAGCTCTAAAAAAATATTGGCTTCAATTGCTTGAATCTTTTATAATCCTATGTTAACTAATATACCTTTTACTAATTTTAATATTCCTAACATTTGAAAATTTTCAACACTGTGTGAGAAAAACCAAATAATTAAATAAGATTTATCAAAAAACAAAGTAAATTTCAAATTATTCTCATTACAAGAAATGGGGAAATTTAGTTCATAATTTATTACGTAATGTGCCATTTAAAACTATCTGTTAACATGGCGCATTTTCTGTTGGATCAGTTCAATATGCCATATTAAAACTTTTTAGAAAACCATTTTTTTAACTATAGCTTCATATCTTTATACTTCAGTTTCTGTTTAAACAATCTCTGTATGTTTTATGCAAATAAGACATTCCAATGCATTATACAATACGTGGACTGATCGTTAAGTCACAGTTCCCAGCAGATCACCGAAGTCAAGCATCACTGGCTACGGTCAGTGTGCGGGTGGGTGACCACTTGGATCAGTCTGCGTAGGGACCGAGGGTGTGCGGTATTGGTCCTCGTTAAACTGTGCTACCGTAAAGTGCTCGACTTCGAGCGCAGATCGTCGGGCTACCGAAGCGGGGGTGCCATCCCTTCCGCAGAGGATCAAAATTGTGACGGCATGTCTTCGGATCATCCTCCGGGATGTTTCCCAGACCGTCGCCAATAGCCCATTGTGCAGCTCTAGTTCGACGTAAAGTAACAACAACAACAGCATTATACAATACACTGCCCTTTCCTCTTAAAAATGGAAGCACTTCTTCACGGTGTTCTTTAATTACCCCCTTAATATATATTTTTTTAAATTCTTGTCAAATACGAAATCCAAGTATTGTACATGTTAGAAGTTAAAAGTTAATATTAAACTGGATAATAAAATGCTTTAAACTAATGAATCTACAGTGAAAAAGCCGTTCGCGCAATTAAACTTGGTAATGTTTTTAATTTTCACTTTTCCCCTTTTTTTATTTCCTCTAAAAATAAAACAAATTTTGATCTTTCCATTCACGACCTTATTAGTTGGGATGCGTTATATTGCTTTGCTTGTTTTTTTTTTCGTCACTTTAATATTAATAATCAACCTTTATTGTACACATATTTTTTTACTTCATTTTTGTCAGTATTTTTTAAATATACAGTAAAGACATAGATTGCAGAATACTCTGTATGTATGAAAATAAAATTTATTTACTATTTCACAATCGCAATTATTTTCCCATTTAAAACAACTTTACCCTATTGTTATCGCACTAAACTATTTATATTGAAAAACGCAAAATTCTCATTACTTTATTGTTTGACTTAAATTAAATACCGCTTAAAGAAAAACATTAATTTTTTTGGGGCCATATAACAATCAATTCGCATTAGAAATCTGAGATGCGATTTCTTATTTCTCTCCAAATATGGCCTACATTATCATCTTTAAAGATAATAACAAAAATCAGGTTTTCTCCAAATTAATAAGCCTTCAATTTCAATTTTATAAAAATAAAAAATTTAAACATTTAAATTGGCAAAAAATATCATTTTACTTGGCAACTAATCTCAGTATGATTACAGCGATTACTCACCTTTTGATAAACATCTAAAATTAGCAAAAATTTACAAATTTAAAATTATAATTCATCCTTTCGTTTTTAAGGACCTTAAAAATTGTGCGTTAGAATTTAATATGTAATAAATGATCGATTTATGAATCCTTTAAGGATATCTTTTCATAACATAAAATACAACCTCAGAAATATTGTTTATTGTGGAACCTTAGAATTGTTTCTTTGCTGCAATCTTAAAAAGATACTAAAGTTAACTGCGTTCGTAGTTATATTATCTTGCAATTAAGCTCAAAAAATATTAACTTGCACGATAATGTGGTTTAACTTATCCCCGTATAAGGGTTGCAGCTAACAAGGATGATATCATGTTTAAAAGTGTCCCAAACTGGTACCATGCAATACAGTAATTCACCAGAATTACTGAGGTTCATATCCAGGTTCATATAGATCATTCAAGGTCATATTAAGGTTCAATACATTCAAATATTTTTCAACCGTGTGATTTCGTTTGAATTTTTTTTTCTGTTCACTTTTTCGTAAATCTTGTTAGAAATTTTATTTTATACATTAATATTATTAGTTTTAAATTCTAAAGTTACTTATACATATTACAGAAATTATGCATTTTTTTCTCATATTAGCACCCACTATTTAAACCCTGATTAAGTAGTAATACGTTTAAAAATGCTTACATAGAATACGCTTGATAATAATGTTTCAATAAATTTTAAAGTTACTGAAATTGAGTCATTTTTGCGCAAAAATCACACTAAACTCTGATTACGTAACAGTATTTTCAAAGATATTTAAATAAGTTATGCTTGAGAAAAGTGTATTAAACACGAACTTATAAAGTTAAAGAAACGGGCACATCTTTTCTCTTATTAGCCCACACTATTTAAACCTTGATTACGTAACGGTACTTTCAAAGATACCCACATATATTGTGCTTGAGAAATGTGTATCACTTAACAAATTTTAAAGTTACAGATACAAGAATGGTAGCATACTATTTAAAGTTTCATTGCATAACAGTCATTTCAAATTTATTATTAAGAAATATTTATCTACAACGAAATTTAAAAGTTACTGTTGCAAAATCGGGGGCATATTTTCTCATGTTAGTCCATACTATTTAAATCACCCTGATTAGGTAACAGTACATTCAAAGATATTCGCATAAGTTTTTGCTCTTGAGAACTGTGTTTCAAAAACGTTTTTTTTTTTTTTAAAGAATGGATAATCATAAAAAGGCAGAAAATGAATTAGCAGGTTATGAGGTAACACTATATTTTTCCCACTTAAATGTAATTTAACTCTTCGCCGAACGCCAACGCAAAATAATTATGCACGATTATTCTTTGTTCGATTGCAATAGTAGCCCTTATCTTCTTTTCAACTTTTCTTCAAATTGAGGGTTGCCACGGCAACAAAAGAACAGTGATTTTTCAGTGAGGTAATTTCTTTCGTGTTACCTACCATCAAATGAGCTATAATTCCACGCTTGTCAGGAAAGATGACGAGGAAATAAAGAATTTCAATTAAGTCTGACTTTAAATTCACTCTTATTCTATATTACTTTGTAATTTTTACCTCGTTCTTTATTATAGATCAGGTTTGAAGATCAATAATCCGACAATTTTAATGCAAAGACAAATTAGGAGAAAAGACGGATATTGCTGACAAAGAATTCGAACCGTTCCTTTATTGACAACCATGAAATTCTAAAATATATTTATCTACTGGATTTTTTATTAAAAAAATAGCACTTGCATGAGTTAAATGTAATTTAGTAGCTTTAAGCTACTGCTTTTAATTTTGTATACCCATCTCTCTTTAGAAATATGCCATTATTACGCTGTTTTTAGATAAAGGAATAAATGCTTATGCATAATAATTATGCATTAAAATGCAGTGGTGCGCAGAAAGACCCGAAAATCCATCACAAATTGGGCATCTTATAGACTATTAAGGGAATTAAAACCCGAAATCTACGCAAAAAAAAAAAAAAATCTGGCAAAATTATTACTTTGGTGTATGATAATGACAGTTAAATATCTAATTCTGATTAATAGAACCAAAATATACTATATTTAAATCATTCAACTTGTCCCGTATACAAAATGCTCATCTGAATTCTTAAGGTTATTTTTCGAAAACTTTTTCGCAAAAAAATTTTTTTTTGTTAATTTGTGAATATTAAGCTATTTTTGAAACTGTTATTTTTATAACTATTCTATTCATAACTGTTATACATGAACGTTTCGTCCATCACTTGTCACCATCTATTATACTGATTATGGAAATTGTGCAAAATGTTATAAATAAAAGTCCCCTTTTTTTGAAAAAGAAAAGAGTTCTGATATAAAAAATTTTAACACAGTTCCATTCGGCATTGTTTTAGCCAACAAAAATATTCAATACTTTAGAATTATTCATTCATATTAATGATTTGTTTTGAAAAAATCCCCAAACAACTGATTTTCTAAAAAGCAGTTTAGTTATTCTTATAAATACTTAAATTATTTGTCGTTTTTAAGGTTTAATAAATTACTTTACTTTCTACAAAATATTATATATCTTAAAACTCAATCTTTCCTTCATGTTTACACACATTATGACTTTTTTTTTTATTTTCCTTTTTTTTAAAGTGTTTACATAACATACCTTACAAGGTGTTTAAATCTCTTTTGATAAACAAAAAAGATTTAATCACATTTTTGTTAACAATCACCTTATTATTGCTTAACATCTCCCAGAATTTAACATTACTAGTTATGTGCTGCTGTTGTTGTTGTTTTTTTTTTTTGTTTTTTTGCTTATTTAAAAAAACTGTAATAAAAAGAACACAAAAATTTAATAATGTAAGTACTAATAATATAACGATATAATATAACCAATAATATAATGAAATAAATAACGATCGTCAAGAAGTTAAAATTGCAGTTTGCGTTAAAATTATAATTGTTATAAGAACTAATACATTTATAAAAGTAGTGTCTATTAGTATGCGTCATTTTTCGCCAAATTCGTGCATCCCAGTCTTCGAAAAATGAAGAAAAAAATTATTTGGAATCAAAATCACTATCATTTATTGTCAAAATTCATTTTTAAAAAAAACTAGATAAAACAATAAAATAAAAGCAAAGCAATCGAGTTACTTCCAAATTACTATGTCTCCATCTTACTCTTTTATTAGAGCAACATCATATTACAATCTCGCTACACAAATGAGAGATCATATTGAAAGATTTATTACTTTTTTGTTTGAAAAAGAGCTAATAACATACCTAAATTCAAAAAACTTAAAACAATTCATAATTTCCCTCGGGATATTGTGATCCAATGGTTACTTTTATTTATTATTTTCTTTAATACTTCAAAAGAACAACCGAACAACAACGTCCTTGGATGAAATTCAACAATGCGGGCACGTTCGTTGTTTTTATCGTGGAGGTTTTTATAGTCCGTAAAGTTCGTTGTTCACGGTCAGAGTTGATAATATTCGATAGCCTAACTGTCAGATCTATCAACATAATCAGTGATAAACATATGTGACATCTCAATAAATAATCCAGAATTGAGACGAATTATAAATCCAAAAGAAAAAAAAACTTTAAAATGACTGTTATAAAACATATAGAAACAAAACTGCTGTCAAGCATTGCGCTTTTTCAATCTTTACCTTCATACTATGAAATCCGGTTTAAAATAAATATATGGCTGATTCTGTCAACAATATCATGTTTTGTCAGTCAACAAAATTTAGACGCCTATATCACAGTTTAAATTACTGTGTATTGAAAATGAAATGCTGAATACATTCTAACACAACACGTACAACTCGTACTGATTGCTAGATTGAAAAAAATATTTGTTGCCAACTACATTATTATTAATTCATTTTTCATATCAATAATGCAAAAGAACATTATTTTTAGGTTTACTGCGAAGGAATATTATGTTTAGGCTTAGTCAGCAAATTAGACGCTTATATCACACTTAAATTACAGCATATTGAAAAAAAAACAAAGAAGCACGTTTCACTATTTGCACTGTTAATTAGCACATACGAAATACTCTTTAACCTCATTATTATTACGTTATTCAGCACATATATAAATAATTAAAAAGAATATTATTAGACTTAATGCAATATTACTTTTTGGCAATAATGTTTGTTGACTAGGCCTAAGAATATTGTTTTTAGGCGAAATGGATAAAAAACAAACGCCTGTATTACAATTTTATTTATTGGGAACAGCTGCTTTCGCATAGAGTCTATAATGTGTACTGATTGCTAGAATAAACGAAATAATACATGCTAATCACGTTGCTTTTATTTTATTTTGCACACAAATAAGACATAACAAATATTAGTCTTAGGCTTAATGAGGGTTTTAAATGCAGTCTCAAATCGTTCTCTTTTTAACATAAAAATGTCAATCTATTTTTGCTGACAATAGAAAAAGCAAAACTGGTTTAAAATTTAGTTGATGATCCCTTTTTCATTTATGACATCATCTTTTATACGTATTTGCTTATGCGTGATTTTTTTTTTTTTACAGGTGATTCATTAAATACTAAAAATTTCTTAAGGTCACGTTTGACAATAACTTTATGGGGAAAAATATTATCAACTGTTCTAATAACTTGGAAATATCCACTAAATTTTATTTTCAAAAAATTATTTGGGACTTGTTAACAATGATGACACAATTTGAAAAAAGAAATCTTTCAAAACCTTCTTAATTTCTGCACATTGCTAAACTCAATAATAACTGATAATGGAATATATATTGCATAAACAAAACAAAAAACATTCTTTCGGTGGAATAAATAAAAAAAATGGCGCACTTTTTCAATAATAATTACGACGACATCAATTGTCTTCTAGAACTTTCATTACCTTGAGAAGCGTTGCTAGAAATTACAATTGTTCGAATGAACTCATCTGGCGGAAAGTTCATGCACCCGACATCTTGGAGGGCGCCTAGCGTGACAAAGATTTCTCAGTGTCACCATCTATGGTGAATTATCCAAATTATAATTCTCCTTCTGCTAGGTTTCAATTCATTTCATTACCCTTAAAAACAATTCTAATTAAACAGGAAACAACGAAATTGTATCATCACGATACGTAAACAATGTCTAGTATCAATTTCCTCTAAATTCAGTATCAGTAGGTTTTACAATAGGGTTGAAGTTGCACAGCTGTCCGGATCTGATACCTGCTGTATAAGCAAATTGAAGTTTACCAGGAAAACTAGTATCTTCCATTCTGTGTAAGAGAAACTATTTATTTTTTATCTGTAAGTAAATTATTCGAAACGGTGACACGTGTCCCAGTTGGACATTTTAGACAATCACATTTCCTGAAGCAGATGTTCTTGCGCAATTGCTTACATTTTTTTCCAGCTTGTTGCCCCCGATATCCCGTGGCTCATTTTTATGATATCAATTACACGGTAAAATGCTGTTTGAATGAAATTCTCTCGCCACGTTCTTTCATCCGGGTACTTTTTTCTAGACCCTCTCGGAAAAAACCGGTTCAAATTTGAACCATACTATCGGTTCCTTCAATCATAATATCCTCTAAATTCCCTGAAACTTAATAAAATGTTAAAATGAACCTTACTTCTGTTTCCTTAATTGATTAAAACAACTTAAACTTGATTACATGGTATTTTGTTTAACCATAGTGTCGTGTAATCAAGCTAAAAATTATTTAATTTGCCCGATAATAAAGATATTTTTTGACATGTTTGCTTCATTTTAAGGTTACGGCAAAATTTTTACGATATTATGGGTTAGCACTCTCCACAATTTTTAACAGTGAATACTTACATGAGCGAAACAGAAAATTGATGCACCTCTAAGTTATCAATTGCTAATTTTTATAATTGAAGAAAATTACCCACTCGTTTCAAATGACTCCCATTCACGTTTCCTAATCATGAACGCATGTTTTGTAGTTAAGATACATGATTCATAGCATAATTATTTTACAATGGAAATATTTATTATTATTCGGCAAAAAGTAAAAATGCATTCTATTTTAATTTTAAAAGTAGTGCCGATTTTGAGACAAAACTTGACTTTGAAAATTTTGCCATTGCATTCCAACGAAATTTATTCCCTCAAATTTGGGTAAAGGAATTGAAAGCTTTAATGCGTATTCATTGATTAAAAAACCCTGCGTATTTAAATCAAGAAACGGGTTTCCTAATTAGGATTTGTATTTCATAGCAAAACTTTCAAAATAGATTATGTTTCATTGCATAACTTTCAAATTTCTTATAGAAAACAGTTTTAAAATTTTTTCAAAAAAAATTTTCTTTTTTTTAATTTTAGGAAATTATGAAATTTGGAACGAAAATTGACAAAACTTTTAAGATTTCACATGATTATTCAATACACCCTAAGCTAAAGAAAAAATATTTTTAAAACTACCATTGACAAACTTTTAACATGAGACAAACATTTATAAATGATTCATAAAAAAACATTTATAAATGATTTTTCAAAAAAAAAAAATAATAATAAATTAATCTCGTGTTTTTTGCTTTTTTTAATACAAATATTGACAAAACTTCGAGGATTTGGCATAGTATCCCAGTATATTCTAGTACCCTAAATCTAAAACGGTCTCACTTGTTTGTACCTAATAAAACTTTCTAAAATGTTTCATAAAACAAAGTTACATGCCTTAAAATGCAGAATATATTATAATTTTACAAAAAATATGCTCTTTTCACTTTGCAAAAGTTTTTTTAAAAAATGAGCTTTTATATAATAATCTTCAAAATCATAATTTCTGCGATTTTTTTTCTCATCTTTAAAAAAATGTTACCGAAAACAATTTGCATTTGGCACACTTTCATATAATACGATAAAAGGGAAAGTATCCCTATATCAAACAGCCAAAAAAAATATAAAAAATAGAAAGAAACTAGTCATGTACACCATTTCGATCTTTTGTTTCGATTTCGCCAAATTTAGATCTCTTTTGTTCGTGGAAACAACAAAATCGAGTAATTCTCGTTTAGATTCAGATTTCTCGTGTATGTAGCTGGGCGGAGGGAGTAGGGGAAATAACAGCAAACATAACAAAAAAGAAAACGTGTGAAAACGAAGCTACGGAAGCCATCTAGTTTCATGTCATTTTGGCAGCTAAAAATTCGAGCTACTACATGCAAATGAGGCGGATATATGATGACGTCACGGAATGCAAAACGTAGTTTGGGATCCATTTAGGTGAAGCGTAGCTCCGGTCAAATGAATTTAGGAAAGAATTTTTAACAAATAATTTAAGGTAGTAAACAGATTCGAAAACAGCTTAGGTGACTGTGGAGAAATAATCAGAAAAAAGATTAATTTAACCTTTTTAGGTTCAAAAAATTCAGCATTTTAAACTTAATAAATTTTTTATTCTCAGCGTAGAAAAAAAATTAAAACTTTTTCAGAAAATTTGAGTTTGACGAAGTTAATTTAAATGTGAAAATGAGTCTGAAACCTACACTATTATTTAATTTCTATCGTGCTCAACATTTAAATAACCTCATAGCATATGTTTTTGTTTTATTTTTTTCCTTATTTTATGCAAAAAGCATTTCAAACTTCTTGTTGTATAATATATTATGTTTATTTATGAACATTAATTTTTTTTCTGATAGCAAGAAAAACACAAATCGGTTCAAGCTTTTTCAGAAGTTTAAATTTGAGGAGAGATGCTAAGACTTTTTCGAATTTTTTTTTCAAAAAAAGACTATACAATACTTAATATCAAAATAGAAACATTTCAGTAGTTATTTAAGAATGAAATAGATAGTTAATAGTGAAAAAAAGCAGCGAAAAATGAAAAAGAACTTGGGAAGTGTGAATCTAAAAAATAATTTTATACGAAGTAACCAAATGAAAAGTAGATAAAAATAAAATAAAAAAACAGAAATAAGGGTAACTCAACCAAAAAGAGCAGAAATAAGGAACAACATTTAAGAGTAAAATAAACAATGAAAAATAAATTAAATAATGTAATTCTAAGAACAAATTTTATTCGTAATAGTCAAATAAAAAGTAAATGAAAATAAGTGTAAAGAAACAACAGAAATAAGAGTAACACAACAAATAAAAGTTTTAAAAAAAATAATAATAATAATTAAAAATAAAAGCAAAAAATAAAAAAAATGTAAGGAAAATAACGCTAAAAACAAATTTTATCCGAAATAGACAAATAAAAAATTGATAAAAATATATTGGACAAATTTTAGAAACTGGACATGTTTTAGTTCAAAATAATGATTTTTAACTACTCAACAAAAGTTTCTATTTAACTTGATATTACCCAAACCAAAACGATAATGCTGAAGTGAGTTAAATGCTGATCAGAAAATATGGTTGATGCCTCCTCACCTTTCCAGGAATTTACAGCACACTAACATAAAAGACTGTAAGAGATTTAGCTAGCACTTTTACAGGCATAAATCCTGGATTATACTCAAAATCTTATGAAGAAAGATGAACCCAGCAATTTCCAAATATTTTTGGCTATGGAGCCCTAAAAAATTTTCTTCAGTGTCTGAACACCAAATGAAAGTTCAAAAATCAATTGTCATTTGGTGTTTAGACACCAAACAGTAAATGATAACACGCCAAATGTAAAGCACTAAGCACTAAATGACAGTTGAGAAATCAACTGTCATTTGGTGCTTAGACACTGAAAAAAGCTCTTGTTTTGAGAACTGAAACTATAGTATGGCCATTTTTATGCTTTATTTACGCTTTCGATTATTACGTTATCTAATTTTATTCACGATGAATTTTTACTCTTAATTTAAAAATAAAGTTCATTAACAACTGTTAGTATTTTAGCCAAAGAAGGGAAGGATATCAGATGTATTTTCAAAATATTTAATATTACGAATTAAAGGTTTTCATAATTTTATCAATAACACTATTAAAACTAGATTTTATATCTGACAATTAAATTGAAAGGTGAGGAGCGTCATCTGAATTTGTTCTTCGGGCATGCATAATCTAAAAAGATATAAAATGAATCGAAAAGTGGTTTCAGAAAAAGAACAGTAATAAACGCTGAAAATGAATACCAAAGAAATATAATTCTTTATTTTAAAATTTAGTTATTATATTTTGAATTGAAAATTTCGATGAGCAACACTGAAGGAATTTCTTTTTTTTACATGCATATCCTTTTCATTATTTATTCTATATATTGTTTCTGAAAAAAAGATTATTTTTAATTAATGTTTTTGGAATTTTGCTTAAATAATTCAATGTAAATAACCGAAATAGTAAATCAATAATAAAATAGTGATAGTAAAAATAAATTGATTGCTGAGTAAACCCTTACTGGTTTTAAAAAATCCGAAAAATTTTTAGAACCACTGCGGTTCTATCTCAGAACCCAAGGGTTCTGCTATCATCTTAAAGGAACCGCTCTTCTAACTACTCATTTTATCAAGACATTCGTGGTTTCAAGGAAAATATATATCTCTATATGTCGACATTCATCATGCACTGTTGGTGAAAATTGAATAACAGTTTTTATTAAATATCAATATTTCTCCATTACACCTCTTTCTGCCGACATTCATCATGCACTGGTGATAAAAATTGAATAAAAGTTTTTATTAAAAATCAATATTATTCCTTTATATCTGCAAATTTCAACAGTCAGCAATCACTGATTATGCAAGTTTAATAAAAGTTTTTATTAAATATCAACATTTTTAATTTACGTCTAAAAATGTCAACATTCATCATGCGCAGGGTTATAAGTAAAAAAAGTTATTATAAATTGTTTTCATAACATTCATTGTCAATACATGCTTAAAGTCAATATTTGCTTGAGTAGAAATATTAAATACTAATATCTTCAAAAAAAAATATTGAAAGTGACCATATAATTGTCAACATTAACCGAATTACGGATTTTCACTAGAACGTGTATACATATTAAGATTTATTATTAATATTTGCCAATAAAGTTGTTCCTTATGAAGGTCGTTCGTATTTAGCATTGGATTTGGGAGTGACCTTTACAGGAGAAAGGCGGAGGGCATTGTGTTAAAGAGAATTTAGGTCTCTGTGTGAATTCTATTGTCCTGAACTAATGTCTGGGTCACGTGGACTATCAACAGCAGCAAAGGTCAGCTCCCGACACTAAAGCTTCCTGCTCTTTCACACAGGCAAACGATTTTTCGAAGATAATTTTTTTCAAAATTTTCCTACATAACATGCAAATCGAAAGAAAAAACTTTCAGTTAGGAATCTTTGTCTCTGCATTTTAGGAGGAAGAGTGGGTTGCAAAAGCTTATTAATATGCTACCCATATTTTTACAACTGGTTCATACAATTTTTTTCATCATTAGTGGAATATACCTGAAATTAATTTCAGATATACAAAAAAGAAATCTTCACTTTGATTGCTTATTACTCATAAAACGCTAATAGCAGAAAAAAATGTCTTATGAAATGATTTTTTGTGAATCTACAACGTCTTTATCACTTTTGAAGTAATAAAATCTTTTTAAAATCGATGAAGTGATAAAATCTTTTTAGCTACCAAACAAAGGAAAAGCAAAGGTTATTGCTTTATTTCTTCAGACAAGAATTTTTAAGAAACGCAATTCAAAGTGCCATGTCTAAATTAATTTTGTTCTGAAAAAAACATTTAATGTACAATTGTCATTAAGCAAAAATTAGCAACTCATTTATTTCAAATAAATGTTTTGTTTCAGTTTAAAAAATTTAGAAATAAAGATAATCAATAAAATTAGATAAATTAATAATATATTAATAATAAAAAATTTAAAATCAAAAATATAAAGAAATTGCATTGAAATATATCTACGTATAATCAACTATTTTTTATACTTAGTTCATAGAATTTTTTTACATCTTGTTTAATGATATTTCTACTTTATTCTTTGAAATATGAGCTTTAAATTTGATGTCAACTGCCACTCAATATATTCAAAATTCTACAAATCTTTCGGAAACTTCATTTAACCTATTCTTAAATATCCATCTGACTAAAACTAAGTTTGACTACGTTTAAATAGTTAAAGAAATGATAGAAATGATTATTGTTTGTTAATATCTTAAAGCCTGTTTGAAAATGACAACAATAAGAACACATTTATGGAATATATTTTTGATAGGATATGCCTTTATTCTTTTTCGTGTATCTCATACAAGTATATTAAAGGTATGGCTTTTCTAGAGCCCACTACGATTTGTTTAATTTTTATTTTATTTAAGAAATATTAGTATTAGATGTTTGAAATTTAATTTAGCTAAAGAAAGTATTCCCTCTCAGTTTTCTTGTTATTCTGTTGACTTACATTATTTATGATCATATTGTATAATCATATTGTATAATTAAAATCACTGTAATGTTTACAAAGCTTAAAATTGAGCAAAAATATTCTTAAACATACTTTCTCAAAATTAAACTGTAGTATTCAGGATAAATATGTGTATAATTGCTAAAATATTTCTTCTTTATCAATTATTTAAATAAATTGACATATTTTTACAAATTCAACACTTGTTTTTCCCTTTTTTACATTGCTATTTCTATTGAATTTAAGGTAATAATATTTCCGTAACCTCTAAATTATAAACTCGACTCGACGCAGAAGATAACATAACTAAATCAAGTAGTAATTTATCACTTATTTTTCACTTTTTTCCATTGCTATTTCTATTGAATTTAAGGTAATAATATTTCCGTAACCTCTAAATTACAAACTCGACAGAAGATAACATAATTAAATCAAGTAGTATCTTGTATAACCAAATTCCATGAAGGAGTTTTCGTAAAAAGTTTTAAAATTTGAGGTTCTAAGACGGTGAGCGCATAATAAAATGTCAATGTTTGGCGACGCCAACGGCAATCATGAGAAATATTTGAGAATTATTTTGTAAAACACTCCTCATTTTTTTAGAGGTAATATTGTTCAAGGGATTGGTAACCATGAAAGCAAAAAATATTACCGATGCTTGGCTCAAATGTCCTTTTTTTAATTTTTTCTTAAATTCATAAAAACTCTACTTGAACTGATCGGAATTTTTCTCGCCAAACGAAACAAAATGGTTTTTCTAAGGTCAGTTTAGTATGGAAAAAAGGTCTCCAGATGTTGGCAAGTCATGCGAATCCCAACCACCCACGAAATCAACCCTAAAACTTTGCAGCATAACTGAAAAATAGTGCTTCCTTCCGACTGCTGTCAACTTCTTTCCGTGACAAGTTCCGGTTCACTTGTTTTGGGTTCTTAAAAAAAACCTCCTCACGATTTGATGCCTTTTTGGTAATGAACTCGGATTGATCTTTTGGTTCGTCTTCTTAACTTTACCAAAGTAGGATTTCTTTCCTGGTCGAAACACCATGTGCGTGATTCGGAGCGAGATGTGCCGCTGTGTTCGTCAAGAACATATTCAGTTTTTGTGATGGAGTACGTCCATTGCTCCCTTAATAATTGCCCTCGTTTTAACTTGTAAATTATTTTGGATTCTACTGTTTTATTTTGGACTTTCTTATGAAAAGGTAAGTAGTTGAATTTTATTTTTTGATCACATAAAATCACATAATAATAATATTATTTAAGTCATTTCTAAATTAATTATTTTAAGACTATTATTTGAATCCTTTAATTCTCGGACTATTTTCCCAAATTTGAACAAACCTCACCCTGCTGAGCAAGTAGAAAAAACTGCTTCACTTCCTAGAAAACCGAGCATGTTTTACTTTAAATTCAAGAAGTCTGCAATAACAAACAAGATCCGCACTGCAATAAAAAAAAAAGGATAAAACACAACAAGATTTTTGTATTGGTAATTATACTAGGCCTAGTGTCTTTTGTAACTAGGTTAAAATAAAGGGCTTTGTAGCAAATAAAGCATATTCAGTTACATATTTTGTATTTTTTTTTCAGGTCAGTTTATATATGTGAATTTGCTTTTTAACACAAAAGCAGAATATTTAAACAAAATAAATGAGAAAACATAGTAAAGTAGAATTGTGGTAAGGAGTAAGATTTCCAAATTACTTCCACTGATTTGTGTAAATATTAGAAAATATGCACATACATTCTCAGATGCTTTTTACGAAAATAATGAATCTTATGGACGCTAGTTTAAAATGTTTCGAACGCAATTTATAAGAAGCATAAATCAAAATCTTCTAGCATATTAAAGCTTATAAAACGCAAAACTAGATATAAAGATAATGTATCTAAAATCTCTTTTCGATAGCAATGCTCAAATGTATTTTTCAAAACATTTTCTTAACACTTTCAATGTTAACATTTATTAAACATTTCAAGTTTTACTAAGGAAATGTTTGATACTTTTGTTTTTGCTTTATTTTTTTATTTAATTTTATTATTAACGTTTGCGTTTTTGAAATTTAGTAATATTGTCGCCATATTATTAAAATACTCCATTTAGGCTAAATGTCCTTCTGATGCTTTTTATTAGATACTTCGAGTTACTGAAAAGTTATAAAACACTGCGAAATACTTATGAGAGTGGTATCTTATAAATAAATGTTTATCAACTCAACAATGTTTTCAAATTAATCAAATAAATTATCTTCTAAAAGACAATTATTTCTAAATTATTAATGAATGAAATTTTAAAACCAAAGCATTTGAGTTGTTTACAAATATTAATTAGCCTTTCTCATTTCATGATCATGATTAAGGTAATCTATTGGTGTTTCCTTAATCAATAAACTGCTGTTTGCTTGATAAATTGATTTTTAGATGCAATTAATCAAGCTATGATTAATATGCCTCGTCTGTAGTTTTGTAAAATAATGAGCTGTTGTTTCTTACACTTGTTCATTAAAATTGTTTTTCTTTTTTTAGCAATTTCAGTAATTACTGTAAAAAATTTAACTATGGAAACTTCATATTTTAAGCTTATTAATCATATGAGTAATTGGATTTTTTAAGCTCAAAATTTGAAGATAATGATTTGAAAATTAAATCTGATATCATTAAATAAATGTTATTTCTTGCAGTTTTAACACTTGATTGGAGAATTTAAAAAAATTTTAAACAACTATGTGTAAATTCTCGACTATGTGTGAATTCTCGCTTTCATCAAATCATAATTACATATTAATGCCTAATTATTAAAATTTATTCGTAGTATACACGTTTTATTCATATTATTCAGCAATAAAAACATCCTAATCATTAATCACAGAATGGAGACACTTAATGAATTGCTTCTGTATAACCTTATCAAAAAAATATATCAATTCTGAAAAATCTACATTTTGCCAATGTAATGATAGTTCAAAGACTCCCTGACTAATGGGGAAGTTTGAATGTCTAACAGGTATTATATGACTAATAGGTATTATTCAACTCTTGTTAAAATAACACATGTTTACATAAGTCCACATAATTAAGTTCATTAAAATAACATTTTAATTTCACATTATTCCACATAATCAAGTCCGTTAAAATAACACCTTAAGATTATGTAAGTCCCTATAATTAAGTCCTTTAAAATACTATTTTAAGTTTACATAAGTCCACATAATTAAATCCACATAAATTCAAAGCATTGTAATTTTTTTTTATTTCTTAATAATTATATTAAGCTTAATTTTTTTTTTCCTTCAAAACAATTTTTTGCAATATAAACATTTTGAAGCATCATTATTTTTTTAAGAAACTTATAAATGATAAATTAAGAAAAACGATTAATTTAATTGAATAATGGTTAAATGAACTGAATTTCACTGTCTAATAATATCTCGACGAAATAATAAAAACTTAATAATAAGTATTTTATTTAAAATTAGTAATATTTAAGGTATAATAGTTAATTAGAAATAATGTTTAACTAATGATTTATGCAAGTAATTAAGCGCCAACAAGTACTGCTTGCAACTCTTTCGATTTTAAAAATTCGCAAATTATGAAATTAAACCTAACGTTTTTTCTGTTGCTATAAAACCAAACATTTTACGTAAAATATACAAAAAATAATATTTAAAGGCATATAATTGTTCAAGTTCTGTTCATAAGCAATGCCATTAATGTCCAGACTGAGATTTGATATTTTTTATCACTATAATCACCTTCTTTTAACTATCTCTACGATATTTCGCGAACGGTAATTGAAGTATCTGAAATGCACTTCATAATGAATTTTTAATTATTTAAGCATTTTCAAGATCTTATGATTTCCTTGGTTTTAAAAATCTATTATCGAAAAAATATATATAATTGTTAGAATAATCGAAAAGCTAAATAGGATCCTTAAAAAAATCAGAAGAATCAAATCAAAAATCGTAGAATCAATTAAAAAATCGAAAATTAAAAAAGGAAACAAGAGAATCAAAAAGCTGAAAGAATTTTAAAAAATAAAATAATCGAAAAGAAAGCAGCGGAATCGAAGAAAAAATAGAAAAATCGAAAAAGAAAAAAAAGTTGCATAGAATATCCTAGTAAGTTTTATTTATTTATTTTCATGTTTAGCCAACAAAATATTGCGTAAAAATTTGGGGGCTTCTTGTAACTTGTGTTCAAATTGCATTTTTAAGAAATAAAAAGTACCCTCCTATTCCATTTGCATGTTCAGAAGAGTTTAAATTTTGAATTAAAGCTATTTTCAGACTAATTTGTTCAAGTTGTAATTCAAGCAATTTTCATTTAATATTGCATATGCAAAACAGTTATAGTAATAATGCTAGTAATAATGCAAAACAGTTTCAATGAAAATACTTCATTTCTGTAAACACAAAAGCATAATTGTGTTCTAATATCAAACAAACTTTAAAAATTTTATGAATGTTATGTACGAAGAAATATCAAATTTAATGTTGTAGCTTTAAATGATGCGACTGTAAGCACCTCCTGATGATACAAGAAAACAATACTAACCCAGTCCTTGCTAGGTGCCTATTATTTCGGCGTTTTCTATTTTTATATTGGAGAATATTGTCTTTAATAGAGTCAGAAAGAACAAACACAAGGATCGAAAGTAGAACAGAGAAAAATAAATAAGGAAATATGAGATCTGATGCGAAAACAAACGAATCAATGAGAAAATAGGAAAATCAACAAAAATATAGGAGAATGAAAAAACAACTTGAAGAATGAAAAAAGAAAATAGAAGAATCTGAAAGTAAAAATTTACATTAAGCATCTTTTTCAGATTATGAATTCGAGTTCTCTCTTAGTTTATCATTTACAAATTCAATTGCCCAAGTTGTAACTGAAGCATCTTAAGTCAAAAAATTTTTGATGGCGTAAAGTCCTTTTTTTACAAAATTATTTTTCTTCAAACATGGAATCACAATTGCGTTCTAATTATAATTTTAAAACTACACGCATATTACATTTCAGGAGCATGAGATCAAAATACTTGAAAAGACATCGAAGTTAATGCTTAAACATTAAATACGCCGCATTTAATACTACCTTAAGCATAAAATACCACGCCTTAAAGCTCTTTCTGAAGACATCGAAAAAAGAAACAATGTCCTTGCAAGGTTATTAGATATAATGACCCTTCGATGTGGGCAGTTTCTATTCTTTTTATCGGGAAAGATTGCTTCTTAGAAGAATCAAAAAGAAAAAGCAAGGAATCGGAAATAAAGCAGGAAAAAAAATTAAGAAAATAGACGAACGAATAAGAAAATAGAAGAATCAATGAGAAAGTAAGCGAATAGAAAAATAAATGAATCAATAAAAAAAATAAGGGAATAAAGAAGCAAACTGAAAAGTGAAAAAAAAAATTGAAGAAAACAATTTGAAAAAAAGAAATAGAAGAATCGAAAAGAAAAAGTTTCATCGTGTGTCTTTTAAATATATAAATTCCAGTCCCCTCTTAGGACATTTACAGAATTAATTGAAGCCGTAACTCAAGTATCTTACTCATATTAACATTCGAGCATCAAGAATATTGACGTTAAGTCATTTTCACGAAAATATTACATTTCTTCAAACATAAAACCTGTGAACCACAAACTACGCACAATATCAATCAATTCTAAAAATACGCATATTACATTCCAAGATTGTGAAATTAAAAGCTTGATGAGGTATCTAATTCAATGCTTAAGCATTAAATGTCACGCATTGAGCACTCCCATATCATTAAATACCACCTTAAGCATTAAATACCACTCCCATAAGGTCTTTCTGAAAATATCAAAAAAAGGATATATTTCTAAACTTGTCCTTGCAAAGTTATTATATATCATGAACATACGATGTGGATAGTTTCCATTCTTCATTGGGAAAGCACTTCAGAAAAATCAAAAATGAAACAGTAAAATAATCTAGAAAATAAAAGAATTAATCAGAAAGTAAACGAATGAAAAAGAAAATAGAAGAAACAATAAGAAATAAGAGAATAAGAAAGCAAACTGGAAAGTGAAAAAATAAATTGAAGAATAAAAATCAATTGCCAAAGCCGTAACTCAAGAATCTTACGCATATTGACGTAAAATCATTTTTTGGGGAATATTGTATTTCTTCAAATTGTGTTCTATTTTCAATCAATTCCAAAAATTCACTCATATTACATTTCAAGATCATGAAATTAAAAGACGTGAAGACGTATCGAATTTAATGCTTAAGCATTAAATGCCACGCCTGTAAGCTCTTCCTGAAGACATCGAAGAAGGAAACAATGCTAGTCCTGTCCTTGCAAGGTGATTAGGTATCATGACCCTATGATGTGGGCAGTTTCTATTCTTTATTAGGAAAGCTCTTAAGAAAAATCAAAAAAGAAAAACGGAAAATTGAAAATAAAACAGTGAAATAATCTAAAAAATAGAAGAATCAATCAGAAAATAAACAAATGAATAAAAAAATAGAAGAAACAATAGAAAATAGGAGAACAAGAAAGCAAACTGGAAGGTGAAAAAATAAGTTGAAGAATAAAAATCAATTGCCGAAGCCGTAACCCAAGCATCTTCATAATGACGTAAAATCATTTTTGGAGAATATTGTATTTCTTCAAATTGTGTTCTATTTTCAATCAATTTCAAAAATACACTCATATTACATTTCAAGATCATGAAATTAAAAGACGTGAAGACGTATCGAATTTAATGCTTAAGCATTAAATGCCACGCCTGTAAGCTCTTCCTGAAGACATCGAAGAAGGAAACAATGCTAGCCCTGTCCTTGCAAGGTGATTAGGTATCATGACCCTATGATGTGGGCAGTTTCTATTCTTTATTGGGGAAGATTGCTCTTTGTCAAGGTAGAGTGAGTTTGTGAGGATTCTCTTCCGGCATGAGAGCCAACGATTGTGTACAGAATAATTTTTTTTATTCCAAAAAAATATATAAAAAATGATTAAGGGGGTGGCTGCCTAACATTTCCTGTCTGAGGAAATTTTTCTTTACCGCATATAACTTCCAGATATCTATCTTCAGATTATGTTAAAAGATTAGACTGGTAACTATAAGGTGGTTTTTTTTTTAGCAGTGAAGTCGTGAATTACAATATCTGATTTCGTGCCCCAACAGAGGCTATTTTAAAGAAGCGTTTATTTGTAAACTTATCAACATAATATAAACGTTTTTAATTTTTGCCTGGCAGTTTTCGATGTTGAGATTTGCAGTAATTAAAAATTCAATATTTTACTATTTTATATTGTCAAAAACAAAGAAGTTTTTTTAAGATTCTTCAGCAGTGAACATTAATTTGTTTTCTTAAAAAATAGAAGACTTAAAAATATTTTAAGGCTAAGACATAAAATCATTATTTTCTTTACAAAATTTATCATGTAACTATGAGAAATAAAAAAAATTATGGAATAAAATTTAATTACGGAGAATAATAAATCGGAATTCCCAATAAATGAGTTTGTCTATGCAGGCCAATCCTTCTTAATTAAACAGCTTATTATTATTTACTCTTTGTCCATCTATAGCTGACTTACCATATGACGGCGAGTCAGCTATGAATGCCATCAGATACAAACTTTTGGAAAGAATAATGAAACATGGGACAAATGAAAAAATAACCAAAAAATGGGACAAAAATTACATGGGACTGTGAAAAATTAAAAACACGTTTGATTACTTGGGAAGAAATGTGCATTTCAACTTCTTAATAAGGTGCTAGTCGTTTTTTCAACATTTTACTAAAACTAATGTTTCAAATTTTATTTGTATCAAAAATAGTTCTATTCAAGATTTAAAGTATACTAAATATTATGCTATATGATGGCATAATGTCATCAGATACAAACTTTTGGAAAGAATAATGAAACATGGGACAAATGAAAAAATAACCAAAATATGGGACAAAAATAACATGGGACTGTGAAAAATTAAAAGCACGTTTGATTACTTGGGAAAAAATGTGCATTTCAACTTCTTAATAAGGTGCTAGTCGTTTTTTCCCCATTTTACTAAAACTAATGTTTCAAATTTTATTTGTATCAAAAATAGTTCCATTCAAGATTTAAAGTATACTAAATATTATGCTAGTCGGATACTAAAATAGCTTACGTTTGATATCCTAATTAGTTTGTGAACAATGAATGAAACAATTAAAAGTATTCCTTTTTTTAAAAACTTTTCTGTATACCAAAATAACAGTATCTGATGTTACGAAAATGTAATGCTTATCTTCATATTAAATTATTAAGCTATATAAAGTAAAACATAATCTGAAATGTTCTTTAATTTTTTCTAATCAAAATAAGTGTACTGTGTATTGCGCAGAAATGATATGCTCGTTGGGAGGCCCAGTGATACTTCTTTATTTATTTATTTTTTAAATTGGTGTTTCGAGTAGTGAAATAAAAAGGTTTTGGTGCCATGCTTATAGTAAACACTAGATGAGATAATATAAAATGCCCATTTTTATACTTCAAAAGTCAAAATTAGTGTACCTGGTATTTGTAAAAAATAATGCTTAGCACCTTCATAAGTTCTTGATCAAGACAAGACTAGACAGACTATATTAGACAATAGACAAAAAAAATCAATCAAAAATAACTTTTTAGCTTTCCAAGAAAAATAAAATAAGTACACCGGATAAAGAAAAATATTCTATTTGGCACCATGATAAGTTCTTAAACTAAATAATTGAGAATATAAACTACTAATTTAATTTTCATTTAACTGGAATAATGGTCCAGGCAGCAAAAAAGATTAAATTTGGTTGTCTGAAAAGTTTTCTATCACTTCTAAAATCAAATCGAGCTATGTTAGAATCCAGACATCTAATTTTCTAGTCACAATACACTAATTTGTATTGCAAATATAAATAACAAAAGCCATTCATAATTGAATACTCCCGACCATTTCTCGAATTTAAAAAAAAATCGTGGTCATCATGAATTATACCGATTTTCTCTGAATACATTGCATGATTGAAAACGTGAAAATTAGTCTAGAATCGTGAGATGAAGTGAGAGTTAGTTTATTAGACGAATTGCTGGCTGATCATTAACCAAACATTAACCCTAACTAAAGAAATCACGCATGCAAAATAACGTGCAATGTTTCTATTGTTTAGTTCACGCATTGATTCTGCACGCAAATTCTGTAAATAAAAGGTGTTAGTTATGATACAGGTTTTAGAAATTTATTAATAAAGTTGGCTTTTAAAGTCTTGGACAATAAAGCTTTGTAGAAATAACACGAAGAAAAAAATTCTGGTAAAGTTACCGTAATGTGTAATAATGACATTTCTGGTTTTTTTTAAAAAAGAACATAATTCTGATAATAAAAATCAAAATATGAAGTATTTAAACCATTCATTTGGTGATTTTTTCGTACATATCGCAACAGTTTCTGGTTTTCAAAATTATAGTTCTAATTACCGCACATTTAGTAAAAAATACAAAACTAAAAGATGAATTTAACCGACTTAATTAACCAGCGAATTGAGAAAATTTTTATTAGAATATGAATTTCATCAAAAGCCTTTGACTTAATGTAAGATATTGATTAGTACAATTCATTAAGGGATGAAACAAAAAATAAAAACAGCTTTACTAGAACGAATTCTCAGTCATCGCCTAGATTCGAATCCAGTGAAACCTGCTCATTAAGTAAACACACAAACCGCTGGGCCCTCCCATCATACAATGCAAACGTTTTAAAATCATATAAAAATGTTTAGAAAACTCTCAGAATATGACACACAATTGACGATGAATTGCATGAGGAGATTGGCGTTCCTTGAAATCGTTGCTTTTCATGTACTTGTAGGCTTAGAGACAAACATTTGAGAGTTTACTTTTCAAGAAAATTCGCGTATTTTTGACTGACTTTTAATGGCTCTTTCTCATGTTGACTTTCAACTACCATAGTCAGACACTGACACAAGAGGCTACCCCTTTACCAATCGTATATGCGGTTATATTTTTAAGTATCCTTTTCTAGATTATTCATTGCCTACATTGCTGGAAAAGGTAGTTTTTATTTTGTTTTATTTCACCATTTTTTTTATTTAAAAGTTTCATAAATTTTGTTTTTTCTCATGATGGTCTCAACTGCATCAGGTCAGATTCCCAGTTTCCACAGTCCATACAAAAGGCTTAAAGTCGCAGAAACATGGCTAAAAACTAACTCCTTCACTAATCGCAAAGGGATCGTTAACAGATGTCTTTGTTTTACACTAAATTTGTGAACTGACTATTAAGACATTTAAGTCAGTTCACAAGACTGAGGCTGGTTTTAATTACTGAAGATCAGCTACTGACTTTGCAAATGCCATGCAAAGTGGCGAGAACATGACTCTAAAGATAAAATCATTTGCCAATCTCAAAGAGATAGTCAACGAATATCTTTATTTCAAAATTAACTTGCGACTTTTAAGGAATTTCTCTCACCAAATGAGCTTAAAACTGGTTTTAACCAGCATAGTAGCAAAAATCAGACACTCACTTTGCACGCGCCACACAAGAGGCTAATAGTCGCGAGACCATGGCTAAAAACAAAACCCTTTACCAATCGACATTCTGGAGAAAACGACTCGTGCCCCCGTAATAACCACGCGTGCCGAAAAGAAAGTATAATTAGCGTTCGACGCACCTGCTATTTTCAACTTGGCATAGCTTGCGGGCCGATGATTTTAATAATGATTACTGCAACGCTCCAGAGATGGCGGCCACATTTCTTGCAGATCTTCGCCTTTGGGACAGGTCTGAGAAAAACGGGAATGTGTGTAATTAGTACATCCGTTGTAAGACAAGCAATCAACGAATCGGTTTTTATTGCCTCTTCGAATCATCATTTTTCTTCTGATGTTCCTTTTCGAATTTTGTTTTAATTGCCATTTTGACGACAGCATCGAACTGTTAGTACGTAGCTGCAAGGCTGTTACTTTACCATTAGGAACAAGTGTAGATTATATTACGGTCAAATATAACAGTCTTGCGGTTTGGAGGCTGGAATAATATTATACTTCAAGAAATAAATCACAGAAACACATTTCTTGCTGTAGTTGGTTAACTTGAAGATAATGTTAAGCGTTGGAACACCTTTTAAAGAGGTATTTTTATGATTTATGTGTGTAATAACCTTCGAGTACAAAGACGTTAAAAATACAAATGTTTTTTTATTAATTTCTGTTAATTCTTATAATTATACCAACTATTTTTTATACTACTTTTAAAATTCTTCTTTAGCCTATAGAGTTGAATTCGACTTTATGTAGTTTCGGCTATCAAGCCGAATGTGACTTTTATTTAATGCAAGGGATTCAATCTTACATATATTAGAGAATTCTGTTTTTAGATATTGAATTTAGTAAACCGTTTTCAAAATAAAGTAAGGCACTACCGCATCATCCTTCTGCGAGTCAGGGGATTTATTGTGGTTAAGGTTCGACAAATATGTGACCAACAGCATCACTTTGGCAATGAGTTCAGCACTGCCGCAAATGCTACCTTTTCTTCCCAGGCTAGCTGGAACCCATATATCTAAGCCTTAGCATCTTAAGCTTAGGATCTTAAATCACAGATCCATTGCAACACAACAAAAAATGTTAAGGCTATTCAAATAATATTACATTGCTGTCAAGCTACAATCTTATATACCTCTTACCTGAAATTTTACCTCTTTTTCAACTCAGGATATTTCAGATAAAAATTTTAGTTCGACAGCCCATTAATAACTTTAATTGTAAAAGGTGCATTCAAAGTGTTGAGATATCTGAGTTGTGTGCTATCTATAGAACAGTAGTTGCTAAGAAACCATGGGCTTGTAGAAGCAAATAGCGTTATCTTTCTAGTGGATTGTGGTATTTTTGGAATAAGTTCCAAACTAGGCCCATTGCGTCGAACAAAGTGATATTTAACTATAATGCCATTTTTTTTTAGTGCAAATTGATTATCCCCGTGGAAAAGTAACTTGCCATACAAATATCGGAAATTATTATCGTTTTATCGCTTAACGATAATATCTGCTATGTTCGTACGAATTGGCAAGCTTGGCTTCTTGGTTTCAATAACCGATAAGTATCTGATTTTTTAGAGAGATTGAGTGTCATTTTATAATAATTATTTACTAACGAAATTAAAAATTTGAGTACGTTTTTTGCATATTGTAAAATTTCACTTAAAAAAGAAAAAAGGAATTTGACAATTTTGTACGCTTGAACAAAATACTTATAATTATTAGGTTCTACTTCGCTTTGTGAAAAATTATTTGGATCAGGGATGTGTTTCATAGGGAAAAAAACGATATCATAATCAAAATATGTCATTATCTCACTTTTGGAAATCATTCAAAGATACTTATCTTTTAAAATGTTATCTAAAGTCTTAAGCTAATGATTGCACTGAACTTTGCAGTGACTGTATGACCAGAAGAGATGGACGATTTTGCTCAAATTTACCGCATCGCTAAGCATGAGATACTTACAAAATAGGTGACATAAGATTTCCTAAATATCAAAAAAAAAAACATTGTTCCAATGCCATTAGTATTTTTTTCGGTGTCGTTTATTTTTATTTCGCAAAAATAAGGAAATCCGTTTTTCTAATTAAGTCCAGTTGATATCATTAAAGCAAAAACGCAATATTCTTTTTTTTTTATGTATCGGAAATAAAGATGCGCAAAACTGAAAATTTTTTAAACATTGTAACTTTGAATCATTGTTGAACATATGTTCTGAAATCTTATTAGCTTTTAACAAAAACTGCCTAAGTAATTTTTCAGAAATATCTCATATATCTCTGATACAAATATTTAATTATTTTAAGTACAAATTTTCTCATTCATATTGGATCGAGAAATTTTCCTACTATTTTGTCAATAACATCTTACTAATTTCTGATCCAAATAACTTCTTCGTTTTGGGTTATAATAGGCTAATTAATTTTTTGTTGAAAAACTTATTTTTGAAAAAAAAAATTTAATTTTGAACCTTGATAAAAAAATACTTTCCTAATTTTAGTTAAAAACATCTTACTAGTTCTCTTTAAAAAAATTTTAGAATTAATTATATATCTATCTGATTAATTTCGTAAAAATTATTCTCTAGTTTTTATTTAAAACATTTAACTAATTTTTAGTAAAAGCATTAGTAAAAACACATAGCCTCTCAAATTTTGGTTTAAAAGATTTAACTTCTTTTAAGTTAAAAACTACTTATTAAATTTTGTTTAAAAAATTTTGCTAATTTCTGTTGAAAATATCCAATTAATTTTAAGTAGAAACATCTTACTGATGTTTACTACTAATCTTACTGATTATAGGTTATAGATCATACTGATTTATAACCCATAACCAGTAAGATAAGTTAAAACATTTAATTAATTCAAAATGGAAAGTTTTTATTAAATTCACTTATAAACAAGTTTCAAATTTTATTCAGAATTTAATTGTGTTTATTTTTTACCTTTTCGAAAACGCTGTAGAAATTTTAAACATAAACGGTGCTATAATGCCTCATACTATCATATCAATTACTGATGATATATATATATATATATATATATATATAATTTTTACCAAAATAATGTAATAATTTTAATACGCCTGCTGCCTTTTATACTGAAATGTCCCGAACTCATATTTATAGTTGTTTGGGTGTTTTAATGGATGCCGGACAAATTTTAAATTATTACTAAAATTCAATGCATAAACCTCTTTATTAACATTGTTGGCATCTCTTGAAAATATTTAAAACGAAAATCAAAGTAGGATTGGAGGTGGTGTTGAAGAATTTGAATGTTTAAATACAGTTGGGGTTACGACTTGATTGTTATTAAAGCTTATATGTTGAACAAGATAATTTTGATAGGTAACCGAGCTGGTCCTCAAGCTATTCTTTGCAAATTATAGAGAGGTCTGTAGATTTATCATCTTGTTTTTATCATTTCATTTCTTGAATGCAAAATTTGAAGCTGAGAATAAAAATTAAAATCAATGTGTTTGCTGAATTCCCCTTTTCACCATTCAGTTTTACTCCTCGAATCTCCATTAATCGATTCAAATGTCCTAGTTTTTCAATCGAAACTAATCAATCAAATTTGTTTTTTAAAAAATGCACTCAATAAAATGACAATTCTTTTGTTTGACTACATCCTGGAAACTGAACTTAAGGCAGCATTCCAGGCAGCAAAACACTAACCATCGAACAGCAACGTTGTAAAACATCGACCCGTCTTGACAGATTCCGTAAACACTTCAATAAATCAAAATGCCACAGAAATCGTGAAACTTGAAACCCTTGAGAAAAATCCTTCTCTGCACAGGTTATATAAATAAAAATCTGCATCTTTAACATCAGAGGCGAAAAAAAAAGCAGGAAAAGCCATCATAAAACAATGATATGATCTTTGAAGACCAAAGCACGTTCTCGGCTACCAGTTAAATGGTTGGTATCTTTTTTTCTTCGTAGGACGTCATTTTACTTCTTATCTTGATTAATTGCTTTCGGCCACCCAACTCCGAGCCTTCCCCCAACATTTTAAACAATGAAATACTGCCATCCTACGCCATATTAACCGGAAAAAGTCTTTTGTCTTATTCTGATATAGTACCCACCTTGGCGATGTTGAGATACTTCCAATAATGAATGGTTGGAGAAAGTATATGCCTACGGAAAGTGACCACCCGGCACATTACCGATATAATGTGCTGATTTTTAACTCCTTAGAGAGTAATGATTGTTAATAATGAGCCTTTCTGCACATTCAAACGTGCTTAGACTGATACTTAATATTTTGAATTCATTTGTTAAGAAAGAAATTAATCTTGAGTTTATCCATGATCTGTGTGTAAATTTTAAGACTTAAGGCTTTTAGAGGAAACTGCATCTTCTGAAGAAATATTTTTCTCATGGAACGCAATTTAGGAGTTTTAACCTTTCCATGCGTTGGTCCATAATGGCTTTTAGTATTAATTTTGTTACACTTATTTAGTGGCATAACTTTCATCCCTGAACCATGGTTTACCACAAAAGAACATAACTTTACCATGTAAAGCCATGGATTATTAGAGTACTTTTGGCTATCGAACTACAATTTAGACAATGTATACTACTATCCTGTGCTATATTAACCGGAAAATATCTTTGATCTTATTCTGATAAAGGAGCCATCTTGGCGATGTTGAGATGCTTCCAATAATGAATGGTTGGAGAAAGTGAAAGTGACCACCCGGCATATTACCGATGTAATAAGTAATGACTGATAATAATGAGCCTTTCTTTAAATTTCAATGCGCCAATATTCATATTTAATCTTTCGCCTTTATTTACTGATAAAGAAATTAATCTTCAATTTTTTCATGTTCTATGAGTAATTTTCAAGAGTTAAAACATTTGTCAAAGAACCCTACATTTTCTGAGTAAACCAATTCTGAGTAAATCATTTCAAATGGGACAAAATAGAATACTTTTCCCTTATTCATATTATGGCTTAAAATATACATTCTGTTCATCAGGCTTAATATAAAACTTTATATCTTTAGGTTATAATTCTCTTACAAACTAATTTAGTTAATGACCATAAACGACATAATCCGCAGGCCATTATTTATGCTTTACCATTATCACAATAAAATTACGAAGTTTTATCACATTTACCAAATTTTATCACATATTAGGAAACAATAGTTTTATTGTGAATTTTACGAAAGTCATTTCCAAAGCACTTCGGAAAAAATTACTAAAATTTCACATAAAGCCTGAAACATGGTAAATTTTACTATATTTGGATAGTTCTGCACATATTTTTTTTCTCAGTGAAAAAATACAATCAATCTAATCTATCTAAACATGGTCTGAGAAGAAGAAAAAAATGCCTAATTAAACTCGCATTAAATTAGTTCCATATTGAGATGTAATGTTAAATAGTGTCAAATAACATTTAAAAGACGAAAATAAAGTTATTGTACATTTGGAGCATATGATTGCGCATTGGAGCATATCTTGGAGCATATGATTCCGGCAATGCCTGATTATGAAATATTAACAAGCCCTCAATCAATAAGGCTTTTTTTATTAAATATTAGAGGCCGCAATTTTAAAATAGTAGTGAAAATATTTAAACGTGATATGAAGTCTTTTTACCTCTGCGCACGGTTTAGACAAACATAAGGTTAATGCCATCAAAACGTTAAGATACATTTCCAGAATAAGTACATCAGCACGATTACTGAAAATATTTTAGATTCGCCAAGTCTTACATTTAAAAATAATAATTTTTGTTATCAAAGCGTGAGCTGAATTTCAAATTTTTCGACCCACGCGTATCATGCTTGTTATTGAAGATAGTTCTGAAACATTGTGATGAACATGATAAGGAATTTGGAAAACATTTGTAAAATGTCGAAGGAAAGAAAATAAATTCAGTTTCTTCTCAAATCCATGTTTTATATTTCGCTTTTTTTACTTTTCTTTTCCACCCTGAACGAATTTACGGTAAAAATATACCGGCCCTCAAGGTGCCAGTACTTTCTACCGTAAAACCCATTTTTGCCGGAATATTTTACGGAACAAAAAATATGATGCACCGTAATTTTTACAGTGATAATTATCGTAAAATTACTGAATCACTCTAATTAAGTAAATATTACTGAAAAAATCACGGTGTAATATTTTACGGTAAAATTTCTTTTACGGATGATGCACCCAAAGTGCCGGTACTTTATACCGTAATTTCATTTTGATAAATTCCACACTATTTTTAATACATTCCACATTTAGAGATGAAAATGCTATTTAGCTCTATAATTGTCTCACGTATAAGTGCACTCATATCATTTAATCAGAAAATAATGCTCCGTCATTAAAATTTATGAATGAATTTCCATTTATAGACACGTACTATCGCCATTCCTGTTCACCTGTCATCCCCAACAAATATTTCATAAAAATAAGCTTTCTGCGACTGATAAAAATCAGTTATGACAATTTGACAAATATGGTTGAAAACTAAAGCGGAGAAATTTGATAAGAATGAAAGAGACGTCAAATTATTACAGCATTTGATAAATAAAAAAACTTAATTTGTCCTTTGAAACAAACTGATTTGATAAGAATAAAAAAAATGTATTTGAGCATGATGATAATTTTTTTAAAAAAAAGAACTATTAAAAAAATGGAAACTAAGTATAATACTTTCTATGAATGTTTTGATATTAAACAGCTATTATTGTTTTTTTTATCTTTATTTCTAGAAGAGCTTTTGAATTTCTTTCAAAACAAATAAGGATCTAAGGTAGTAAAAATATTCAAAAGTGCTAATTCAAAATACGTTTTCCTTTCTAAGGACTTAGATAGGACTTTTGTCACAAAACTTCACTGACTAAGATAATAAGATTTTGTTATTTTATTTTTAGTTTTGTTTAAAAAAAATACAAATAATTGCAACCTATTACTTCTTATAATTTGTGTACTAAAGTGCAGGCGAAAATAAAACTCACTGATATTTTATTTGCGGTTGAAACACAAAAAAGAAGAGTAGTAAGCATTAAATTAATAATGTCACGGATATTACGAATTAGGGTTTTTTCATTTTCAGTTTTTTTTCTTTGAAACCTAGCGATTATTTCAATTACATTTTTATGAGTTGCACTAAAATGCATTAAAAAAATATAAATACATAATAATATGTGTGTTTCAAAAGATACCCTCCTCATTACTTAAGTTTAAACCAAACATACGATTAGCAATAATGATAATTACTTAATACTAGATGTTTTCGTTGATATTAAATAAACATTCCAGTTAAGTTTCTAATTACCTGAAAATGTAATCTTTATCGTAAATATAGAAGCGGCATTAGTTTAATGATTATTTTCGTCCAGGAATTAGATTTTAAGAGAAGAGATTTGGCTATTATTTTAGACAATTTTTTTGCATGCTCTAAATATAATCCTTGCTTTGCAATTCAATTTTTATGAGTGCTGCTAATATAAATGATTATAGCTCTGGTTTGAAAATGATAATAACTATGATTAAAAAGNGACAATTTTTGCATGCTCTAAATATAATCCTTGCTTTGCAATTCAATTTTTATGAGTGCTGTTAACATAAATGATTATAACTCTGGTTTGAAAATGATAATAACTATGATTAAAAAGTTAGTAAAACCAACAATCAAAACTTATTTATAATTTTTTTACCTTTGAGTTTTATTACATTGATTACTTTTTTGTACATGAACTTAATATTCTAAAAATATTTTTGATGGCTGTAAATTTAATGCAGTGTTGATTATATTAAATAATAGAGAAATATTTTATAGTTTGAATTTATTATAAATTTAGAAGTAATATAGAATAATTACTCATTTTATTATTCCTATAAACAATACTTATATTAAACCATTAAACCTTAAAAAATGGATGCTCAAATTTCATTAAACTTTCGAATTTTTGACGAAACCCTTTTTTGATATATGCTCCGAGTGAAAATTTCGTTTAACTGATCGCTCTTTAAGTATCGTCACTTCCTCGAGGAAACGAATTTCATCAAAATTAAAGGAATATTCCGTCATTCTATTTTTCCAAAAAAAAAAAAAGCGTAGTGTGTAATTTTCTTAACATTTCAAATAATCACTTTATTGTGGGCACCATATAGTTGGATTAATGTCGCCCAAACAGCAGAAGAAGGACAGATAGAATAGGGAGATAAATTACAAACGAGCCCATAGCGAGAATCAAATCCATGATCTTCCTGGTACGAGGCCAGCTCGTATAAAGTAATACAACAAATAAAGCAATACTACAAATAAAGTAATACTACAAATAAACTAGCATTTTTCTGTTAATATGTTCTGTTTTCTGTTTAAATAAAATGGTAAGACTGTTTTAAAGAATTCTTTGAAGTTGATTAGGGGATAAACAGTAAATTTAGTCCTACTAAATATCCTAATCATAAACCTAATTAAAATTATTTTAACCAAATTAGTTAAAAGAGAGATTATATTTATGAATGATTTTATTATGTTTGTTATTTTAACTTTTGTTTTGCCTTAATTTTTAAATACATGTTTAAAATATTTCTTTCCTTTTTCAGGTAAGATTCTTGGTTCCATTTAACGTTTTCAAGATTCGAAACATTTCAAAGAAAGTAACCTTATAGTTCAACTCGCATTTAAACAGCAAATATCAAGGTATTTTTATTGAACATTTTATTTGTGTTTATGAATTTATGTTTTATTTCCAAATAAGTTTTTAAAAAAAGGATATATTTTTCATACTTTTATGAAATTACATTCTGGAATAAGAATTATAAAGCGAAAGCAAGTATCCCGTTTGATTGTTAAACTATCCCTGCTGATAATCACTTTCTTAAGTATCTTTATAAATACATAATATTACAACTAATGAAAAGGGAATCTCTATTTACTATTTTCTGGATTAAAAATAATTAGTATTACTCAAATTAACAAAGTGATAAGTCATGTAGTTTTTTAACAAAAAGCCAAAAAAAAAATAATAACAAGGCAAAAAAAATTATTTAACAAGTCTCCAAACTTTTAAAATAATGTCACAGTATCTGTAGTTTAAAGAAAATTTATTATACTTACAAAGTAATTTAATATAATTAAATATAAATATAATTTAAAAATACATTATTACTTGATATGTAATTATTAATTAGTTTATTTATTTTCTAATCGTTAAAATCATTCAAATTAATCCATAAGTCATTGAAACTTTGCGCAATAAGTAATAAAGACGAAAAAAAATTTCTCTTGTTTATCCTATTATTGAAGCACTTGAATTGTCGTCATAAGAACTGTAGTTTAAAGACAATGGATTATATTGATTAATCAATAAATTTAATATATCTGCTCATAATTAATATTCAAAGTCAATTTAGTTATAATTAAGGAATTTATCATTAGTCATTATTAATTATAAATTAAATTTTTTTTAAGGAATGAGTCATTGAAATTAATTCATAAACCATAAGTTAGTTCATAAGTCATTGATTTTTTAACAAAAAGATAGCAAAAAACCAATTGAATTCTTTAATTATTGAAGTAATAAAATTATTCGAAATATATTAAGTAATAATAATATTGTTCATAATTAATTATTAATATATTTAGTTAATTCATCATTTATTAAAACCATTCAAATTAATTCGTGAATGATTTAATTTTGAATAATAAAATAATAGATAAGTAAAAAATAATAATTTTAATCGTCGAGTTTTCGAATTTTTTTTTAAAATAGCATCATAAGAGCTATAGTTGAAAGTTAATGGACTATATCAATTAATAAATAATTTATTCAATCTGTTCATAATTAATCTTCAAAGTTAATATATTTATAATTAATAAATTCATATTATTAATTGCTAGACATTTTTTTTTAAATAATAAATCATTGAAGTTAATTCATAAACTATTAGTTAGTTCATAAATTTTGAATTTATATTGAAAAACGTAAGTTAAAAATCAATTAATTGTATATTAGATTAATTGAAAACTGATAATTAACAATTAATTAACAATTAAAAACTGATAATTAACAATTAATTAACAATTAATTAACAATAATTAACAATTAGATTAATTAACACTCAAATTATTAATGCACTTAATTAATTTGAAATAAGCGAAGAATTAATTAATACCCTATCATTTATTAATTATTAAATAATTTATTTATTTAATCCATCATTCATTTAAATCATTCAAATTAATTCATTTTTTACAAATTAGTTTATAAGCCATTTGATTTGAGAAATATAACAATAGCTTGCTAATCAACTTTTCGATCTTCTTAAAATGAAGTCATCGAATCTCTAGTTTAAAGTCAATTTATTAAAAAAAAAGTTAGTACTACTATTTGACAATTCATTTAAGAGCAGCTTTCAGTTCCTAGAGTTGTTCATTACATTTCTTTCGGATACAAAATTACAAAGAGAAAAATCGTGCAACAATTTCAGTTCGGTGGCTGAGCACGTTTAAAATTACAGTATAAGGATACAGTATGACATGTTAATCTAAGCGAACAAAAGATAAATGGTGTTCGAAACATCAATAAACCCTTTGAAACAATTTTTTTTCTTCATCTTCATTATTTTGATGAGCAGATCTCAAAGCTATTAATTTAACGAGAATCTCTGATCTCATATATGCCATCTTGCTTTTTTTTTCATCACATAAGCTTAGCAATTTTCTGAAGAGTTATAATTTTTCTTATACTTAATGCAATATAATTCTGGAATTCAATCACATTTTTATTGACTATTAATATATAATACTTAACTCAATATATAATACTTAACTCAATATGGAGTATATAATGTCAACATTATATACTCTAAAAACGGTATTGTTTAAAAAAACATTATCGAAAGAATTATAATTTATATTTTGCTACTTAATAGTATAATATAATTTAACTAGGAGGCTTCGCCACCTAGTTAAATTATTAAGTGGCCATAAGTAACAATAACTTTTCCAACATATATTATCTTTTAAATGGAATGCAAGGGTAGTACAAAAATTCGCGAGGTTGCATGCTAAGTAGGTTTCTCAGATTAAATCCCTGGTAGCGACGTTATAATCATCAACTCATACTTTTTCTGTTTTATTTTCCAAAGTAATTTTCTAATGATAAATACTGAAAACACAGCAAAAAATACAGGCAACCTGACTGTCGTACTTTTTACTACAAGTTTCCAAGGTTTTTTTTTTTCAAGTTTTCAAGTTTTAATTATTACTATAAAAATTACTGAATATCAGATTTTTTTATTCTATAACATGCTCCGGTAAAAAATGATTTTACGTTAAAAAGTACCGGCACCCTGAGTTCCGTTTTTTTTTTATCTTAATTTGATCCAGAATTTTTTATAGTGGGGTTTATCAAGTCTACTATAAATAACAAAAAAAGACAGTTTGGTTTCAGTACTTATCAGTAATACTCCCCACAATGTCCTTGATATTTTAAAAATGCGATGCAACTTAGATAATATATTTCGTCATTTGGAATGTAAAAAAAGCCTAGTCTATACATTAAAAAAGCGCTTCCACTTAGATAAAACAGTTCATTATGACTGTTTCACAAAATTAGAAACAAAATAAAAAAAATATATGCATAACAAGATTTTAAGGAGTTCACAGCCCCGACAGTGATGAAAATGTTATTTGTCATTGTACGCAAGAGCAGGAAATATCAATTTTAATAAGATAGCATCATGCTCCGTTCATAGACCATTAAATACAGTTATTAAAATTTAAAGAAAAAATTAATTACCTGCGGCTTAGCCCTTATCTAATTTGTGATCTATCCTTTAACACTAGGACATTATTATTATTTTGAACTGGCCTTGAACTTCACAAGACAAAGGTAGGCTTGATGGGCTCAGCTTATTTAATCTTTACAATCCAACGTTGATTGAATTTTTGAAAAGATTGACTAGAAACCACCGCCGGTAATTCACTCTGCAGTTAAAATAAAAGACAGCAAGAACTCTGAAAGGGATGTAAAATCTAAATAAAAGAAAAAGTGATCAAATTGTTGAAGAGATAGTGAAGAGGCTCTTAATGAGATTGTAGTTTTTTGAAATCAAGGCCGCCTATCCAGATGTCGATGGCTTCTTTGTATAGCTGACAGTTGACTTTAGTTGTGTGCTTTCTTAAATATGCTATCAATTAAAATCCCCTTGTCAAATTAGATTTATTACGTAGATATTGGAAAAGCTAATCAAAATGTTGCTATAGAAAAGTTGTTCTTTTTTTTAATATCAATTGAGAGCGATGAATCATTTTTTATTTTAGGCCTATTTTCTACTGGTACAATACACTGCCAGAAATTACTCGGAAAAAATGGTTAAAGAACAATTTATTTTACCACGTTCACGCAAAATAGTCAAATAACTATAAATAAGAACGCATTCAAAGGGTTAACTATAAGAACAACTGCTTATTAACTGCTTTCTTCTTAAACGGTAAAACAACCAGAATTTTATTCCACCAACAGGGCCCACTTAATGAAGCGACATAGTACCTTGCAGCTGAATACATATTATGGCCTAGATGGCTTACCTGTCAATCTCAAGATCGAGGAACGGGGGTTCGAGTCCCAGCGTTGACCCTACAATATTGCCTCCATTTCCTTTAGTACGTGAAAAGTTTTCCTCGCTCCTCAATTTATGACCCTGAACTATAGGAATAAGCCACTCTCATTCATACATTGATAGTAGCACCATAACGCTTCTCAGCGCAAAAAAAGTCTTGTATTTCCTATCTCATACGGTAGGTTAATTAACCAGATAAACTTTTTAAACCACGTTCCACGGTTCATTTGATAAACTCAACCACAATTTAACACCAATATCCAATACCTAACGAAAAGCCTAATTCCAATGTCCAATTAAATTTCTTCTTTGTGGTTTCGAAACCATGATAGTTGTAAGTGGTTTAAAAAACAGTATAGTTTTATATGCATAGTTTTTTACCATACTAGTTGTAAATGGTTTCAAAACCGTAATGGTAAAAAATTTTCTCTCCCGTAGATTTTACTGTTAATTGAAATGACAAACTGATGCTGGTTATTTTCCCCTAACTTTAGAACGAAAAATTTAACAGTGAATTAAATTTTAATTTATATGGACAATTGTGCCTATGTCAGTCCGTTGTATTTTACACAATGCACATTTTTTGTCAAAAATGATACTCAAAATTATTAAATTCAAGGGCATATTTAATGTATTTGACTGTCACAATCACGTGAAATCATTTTCGCAATAGTTTTCTGCATTTTATATTCAACAACAAAAAAGGAATCTTAAGCATGTTCCTAATGTATTTAATAATTTTAATATTAAGTTCTGATATTAAGTTGTATTCAAATATTAAGTTCTGATTCAATTTTGTTTTTTAAATTCGAATGATTTTTAGTATTGAAGTCCCCATGCGTTGGAAACACGTCATTACTACTAGGCGTATATTGTTTCGTTTATAATTTCTGTGTTAAATATTTCCCCTTACTCTAAACACCATGCTGCCAAAAGAAATTACGTGAAAAAGCAGAAAACTTAAAATTATAATAATTCAAAAAAATAAATGAAATTAAGAAATTTGTAAAATTTCACTAATACAGTGACTTCCCAAAAAAATTACGCATAAAATTAAAAGTAGCGTTAACTGAAGGAAACTAGGATTCACTGAAAAATGAGAGAAAATAGTAAGATGAAATACATTTTCTTAATGTATTATTATTTTATCATCTTATTATTTTATCATCTTACTATTTTCTCTCATAGTAAGATGATAAAATTGTAAGATGTTTATCAATACTATTTCATCTTGCAAAATTAATGAAATAAAATTGCTGTATTTACGTAATATAAAACAAAATTACAAATCCATTTATACAAAATATACAACTGCTTTTGTTGCGTCTACCGTAATTTATGTATCACATTTAATGGACAAAACACTCGCATAATTTTTGCTAGCATCCTTTAATATTTTAGATCTCAATTGAATTGGGAAAAAAAAATGTTGCCAAACATTTAGAGGTTAGTGAAACTTAAATTATCCTCTCGTTTGGGTGGGTAAGTTGCAATATTTTGGCGAAAAAACCATAAACAGAAAGGTAGAAACCACTACTTTATGATCTTTTTATTACTTCACACCCTTCATTAACACCTGGAAGAGTCAATTGAAAAAAAAAAAGGAAATCGAAACTGTCGGGAAAAAAAAGGAAAAACCTCAAAATGTAGTCAAACGTTCGTCGACTTTGTCAGCATGACTATCATGGGCGCTGACCGATTTTTATCCATTTCCGACAGCTTAACGTCATCATTAGATGATATCTTTATTACCGAAACGATGGCTTTTTTAGCAATTCCAAAGACAAAATTCAGATTTTTTTTTAAAAGTCTTTGATGTATACACGTCAATGATTGGAATGTTGGCGGGAAAACTATTGGTTTTCTCGCGGAAATGGTGTGAAAGGCCATCGACTTGGCCATAAATTGCTGTTTTAACAAAGAAAATTTCCGAAACTTATGCATTACTTTCGTTTTCGAAGGCGTTGGTTAGAATTTAAAAGCGATTTCGATTTTTCACACGAAAGTTTTCTTCAGTCGATTAGTATGTTAGTATGAAATTATGTTATTATCAATGAATTTTTTTTGGTCAAATTTTCTAGAATCTTTTTTCCTAAATTACAATTTTATGATGTTCTCAGACATGCCAGTTTAAGAATAAAAATTGCAATTTGAATTGTAAGTAGAACCATGTTAAATTAAAGTTATAATAATGCGACATAAACCCTTTTAATCACTTATCTGATGCAGCATTTTGTATCAGATAATTGTCGCGCAAAATATGGCCCGACTTTGCAAAATACACACAACTCAGGTTCAGATAAGCTACTTAATTGCGGAATCAATACGCATTTTGATGATTTGTTAGCTCGTAATAATACTAAAATGTGTGACACTATTACTCCGCTTGAAAAACCAATTCAATAGCCACTGTACTAAAAACAGTTAATCTCTATTCTTAAGCACTTAAAGTTTCATAATGTAATTCTTTAGTTGCTAGCCATCAATTGCAATATTTTTTTTGAAAAAATTAATAATATTAAAATTATTTATTGCTAATATATTATTTATTACTATATATTATTTATTGCTAATATATTATTTATTGCTATTGCTAATCATTTATAGTTAATACTATTAAAATTATTAATTGCTCAAGTGATATGCAAAATCTTACAATTTTCTTAAATGTACCAGGTTTGAGTCGCGATGGCTCACGGGGTAGAGCGCTCGCCTTCCAATGAAGTGAACCGGGTTCAAATCCCAGAGATGGTTCATCGATACGAATTCCGCATCCGGCTTGCACCGACCACAGTGATGACGTGAAATATACTCAGTGGTAGACGGATCATGGGTTAGAGTCCCCTTGCCGTCAGGCTAACTGTGGGAGGTTTTCGTGACCTTCCTCTTCATGTCTCCCCCAAATGCGGGTTTGTTCCGTGGGGAAAAAAACCTCCACGAAAGCAAAATTCCTCACAATACATGATCCAGGAGTTCTCTTGTCTCCTGGATTGGGTTCAAAATTACAAGGCTACGTAGCTGAACATTAGTAGTTGTAAACCCGAAAAAATTGGGTCTATTGTTCAACGACGATTCTAAAATATGAAATAAAAATATATCAGGCGTTAAAAAAGTTAACCAACGTAGTAAATCAAAGGCAGCCATTACACAATGCACTGTTAATTTCAATACTTGAATGCTTGAAATGACATAATGTAGTTGGTCAGAATTCTAGACTTAGCTTGTTGATTACAAACTACCACGAGGAGTCACGACTAAAAGTATATCTGGCATAAAATTGATTCAGTAGCAATTAAAAAATCTTTACAAACACTACTATACAATCAGATTACCGGTAGAAGCCAGTTTTTTCAATGATTCGTGCTGAGAGTTCCAACGTGAGGGATTTTAAACATGAAAATACTCGGGTTCCTTTTAGTTGTCAGCTATCAATTACAATATGTCGGCAACCCAAATTTCGTTTTTAAGCTACTAAAAAAATCAAGCTGTAAATTGTATACCAGAGACTGGCAGTTGTCAAAATTCGTAGAATTAGACTTCAGAAAAGACTGCTCTAATTTTGGCTAGCAAAATTTTATTTATTAGCTTCGTTTTTGAATCTGTTGTATTTGGTAAATTACGAAAACAAAACTGAATATGGCACTCAATTTCTATTTCTCTGTTTCTTATTTTATAGTAAGTAATTCAACTTTAACAACTTATATCATTACAATACTGTATAATTTTCTGCAAGGTTTAGTTTAAATTAAGAAACAGATTTGAAATACTAGAACAATGGGAAAATATAAAAAAAAGTTCTTAGTTATATTAGTTTCAGTTTTCTACCTTTTCTTAACTAATAATTTCAAAACCCCTCTATAATTAAAATAAATAAAATCAATATCTTTGTTATTCCATAATTGCACTCTAATTTGCTTTAATAAAGTTATATGTCTGTATTATATTTTGCTGAAAGACGTACATGAATTATTAATTTAGCTTATTTCTATATTCTGAGCTCATCTTCAATAATTAGTTTAAAATAAATATTCTGCTCTATAACTATAAATCATTAATTGTTTTCAAATAAATGAAACTGTATTTCAATGTTGCCATTAAATTTAAGGTATACGCCATTTATTTATCTTATTCTTCTAAATGCATAATTTGAGTAATATTATTATTCTTATTCTAAAGCATAAATTACTCGTTTTCAATAAATCACAAACGAAACAACAAAAAAACTTATCCAAGTACTCATTACCAAAAGGTAAGATATTCGTAAATAACCCAGTAGGTGGTCTGATCATTTATTATTGACCGATATCCAAATTTAAGACCACAAAAAAACCAAGGATTCGTGTTTGTGCATGCAGTTGCTCGACCCGAAAAGTTATGGATGCCTTGGAACGCATTCAATGGTGCGTGCGCTAAATAATCGATTTTACGCGCCATTTAATTCGTGTATTCTGGTCGGAGTTTATTTCTCGGTAATCTGGAAGCCTATTTCTCACCTTTTGTTTGTTCAGATATCTGTCCAATGACCTAAAATTAAACAGCTAAAAACGACAACTTTAGATTACACTTGCTTCTGCAAATTAAAAAAGAATGTATATTTAATTGTATTTAAAGACTGGTTTTCGGAACATTGTAATACAATTATGATAGAATACATAAATTAAGCCTTACTTTAATGACGGCTTAAGAACAGTGTATTACATTTGTTGCTTTAATCTAAAAAAGATATCTATTTTAACTGTAAATAATAGCTCGCTTGAACTATGAAAATTCTTGTTAATCTGAAAGCTTATTATTTACTTTTTTTGTTTAAACTGTATGATTAATGATTCAAAAAAATAAATTCTTAAACACGGCAACTTCAAGTTTCTATTACTTCTGAAATTATAATGAGTGTATTTTAATTGTATTTAACGACTGTTTTTTGAAATTTTTTGATACAATTATGATAGAGTATGTATATTTAGCCTTAATTTAATGACGGCATAAGAATAATAGTTTAATTTAGGAGATTATTTTTGACTTTTTAATAGTTCAGCAACTATCTAATGACCTAAAATTAAACTGTTCAAAGTGACAACTTAAAATTAAGATAATTTGTTGCATTATCAATTAAGCTAAGATATTAACTGAAACAAAAAATAGTGTATTTTAATTGTATTTAACGATTTTTTTTAAAACTTTTTGAGGCTATTCTGATAGAGTGTACAGATTTGACTTTGATTTAATGACAATTTCAGACTAAATTAATGGTTCATTTTCTTCTGCGAGAGCTGAAAAATTTTTTGATTTTAGACGCATATATTTAGCTTCATTTTAATTACATCTTTGGATTGGAATATTCTACTGCTCATTTTATTTTTATAATATTAACCATCATTGATACATGGGGGACAGTTATGTACAATAAAATGCTTGTGCAATAAAAGAAAAGGTTGACACTTACTTTCGAAATTTATAATTGTACTTCTTGATAGCAATTGTGTTAATTATCTACTGGATTTTAGATACTTTATGATTCTCTTGTATTTGGTTACGTGTATCTAACTTTGATCAATTTTAATTTAGGTAGTGCGTTACATTTACTTTTGAAATAAAAAAAAGTTTCTTTCAAATTGTATTTAATGACCCTTTTTTGGAAAATTACAATATTATTATGATAGTGTATAAATATAGCCTTAATTAAATTTACTCTATTTTACTTTATGATAATGTATTACAATCGCCATTTTAATGTAAAAATATCTATTTTTTATAAATAATAACTGCTTTGAAGTACTAGTTGATGTTCTTAAAATGTACTATTTATTTAGTTTTATATCAGCTGCATTACTGAGATCGGAGTAGTTAACTGACTTTTACACCTGAAACTTATAATTATTTTAAAATTGGAATTTCGACTGTTGGAATTTTTATACTCTTGTTTTGGGTTACATTTAAATTGTTCCAACCAATAACTTTAGATTAAGATCCGCTACATTATTTCACTTTCCGTAAGCTGCATTATTTTTTTCAGTTAAATATGATAGAAAATAAACCTTTTTCGGTTTAATGCGACACTTAATTATTTGTGTAAAATTCAAATTGAATATTGATTTTAATGTATTCGTAATGAAAATATCTGAATTATCCATAGATTTGATCTTAAAAATATTTCTATATTAGAACATTTTATTTCATTTTATAACCGTCGTAAGCAGCAGGCTCAATTTTTTTGAGTTTACGACTACTAATGTTCAACTTCATAGCCTTGTAATTTTGAACCCAATCCAGAAGACAAGGGAACTCCTGGATCAAGTATTGGGAGAAATTTGCCTTCGTGGAGGACTTTTTGATGGAACAAAAATCATTTGCGTCATATGGAGAGAAAAACAACGGAAACCTCCCATGGTTAGCTTGACGGCAAGAAGAATCTAACCCATGATCCGTCTACCACTAAGGATATTTTACGTCAACACAGTAATCTGTGCAAGCCGGATGCGGAATTCGTATCGACCATTGCTGGGATTCGAACCCGGTTCACCTCATAGGAAGGCGAACACTCTATCCCTTAAGCAAAATATTACATTCTAGCATAAAGACTTTAATTTTAATTTTTGAATAGGGATTCGGAATTTTAGTGAATACTCTCCATGAAGGACAAAATTGGACGTGAAAATAGCATAATTTCATAATTTATTAGTTGATGGCATGTCGGCAAAAAAAAAATCATATAATCACGCATCATTTGTTGTCACCTGTATTTTTGACATTTGTTTGATGGAATTCGTTCAAGGCTGAGGTCAACTTTGATTTTTTTTTCTTTTTGACATAACGTGAGATGCAAAAGGTCCTAACTATTTGAAGACCTTGTAATTCAAATGAAATTGTCATATTTAATGAGAATAAAATAAGACGCAATTGTTTTATATTGAAGGCCGTCATGGCTCTACGTTCTGTTAAAGCACTTTTAATTTTAAAAGTTAATATTAGTTATACTATTATTACATAAGTTTCGGTCCCACCATTTTTCTCCCGCAAAAGGCCTTTTCCTTGTCATTTCTTTTTTTTTATATATATAGTTAAATGTAAAACATTTTACCAATCCATTTTATTAGATAACCTACTTACTTGGCTAAATTTATATTTTTAAGTTTTGTATTTTTTACAAAATGTGTAGTAATAGGAACTTTATTTTTGAAAACCAGAATATCCAGTATCATAATGAGCGGAAAAATTACCATGATTAACATGACTTAACATAACTTATGGTGTTTTAACCAGAAATGTCATTAACATATTGTACGATAATTTTACCAGAATTTTTTGTCCTTGCGCAATTAATGCTTAATTATAACAGTTACTATTTATTACACTATAATAATAGTTAGCAACACCTGCTAATTGTTTGAGTCGAACATATTAATGTAAATGTAAATAATTTCAAAGATTTAAAAGTAATTACATGATAAATGAAAATAAAAAATACTTCATTGCTTTGTTAATTGAAGGTCATTATGGGAATCTGCGTTTCTTTTTTTTCTCTTTTTTTTTTGAATATTTAATTATAATTGTTTTGAAGTTCCACCAAGTTTGTTGTTTGTTTTGTTTTGAAAACTCACCAAAGTGTGTTTATCTTAGTGATTATTTTTCTTTTAAAAAAAGCTATTACTTATAAACAAATTGATGTTTTAAAAAAATTTAATTGAAATTTAGCATTAAAATAATATTTATCTACATCGTCATTTCACAACACATCATTTGTTTCAAGAAAACGAATTCAGTTTTCAATGATTTCGCTTTTATATTCATAATAAAAGCACCTTTTTTTAAACTCAAATTTCTCATTTTTTAATATTTTACCTTATTTTTTGAAGATATATCAAACTAAACTGTTAGATATAACTGTTAGATCAAACTAAACAGTTAGAACTAAGATTGATTCTCAAATTTAGTTTTTAAATAACTTTTAGTCTTTAGTTTTTGAACGCTTTATGAAAAATGATTAACTTTTACATTACTTAACAGTTAAAGCCTATTCTGTTTTCATAATTTAAGTGGATAAATATAAGGAATTAAAATAAATATCAATAATAGGACTTATACTATCCATAAATCGTTTTAAAACTGTCTAATTGGAAATGGAAGCCATATCTTTTTAATATTTACTGAGAAGAATATGAAAATTTAATTTAAAAACGAACGTATAAATTTTTAGGGAATTAATTTTGAGCAAAATACAAACCCTTAAATGAAAAAAGTAAAAATAATTACGAAAAGTTTATATATCCGAGATTTAAAAGAAAGATTTCATTATTACAATATTTTTACACTATTCATTATTTTCTCGAGATAAAAGATAAAAAAAACATTGTTTTGCAAAATAATTAAGGTTTTATGTGAAATATAAAGGGAATTTTAGTTTACTTATGATCATAATAAAAGAAAGAAGAAAAAGATCGCAATGAAGAAAGCAAATTTCAAACTTTTTCAAAATCTGTCAAAATCTTAATAGATAATGAAGTTTTTTTTATTTAAATTTTTACATCTATTCACAAACAGCTAATAGTATCTAATAAAATTTTTGTATTTTGCAAAGGTTTAAAAACGACAATTTTTCATTTTTCGTCTTGTAAATTTTTTCTTCTTACTCTCTAATACTTAGCCTCATCTTCTCCTGTGTGTTAATTGTTCGACTTTTCTTACTTAAGTATAACTAAGTGTTCCAATAACCATTGCAACCTAATTTCCCTTAAAATAAGCTATCGATTCTGAGAAGCGCAAAACAGGAGGACTGAGACGATTTTATATATTAATAACCATTTCAATACAATTTCTCCTCAAATGATTCATTGATTCTACAGAATTGCAAACGTAGGAAGTGATGCAACTCTATTAACAATTCCAACTTAGTTTCTTTTAAAATGAGCCATCAATTCTGAAGAATGATATACGTAAGGACTGGTTCAATATTAATAACCATTGCAACTTAATTTGTAAAATGAGCCATCGATTTTGATGAATTCCAAAAGCAAGGACTGGTTCAACTCTGTATACTAATGACCATTCCAATTTAATTTCTCCTAAAATGAGCCATCGATTCTGAATAATGACTTCTAAGATTAGTACAACTCTATATACTAATAACCATTTACTTAATTTCATTTAAAATAAGCTATCGATTCTTAAGAGTTCCATGCGTAAGCACTAGTACAACTCTACAAGCTAATAACCATTCTAACTTAGTTTCTCCTAAAATGAGCCATCGATTCTGAAGAATGCCTAACGTAAGGACTGATTCAATACTAATAACCATTTCAACTTAATTTCTAAAATGATCCATCGATTCTGAAGAATTCCAAACGTAAGAACTGGTTCAACTCTGTATACTAATAACCATACCAACTTAATTTTTAAAACGAGCCATCTATTCTGGAGAATGCCTAACGTAAGGACTGATTCAATACTAATAAACATTCCAACTTAATTTCTAAACTGATCCATCGATTCTGAAGAATTCCAAACGTAAGAACTGATTCAATACTAATAACCATTCCAACTTAATTTCTAAAATGATCCATCGATTTTGAAGAATTCCAAACGTAAGAACTGGTTCAACTCTGTATACTAATAACCATACCAACTTAATTTTTAAAACGAGCCATCTATTCTGGAGAATGCCTAACGTAAGGACTGATTCAATACTAATAAACATTTCAACTTAATTTCTAAACTTATCCATCGATTCTGAAGAATTCCAAACGTAAGAACTGGTTCAACTCTGTATACTAATAACCATTCCAACTTAATTTCTCCGAAAATGAGTCATCGATTCTGAAGAATGCCAAATGTAAGGATTGGTATCTCACGATTTATCCTCTTAATGGTCTGAAACTCACTTTCTACTTCTGCTTTAAAGAACGTGGTGGCTATCCACAGTTTAAAACCGAAAAGTAATGACTTTCTGCCTACAGGTGAAATTGTTTTTAACTATGGCACAAGGCGTTGAATATCCTGGAAAATCCTCACCCACAAAAGACATCCCTTTGCAATAAGAAAAAGACGTTCCACAACAATGGTGCTTCCATAGTCCAATGCCCGTAAAAGCAATTTTGTAACTCTTCAATTATACTCTCTATCTACGTATATGGGGATAGTGCGTAGCTAAAAATTATTTTTCTCGGGGCTTAAAGATGGGTCACTAACTCTTTGATTATCGCCAAAAAAGAAAGTTTTTCGTTGGGGAATTTTTCTTTAACTGCCCTTAATTTTGAAAACCTTTTTGTTGAAATTCTGAGGTGTCAATTAGAAGAACTGTCATTCGTTCTGATATCTTTCTTCGCGTTCAACAAAGGATGAATTGTTATTTTGAATGGAAATGAAGAAAAAACCGGGGAATATTTTGTTGAAGGGCTAAATTAAGTGTCACGAAAAGGCTCGGATTGAGAGTGAATTGGAGGCTAGGCAAAAGACGTGTTTTCCAAATAATAAGTATCCATCTACAAAAAAAAAACGCCATTCAATTGCCTTTAGCTATTGATTTATAATTTTTTTTATCTTAGATGTTACTTTAAGTTGATTATAGTTTAATGAATGCGAATTTACTTAATGATATTTAATTTCAAAATAATCATAATGATCGAAATCTTTATTAATTTTTAAAAACTATTGTTATGCAATCAATCATGTCTAAAGATTTTCAAAAAAAAAATTATAAATTTATTTTTCATCAAAATTTATTCATCTTTTGTTCTTAATGCAAGTATTTCTCTCTTAAAAATTTTANATTATGAAATTTCAAAACACTGTTTTTATGTATTTTTATTTGTATTTTTCTTATTTATGTATTCTATTATATTCTGTATTCAACACGCAATAGTGCAAAGAAAATTTTTAACTTTTTAATCTTAACAAAAATTATTCTTTACAAATGCAATGTAAAGGTTATCTTCATATGAGATTGCGTGCAGTTTCAAAAAGGGCATCACGAAATAAAAGAAACTATATGGCTATCATCGTTACCATAGCAACTCCAATAACGATAATCAATATAGTGTTCTTTACATTCAAAAAGTTTCTCAAAAGTTATAATAAATAGTTTATTTTCATATGCTTTATTTATATATTTATTATATTTATTTATTTATTTATGTAGTTGATTTTCAAGTAAAGAAGTAGAAGCGAAAATTTAATTCTATGCTATGCATAATAACTTTCAGAAAAGAATTTACTAGATTAGGATAAAAATAAGTAGCTTATATGTTTAAAAACTTATTAAACCTTTTTAAAATATCCCCAATTAGGCAAGATTTTGTCACCAAAAAGAAACTCGTTCAAAATAATGAATATTTCTCTGTGTTTACATACTTTTATAAACCCAAACTATGAATTTAGTGGAGTATTCTTTGAAATATTAAAACAAAACTGTAAAACGAATTTTTACATCTTTTTTGTGTATTTTCTTCATTCTAAAATTTTTCACAACTTTCTGTAGCAGTATAGAGAACGCTGGAGTAGCAAAATATGATCGAAATTATTATAGATACAACTTTCTTTAGTTATGAATAACTATCACAAATTCTCAGCAGTTATTAAAATAGCATATTATTAGAGTGGCATTCAAATTTTGACAAAAATAATGACAAACTTAATATAGTTGGTAGAAGTTTCCTCGTTTAGTAACCAAGTTCGCCATTTTGAAATATTTTTACGGATAAGCATAGATAAAAAATTATAATTTTAAAAAGAAATTCTTTTATCATAGTTTCTATAGCATAGTTTCCATAGTTTCCATACCATAGTTTTCTTTGTTTCCATATTCTTAATGTTGCTTAAAAATAAATTGAATACATTTTTTAACTTATTTATATTTCCCTGAACAGAACCTTAAATAAATGTTAATTTTTTTTAAAGTTTGCAACATTAAAATAAAAATTATTAGCTCAGAGTTAAAGTTCCTTAATAAGTTGTAAATACTTGAATTGAAAATTTTATTTCTGAAATCCAACTTTATATATAATTTTCTTTTATTCCAATAACGTTCAAAATTATGAAATCCGTTGATTCATAAGCAAGCGGAAGCTTCATAAAAAGCATTGTGGGCAAAGTGTAAATACTGAATTTTTCCTGTCCTACGACAAAAATAAATATACTAATATCGAGATGAAAATAAAAGTTAATTTTTTTTTGAAGTTTGCAACATTAAAATAAAAGTTATTTGCTTAGTGTTCAAGTTCCTAAATTAGTTGTTAATACTTTAAATAAATTTTACAGTTTAAATAAACAAAACTAAAACATTTATTTATTTAAACTGAAATCAAACTTTATATATAATTTTCTTTTATTCCAATAAAGTTCAAAATTATGAAATCCGTTGATTCATAAGCACGCGGAAGTTCCAGAAAAAGCATTGTGGGCAAAAGTGTAAATACTGTCACGTTCTTGTCCTATGACAGAAAAGTATGCTAATACCGGAAATGAGAATAAAAATGCACCTATCCCCAATTCGATTCCATTTCCAAAAAAGAAAAGGATTCCGACATTAAATCCACATTTAAACCTTTTTCCTTGTTTTTGAGAAAGAGGCCACACGAGCTGCATCAGTTGATCTTATAACATTAGCATTCGAGGCAAAAAACAGTTCATTTATTATTATTCACGAATTCAGAATTCAATCGGAACCATACTTGTTTCTATTATAGAAGAGACATCTGACTAATTTTTGGAAAATAAATTGCTAACTCTTTATTTATTGTTTTGTATTTATTCATTTAATTGAGCATGTTTAAAGCTATTTTGTTTCTCGAAATTTTATTTAACATTTAACTAATTTCCGCGACATAAACTGTTAACTATATTTTTGTCTTTATTTAGTCATTTATTAAATTGAAAATAGTTTTATAAATAAAACTATTTTTTCCCTCATTTTTTTTCTTTTTTTTTTTGTAAAATGGATTTGCATAAACAAATAGATAAGTCGGGAATTTTGGAAAAATAAATTGTTAATTCTTTATTTATTGTTTTGTATTTATCGTTTTGTATTGATTCATTTAATTGATAACGTTTGAAGCTATTTTGGTTCTCGAGATTTTATTTAGCATTTAACTAATTTCCACGACATAAACTGTTAATTATATTTTTGTCTTTATTTAGTAATCTATTAAATTGAAGATATTTTTTTAAATAGAGCTATTTTGTCTATCATTTTTTTTATAAAATGGATTTGATTAAACATCTGGATAATTTCGGGAAGTAAATTACGTTAAATAAAAATATATTGAAACCACGTTAAATAAAAAAAAATTAAAGAAATATCCTTCAAAAATCACATTTTAGTTGTCTTAAATTTAAAAATAAAAACTAATTGTTTTATTAATAAAATGAGTTTTCTGTTTTCCGAGGAATAGGAACTAAAATATTATATTATATATTTATTATATTATATACTTATTATATATTTATTATATTATATATTTATTACATTATATATTTATTACGAATAATATATTACGAATATAATATTATTTTTATAAATTTATAATAATTCGAAAATGTATAAGTATATTCGAAAAAATATATTGTAATACATTTTTCAAATCTTTTCCTTCCATGATGAAATAAGCTGCAAATCTAATAATATTTTTACTTATAAAATAGAAAGGTCAATATCCTGAATTAATTAACAAACTACATTTCTTTATCGTTTATAGACTTATGACAAACTTTATGAAACAATAAAGAAGCCTCAAATTTCAATTAAAATGGTTTTTCAGTGTTAATTATTTATGTTTTTTATCACAAATAAATTATATTACGCTTAGCTTGAATTGAGATATTAAACAATAATGTAAGTTTATAAATCGTCTTTTTCCCATGCGAAATATTTTCCAAACCGTCGAACATATTAACACTACGTTAAATAAAGCATACTAAAGACAATATCTTTTGTTTCTTCCAACTTCTATTATCTTAAATCCAAAAATAAAAAATAATTGTTTATAAATGAAACTAGTTTCCTGTATTTTGATGAATATGAACTTTCTATTAAGGTTCCATAATCAAAATATTTACAGTAAACAATTATCCGATTAACAAAGTTATTGCTTCTTCCTATTCTTTCATAATAAGGCAATAACATTACTAGAATAATATTTAATAACTTTTTCTTGTGTTTTGTTTTAACAAACCATCTTCGAAATAGGGCACAGAAGCAATTGAAAAACTAATTTTTCTCTAAGCAGAGATAAAGAAAAAGAAAAAGAGCAATAAAATAGATTCCTTATTGGTTTAATAAACAGTACGCTATTGTTTGTTAGATTTTTGTGTAGAACATTTGCATGGAAAGACTGTTTATAAATGTTGGTAAATGAGTTTTTTGGACTCATTCTAAAAATAAGTATTCTAAGTTCTGGAATTAGATTGGATTTGTTTGATTTCTGATCGATTTCTGTGCTAAATTTCTGTTATGGTTTATTATGCATTCAATCTTTTAATCCAATAATAGTGTTCGGGATAAATAAGCTTTTGGACACCTTTTTTTATTTCGGATGCATTAACTTTTAAAACGCCTCTTCAAAAAGAATTCCACGTCATTTGCTTAAAAATATAAAAAACTAATAAAGCTAAATAAAACACGATGAAAGTACAAATAATGCCACTTAAACATTCCTGTTTTAAGTTCCATATAAAAGAACATTCAATGTCCAAATATAGAATAAAAGACGGAAACACTGAGATGCAGAAGAACGTTACAAACAAGTTGCAACAAGAAATGAAATTGTTTGACTAATTCTACATACGAAACACGCCTGAACAAGGTAATCATACAAGATAAGGGTATATAAAAGAACGATGTAGTAATAAGATGAATACAGGTGTAAAAGTTTTTAAAAAAATAGATTTTTCAGCATTTTAATTTTTTTTTTTTTAATTTGAGAATTGAAAGAAATTCCTTGATTAATTGATTTTATATTTCATTATTTTTCTTTAAATGTATGTCACATAAAGTAATCCTTTCTTCATTTTTAATTCTTAAATGAGGAAATAATTTGGTGAAATTATTTTGTAAGAAAAAGAAGTATTAACAGCAATTTAAGCTTTAAAATAAAGCATTTTACAGTTTTTATTTAAAAAATTTCTGTAACAATAAAAACTGAAATAAATATTGCAGGTGATATTTTGACGTAATGTTCTTTCTATGTGTTCCGAATAATAAACACAACATTTTGTGTCTCCAACTTCTGCTTCTTGTCAGCCACAATAATATATTCATCAATGAAGAGAGCCTCTAATTTAGATCTGCAATATTATCTTTCTTGTTTGCTATTCTTCTTTTCCACTTGTATGACACAGACTTTCAGAAATTACATAATTATATTGAGCAAATGCGATAGTTACTTATTTTTATTGATAATATCCATAATCTGGTAAAAAAATTATCATTTAACCAAAAATAAAACAAATATGCTGAAATAGAGCTACTACAGTCATATTTGCAAAAGTCCCAATTAACATGCTCATGTATACATAATCATCCATGCAAATGATATATGTAACAACTTCATTTGAGCTTTTTTGGTATTGATGTGAAGATTATGTAAATAATATGCTTAGGAGGTCATTAAGGTATCTCATAAACCACTACCAAAAAACCTTTTGCTTAAGTAATAAAAGTTGTAGTTAGTGGATTTAAGAAAAGAATAAATTCATTTTACTGCTTATTGCTATTTTATACTTAAGTACTGTTTAAATCAGGTATGTTAAATACGCTCCATGAAAACTAATTTTGTTTTTAATTTTGTCCTAATTTTGTCGCTGAGTTAACTTTGTTTTGCGAATAACATTCAAAATATTTTTTTAAAAAAAACTCAGCGCTTATTTTAAATTTACGTATTTTATGTTCAGAAAATGAGTTATATATGAAGTATGAAGTTATTAACAGAACAAGAGAAAGTTTCAGTAACATCATGTATATATTATAAACATGTTTTTGATTATCAGTTTTATATAAAAAAATTGCAAAATAATCCTTTCGATTATGCCAACTACCTTGAATAAACATTTTATTCATATTTTTAAAAAATTCCTGTTTAAATTTGGAAATTATTTTGCATACAAAACTTATCAAAATAAGTTAAATATTGAGTTCAAGTCCATTAATTAAGATATAATGTCTTTCAAAATTGAACTACATTATTATATATTAAATTAAAACGTGCCCTGGGGTATAGATAAAGCAAACCATGTTCTAATTTTAAAAAAAACTGGAAATGTTGTGTTTTTACGCTATAATACTATTAGACTAAAACTTGTAGTGGTATGACGAAAGATTTCATCATACACCTAGTGAATTACATGCAAATAACATATAATTGCATCTTTACTTTTTAAATCATTTGTAGTATTAAAATGCTAGATTTTAAGTAATTTATGTGTTTTAAATAAAGATTATTTATCAAATTGAATTATTCACTTACAGAAATACCAATTTATCCTTCTATGTTTTAATGTTTTAAAACGAAAACTGTTTTTCAGTTAAAAAGTGCGGGAAAAAGCCTACCACCATGAATAACTTTTGATCTAATGATAGGATCTTCACGTTCTGGGACTGGATTTTAATGGCTCAAGAGGGTGACCTCATATATGCCAATTAACAAGTGCAGACGATATTTTAACTTACAAAATCAGGCACAAAAACGCTTTTTTTTTTCTTTGATGGAATCGGATTTCTGATCCCAAAATATAGGGGATAGCCACAATCTGGGAAATATGGCCCCAATAGTTTGGTCAGGATGTAAAATGTTAATATTACATAATGTTAATAGTACTTTTTCTGTATTTCGCTATATCTCAAGGAATTTTTAAGCGAATTGAGAAGTATTTTCCCACAAGTATAAAATTCGCTTTTACTATTTAAAACTTTTTTCGACCATTATTCAATAAAATAATAATAAGTAATAAATATTTACTAATCGCTATTTTTAGCATGGAACTTTAGTTAGATAAACGAATGTTATAATTATGCGCAAAAATGTTTCAATTCCCTTAAAAAGTTTTTGAGATATAGCGAAATACGCAAAAAGTTAAATTAACATTAGGAGTTAAATTGATCGCTCTCCTGACCAATCTATACCCTATTTCCTAAATTCCCGAATCAGTAAAAAAAAAAAAAAGGCATGTTTAGGCAGAGAAAGTTCGTTTTTGTGCCTGGTTTCGCCACTTAAAATATCGTATACACTTATTAATTAGCCCCCTCGAACCACTAAGATTGGGTCCTAGAACGTTAAGATCCGATCATCAGATCAAAAGTTACTGAGGATGGTCCGTTTTTTTTTCTTTTGGCGCACTGTACAATGTGGTCCTAATTGATTGCATACACAGCATGGGATCAAGTTTGAATTATTATGGTACAAATTTATCCTTATTAAACTTACTAAACCCTAATATTTAATTCGAACGGGAATATAGTTATATTTAACGCAATGTTAAGGTTGCTACAGATTTGCAAGGTATTATGGTTATAAGTTCCAATTTTATGGTCTACCACAAAACCGATTTTTCTTTTACTATACTAATTTTTACTTACAACCCTGAAGAAGTATGTAAGAAATGTCTCTATTTTTAATTTTTAGGTGAAATAATAAAACTTTCCAAAAAGATATTTATAAAATTCTTTTTTGAGAACTGCAATGAACTAATTCCCAATGACCTATAAGAAATTCCATTGCGATTTTCCATTCTCTTTTCCCTCAAACCTACATTATTATTTCATTATCAAGTCTAAAACTATTTGATAAATCATTTAAATGCCTTTTGGGCATTCATGTAAATATTCGTGTGGTAACAAGAAAAAGTTATTAGCCTGGAAGAATGCCTCACGTTGCCGCAAAGTCTCGTGACTCGGTGCCTCAGTTGTTTTCAAAAAACAAGACATCGTACAAGGATTAAGGATGAAATAAAAGTGCCTCAAGACAGAACGCATTTAGTGACAAGTCAAACTAGCTAAGCTTTTTCAGTTGTTTTTTTCAGTTCAGTTTTTTTCAGTTTGTTTACTCATATAGTGAAATGTTTACAGTTGTTTTTCTTTATCTCGTGTATTAAACTGTCTAATCTAATTAAATTCGATAACTGAAGGTTATTGAGAGCGATGTAAAAACCACTCCTTTTGATAGAACTTGTGTAATATGACGATCAATCATTTTGTTAAGAGTTAGTTCTAGCAGTAAACAATAATGTACCATGTAAAGAAGTATTAAAAATTATTTTAACATTGCAGTTAATTTTTGATTTTGTTTGTAAGATTTAAATGTTAAAGAATTTTTGCTAATTCAATTTATTTTACTCTAAACAAACAAATGCGTCATAAATTTAACAAATACGTGATAATAAATATGGATCATAGTAATAATAATACTTTTGCCGTAATTTTTTTTTATATTAGTTCGTTTTTCGTTGCTAACTAACTAGTAATGAACATTTTCAAATCGTCATGTGTGTAATAATAGAAATGTATCTGTAATATTTGTGAATTCGTTTTTCATTTATTATACAAAAATATGATTCATAATAATTCATAATAACCTCTCGTTTCAAAAAACAAAACAAAAATTTATGAAAAATAAATTTTACTAAAAACTATTGTGAAATACTTTTTACAATAATTCATTCATCAACATAACTTTCAGTAGAAAATAGTTTTTTTCAAAAGGATATCCATATTTTTCGCATGAAATTTCAATGATTTTTCAATGCGCTCATTAAGCTATGCAACTAAAAAGAAACCGATGCAAAATAAGGAAAGGCTTTTTCACATAAAATTTTAATACTGTAATTTGACTCTTTCAAATGATTTTCAACACAAACAACATATTTTGTGCTAATGTAAAATTTAATTTAAATAAATTGTTCCACTTGAGGCAAACTAAAATAATTTTGACAATTCTCGTGCTATATTTTACTTGCTCTTCTAAAAGTTAAATTAATAAATTAAGTTGTAAAACTAAAAAGAAGTAATCGAAATTGAAATAAAAAATAAAAAATCATCTTCAGTTTATTCACCAATTAATTTTAGTTAAAATATTAGGCATAATTCACTTTGTTATGGTTTCTTTTATTTTTAACTCATGAGGAGCTTTTCCATTAGTTCATAGAACTTATAACTTTTTCGTTAGTTTATAGAACTTCTATAATGAATTTGTACATCTGTTTTATTATTAGAATTGCAGACAGGGGCTGAAATAAAAATAAATGATGCACATATTTTGTAGTAATAATGTAAAAACTCATTTCATATAAATGTTCAACTGGAGCCAAACTAAAGTAATTATGACAATTCTGGTGATTTATTCACTACCCTTCAAAGAGTTAAATGAATTATTTTAGTAGGAAAATTTTTAAAAAAAATTGTGTATTGGCCATATAATTTAAGTCAAAATATCACACATAATTCACTTTGTTCTAAACTCTTTTATTTTTAATTGATGAGGAACTCTATTTTTCGGTTAGTTTATAGAATTGACATAATAAATTTGCACATCTGTTACAGTATTGGAATTGTATACTTGAAAACAAATGTATACATTCATTATATGTATACATTTTACAAACAAAGCAATGCTACCAATTTGTCTTCTTAGAAATTATCAAGATACACTCTTACTGAAAATACTTTTGAATAAGATGAATTATGATTAATGGCATTTAGACTAAAATACTAGTAAGCTATTTCGTCTAACATAGTAGTAAGCTATTTATCATCATGAAAAAATTACGCGTGAGTTTACGGTAACGCCATTTCTGTTCTTTAATTGTTAAAACATGCGCTTGCCACACGATCTACTTTTTAATTATCCGCTTTCGAAGAATTCTTTGTACACTTCTCTAAATTTGTCACGCTGTTCCAGTAAATAGTACTTTGATACCACTGTCTGACAACTTCAAAAATATACATTCTAATAACTAACAATTTTATCACTTTCAAACGTGCTAAGCAAGAATACATTTTAATGTGGTATCATATTCCTAAATAATTTCTTGTCTTTAAAGTCATTAGCCATACCATAACAGAGCATCTAAACAAAACAAGAAAGTGAAGCTAAGCACGTTTTGGCTCTTATAATTATTCGCCATTACGCCATCTAACCCACTAACATTCAGGAATTCTCTCCAATTTTTTTCTAATCCATGGCGTACCATCACGCCATAGTCTTTTACTATTGTTAGAATGGCTAAGGAGCCTGCGAAAGGTCATCGGTCCATAAGGTCAGTGGTAGTAAATCATATCGGGGTTTCTTCACCCCTTTGCCAACCTCAAAGTGGTTAAAATCAACAAAAAGGTAATTTTTTACTCAATACGATAAGTATACGATGATTTAGGTAATTGTTTTCTCCGTCTTTCCTACTGTGCAGTAGGAATTTTTTCGGAGAAATTCTTTTTCATGCCTAAACGTTTCAGGTGACCTATAATTAAATTTTTTCGTCACTAAATGGCGATGAATTAAGATTGTTATCATGAACGATCTGTAATCGATTGTTATATGACGATTATGATCGTACAAATAGCTTTTATTTTTTCATCGGATTCATTTTTTCGTCATATACAGGATTTGAATGAGGGCATTGTAAGCATTGTAAATATAAGCAGCTGCTACGTTCTTTTTCCTTTAATAAAAGGTATTATATCAATTTTTTAATTCTTTATTTTCAATCCCCAAGTGATTTTCACAACATTAGCTGAATGGCAGTGCGAGTAATTGAAATTACCTATTATTCATTCAAGCAATTCAGTGGCAAGAGAATTTATGTATGAAACCTTTTTTTTTATCTCCTTTTATCTTTCTTTTTTCTTTTATGCACAGAATTTGAGTACCAATTTATTATGTTCTGAAATCAACCAGCTTTTTCTTCTTTATTATCGATGAAAACATTTTTTTATAATTTTTTGTTCTTTATACAATTTATCAGCATTTATATCTTTAGTAAAAATTAGTTTAAATAAGTATTCACACTTGAAACAGCCTACAAACTATTGCATTAGAATAATTTGTAAGACAAAATGTGTCTTAATATCACTTTTTCGTTAAAAAAAATATTTTAAATTTTTAAAACAATTCGATTTATTAAGCAAACGAATATTTCACAATTTAATCAAACATTTATCTAATTGTTGAAGCAAATGATTATTTAATTGTTAGAACAGAAGATTATTTAATTATTTAACTTGAAGTTGTTTTACTTTTTGTTCTTCAAAGTAATTTTGTTTTTATATTTTCTATGAAAAAAAAAATGTTTAAATTAGATTTTAAATTTGAAACATATTACAAACTATTACGATATAAGAAAGAGTGTATCGAAAATTTCTCAGCGTTGCTTGATTTATAGTATAATATTCTAAAACTATAAAATATTTCAGTTGTTAAAGATACAACATTTTCCACAACAGCTGTTTAGTTTTCAATTTTGAAATTTTGTTAAAGCATATACATTAAAGAACATTTTGATAGCATATTATTCTTCAACGCTATTTAGTAAACAGTGCGTATGTTAAAACGATGTCAAAATTTGATGTGTGTATATCAAAATTCAAATACTAATATATTTCATGATAAATATAGATTACGACATTTTCTAAGATTCTTATGTTGCCTAAAATTTGATACGAAATTTTTTATTTTCTTTCGTTGCATGTGGTATATATTTTGAGATTATAAGACTAATTCTTTGATTTTGATTATTAGATTAATTTCCTTCAACTTAAATATTATAAATTATTTTAAATATATTATCGAGAAATAAATAATTCTACAAAAGTTCAGTATGTGCTTAAAAGAATTTAATCTAAATATTTCATGTAATGTTTAAAAATATCACACCTTTCAAATGATTTGAAAGTAAAAAGCTTTAATATTCTTCTTGCTTTTTACTTCACAATGCAAAAATGCTGTTAAATGTAGTTTTGTCATAACTCTGCATAATGCAATACCAGCAATATTGCAACTGAAAACAATAAAAAATTTATAAATAAATAAAAAAACTGTACTTTTAACTTAATGTTACTTTTTGCAATTTTCGTGAGCTTTAAACTATTAATTTTACATATTATTTCTAATATATAAAATTCTAATATATATATTTNTAGAGAGAAATAAAAAAACTGTACTTTTAACTTAATGTTACTTTTTGCAATTTTCGTGAGCTTTAAACTATTAATTTTACATATTATTTCTAATATATAAAATTCTAATATATATATTTTAAGAATATAATACAAACAATTATTCCAAAGGTTATTCTTTTTTGTTTTATAATACATTACATTAAATGCCCTTTATATTTCAAATCGAGTGACAAAATGGGGAAAAAATCCTCGTCTATCTTCTGCACATCAAAGTATATCACCCAAAATTTCTTATTACCATCACGTTTAAGATTTAAACGATATCTATCACTGTGGTCAGGAATATATTACAAGTTCCTACACCTTTCAATATTACATAAACTCTGTTATTATTCCTCTTCCCTAATCACAGGCTGCACGCAACATGTAAGACAAAAAAAAATATACGTGATACAATTCTTACAATTTTATTAATATGCATAACAAATGTAAGAAGAAAGAAACAAGTTATTGAACTGCAATTGACAATTGAAGATAGTTTTACGGCATCAAACCAATCGAAATTAGCTATCACGTTGAAAATCGGAAAACGCATTAGAGAAGAACAATTTGAAAACGGAAATGTGTTGAGAAGAATTAATCATAGCTATGTACTATTGAAATGCCTAATAGAAGAACATGTTTAATTACTTTTATAAAGGGCACAAATTTCTAAATTGAAAAGCGTGTTATGTTAAATTCATAATGCAAAAACTTTAGGTTTATTTTTTTTGCAAAAAAAATATATTTTATAACTGAAATATATTTCTGAATATTGCTGAAGCTGAAATATATTCTATATCTTGTAGCTGAGCAACAATGGCTCAGAAGATAGAGCGTTCGCCTCCTATTGAGGTTCGAATTTCAACAGTGGCTGATTGATATGAATTCTGCTCCCGGCTGTGATTTTCCGATCCAGAGGCTTTAACTGAAACTACTTCCCCAACATAATTCTAAATATTTCATTCAACTTAATAATTATATGGTAAAAAAGAGAATACCTGTTAAATATATCATAAATTTTTTATCGATTTTTTTATCGATTTCGAAGTCTTTATTGTGGATGAAATCAAAATTATAAATAGATAATTTGTAAATAAAATTAAAAAAAATTTACCATATTAATGTTTTACTCGTTAAAAAATTAATTGATGAATATATTTTGAACTAGCTATAATTACAATTACATATCTTGCATCATTGCAAATAAAGTTATCTTAATAACATATCATTGCAAATAAAGTTATCTTAAATGAGGAAATAATTTCACTTATTCGTTTATTTTTACAAACTTTCAAGTCGCATTTTTTTTTAAATAATATTTATTATTTCTTTTATTTTGAATTATTGAGACTTATATAACATGTAAATAACATACACAATAACACGCATTTATATTATATTTTTTAAAAAAGAAAACTATTTTAAAATATAAAACAAATCACAATAATTAACAAAAATACATGCATAAAACTGAGTTCACTTAATAGTACATTCATCAAAATCATTATTATTTATTATATAATTTTAATAACAATGTTATGCATATGATAAGATTAAAAACAAATATACCATTGATTAATTGGTATTTTAGTTAAAATAAAGTACTTTTAAAATTTAATTCATTTAGTTGTACCGATACCATTCAAATTGCATTAATGATTTTGAAGTTTTTATTGTTTCAAAAATAAGATTTAACTAATTATTATAATATTTCAGCATTTTTACTACATTAGCAGTAAAACTGCAGCAATTATTCTATTATCGTACATCTTTACTAACAAACATAATTAAGAATTGAATAAAATATTTTCCATCCTATGATCATAATAAAAAATAAATATGGTGTTTTTTAATCATTATAACTGGTTGATTTCTCAACCATAACTTATTCAGAATAGATTAATAATGATAAAAAAAAACTTGAAAAGTTATTTTCTGCTTGAATTTCGGTAATATTTTTATTTATTTTATTTACTTTTTTTCATCATTTTTTTTATTTATTTTATTTTGAGCTCAAAATGTACGTTTTAGTTAGTTTTTGCATGAAAATAAATAATATTACCTTCCTTTCAACAGTTCCGCACATAATAGCTAATAAATTCAAAGATTAGGGATTATTGACGCTAATCCTTTAATTGATACCCCATTCATCTAATACTAATTATTAGTGTAATTAAAGAAGCATTACAATCAAGAAACAGAGTTCAGAAATTTTCCCATCCTTTTAAAGTAATTATTTATTGCTTTTATTAACCAATTATCTATGTAATGGGAGTGCAATAAAAATTATACAGCGACAATAATTACGCTCTAATTTTCAGACAAAAAAAAGTAAGAAAGGCTTAATTTTTCACTAAAGAATAATGTTAAAACGTTTTGTACACAGTTTTACAAATGTAAATTAAATTATTTTATTTCATAACTAAACTCAAACCCAAAAGTGAAATGAAAACTGATGAAAATTGTATGATGGGTATTAATGATGAATACTCTATATTTTACGGGTATTACAACGACAACCAATTAATTAGTCAGACATGTGATTAACTGTCCCATTGTGACCATTAACTGTCTAACTGTAACCATTTAAAAATAAATCATTTTAAACTTCAATCTCGTTTACTACAGTATTTCATTTAATAATCTATGTCCATAAACATATTTTATGATTTTAAAGATTCCTTTTTATGAAAATTCAAGAATAAAGCTTAATTTAAAATAAATTGAAAAAAATTCCCACGGTCAAATTAACAATAAAAGGGGAAACGCCACTTGTTTTTTTTTCCATTTTAATGCTTTGTTTATAAATTTGAAAAAAAATGGAAGAGCACCTTATTGATGTTTAAAATAAAATTTCAGAAAATCAAATTTATTATTTGACGAAACACATCTCGAAATCTGTTTAAAAAACTTTTTTTTTTCCATTTAATACTACCTAACTTAAAATCATGGCAGAATAAACTAATGATTTTATACCTACAGTCTATCGTTGCATAGCCTGATCCTTGAAGTGTTTTTAAAATATCACTTTGCATCCTTTTTTTCACTAAGACCTACAAGTTCACAATAATTAAAATTGAGCAGAAAATAATGGAAAAAATAAATTTTAAAATTGTGGACAATGCACATTTCTAACGTAAAACTGTAGGGAAGCAATTTTTTCAAAGACCAATGATGTTACTTATAACCGTTATAAGAGGGTAAAAAAAAAACACTATAAATTCACCGTTAAGACAAAATGGCACTCCGCTATTTTTATTAGACTCTATTAACTTCGTGCGTATCGAATGAATGCCTAATGCGGTAAGTGACACATCCAGGGTGTTATTCAAAATAATCGGGTGCTTTCGTGCGCTTGAAATTTGCACTCACGTGAACATCTATCTCTATATTACGGGATCCGGTAGCGTGATGTAAATCACACCTTTTTACAAGACGATCGTGATGAAATCTGACCATCACACACATACCAATTGATACAAAACTTCACGAAAGAATGACATTCAAATATTAATTCCAACCTCTCTCCTGAATCTAGAAATTATCAGAGAGGGGAAAACTACATTTACCCTTTCCTTCCACTAGAATAGCGTCACGAGCAAAATATCATGACCAAGCAATAAGACAATAGTCACAATTACAGTTATCACGTTGCAAATGTTATTTTCTTCATCCGTTAGAGGAGGGGCCATCATTATTCTTGCTGGAACACTACTTCCATCAGTTTTGGGGATGCATGTCGATTGACCAAACCTTCAGAAAACGCCAACGTACACGGGAACAATGATATTGTTCGATGATTACCAATCGCAAAAGGCTCAGAAGTTCTTTGCAATGCATTCTGGGAGGTAATTTCGATCTGATAAGTGTAATCGTATAAGAATTTATGCAGCAAGGCAGGTTGCCGGATTTTTTTTTGGGTGGTAAAGTCATTTATTAGAGGCATAAACTATAATTCAAACCAGTAGTCAGGAATAATCACGATCTGAGAAAAAGTTTTAAGATACCATCGTTGAAGGGAGGTTTGTTTTGTAAATTATACTTCTTAAATCATCTCTGCTGTGCAAATATACTTTTTCACTAAAAAAATAAACATTCAAACTGATAGCCATTAATTTTAAAGGTCATAGCTCTTAGATTTATCGAAGATCTAAATAAAATTGTTTGAAATATTGCTTGTGAGCTCTCTTATATTATTATTAATTTAACTAAAACTCTAATTATCCGTAGGATGGGAGATCCAAATCCAGCATAAGATTAAAGTCTTGCTAGTTAAAGCTTACTTTTTGTAAGGTCTTGTAATGCTACATAACTACAAGATAATTTGAAGTTGATTTTATATATCTTATTTCTTACCTATTTATGTTTATATAATATCAATTAATTTTGTTTTTAAACAAGAATTTAGCTAGAGAATATTAACTTAATATTCAGTTTTATATATTTATGCATTAATGTTCGTAAAAGTATTATTTAATACACAATCTGAAGAATCGGTATTACTGCTTTTTTTTTCTTTCTTTTTTTGAAAAGGTTTTATATAAGCAAAGTTTTATCTTATAAATGCATCACTCAATGTTCATATACTTGGCCTTATCAGTCTTAACTATTTATGATTTTATGTTCAATATGCAACTTAATTTAACAAGAATTTCTTCAAAGAACTTAACCCAAAATTCGGCCTCTCCTATTTAAAGTTTTATGTTCGTAATTTTTTTAAACAAAGATTTATCTAATAAATTTAATTCATTATTCGGTCTTACATGTTTATGATTTCATGTTTATAACAGTTCTTATTTAATAAAGATTTCCCTGAAGAATTTAAAGCATTATCGGCTCTTATCAAATTATGATTATATGTTCGTAAATTTTTTTTGTTAAACAAATATTTATTTTCTGAACCTAAGTCAATATTCAGTCTTATCTATTAATGATTTTACATTCGTTAAATTTTTACTAAACAAAGGTTTAAAAACTTAAACTAAAATTCCAAACTCAATGTTCCGAGCTTCTTTATGATTTTACGTTCCTTGTATTCTTTTTACTTAACATAGAACTATTTAAATGATCATTAATCTATCTTGTCTGTTTATGTTTTCATATCATCTGAAATTTTTATTGAACAGAAATTCAGCTGAAGAATTGAACTTATCACAGCCAAAAAACTCATTACATGACCAATGACATCCAACAACTCGAACAACAAAAGATCAAATAGGAAATCATGCTTCTTAGTTGTTCCTATTGATACATTGAACTCATACACAAATTCAACCAATAATAATAATACCTTCAAAACATTGTGAATCAGTCGGCATTTCTGTGTTAAGAAGGCATTATCTTAAAATATCGCGTGCATCTTTCTTTCTATTCGAACATTTCTTCAGCGCCATTTCCTCTACTGAAGCACAAGTTCTTAATGAAGGTGTCATCGAATCACATTCCTCTTCTGCGAGGTTCTCTCTAATTATAAAGTATTTGACGCCTGCTGGTACTTATCATCATTAGTTAGATAGAAACTCAGTTGATGGAGATGGCTAGCTGTAGAAGAAAATGGCAGCAAAGTTTATTGATGATGATAAGCACAGCAATCGCGAGGAATGTTGATTTTGGTGATAACAGTATCTATGCCATAGTTCATTTAAAAAAAATATATATTGATATGAGGATTAATTTTTACAAATATTTTGTTAAGAGTTTAAGTTCTTTGCAGAAGCAGAAAGATGAATGAAGGAAATTAATGTGGCTGCTACTAGAAATACTATAATTAAATGATGTTAATTATTCCTTTTTATAAGTCCGATCTGTTACTGATGCTTTTCAAATTGGAATCTGCTTAGTGATACTTTGTCATCTGATTGTTAAGAGAAACCGAAGCGAATAATTTATGATGCTCATTGTCACATTTGTGCAGATTAGTTATCATTAGGATACTATAAATGATATTTGTGATGGGTTTTTCTACGAAAAGGAACATGACTAGAAAATAGTTAAAAATAATTTGTTCTGCATCTTATTACGATAAATGTCTTTATAGATTCTCATCAAGAACTTGGTTCAAATTTTTTGTTTACAGCTTATTTAATCAGGTTAAGTCGTATGGAATAAGCATGCTGTGTTTAAGAAAATAAACTATAGAATTTTATTTTTCTTCTCAAATCATATGATGAGATATACTATAGTAGAATTTTAATTAGAATCTTACAAGTCTTTTTCCCCTAATGATAAACACCCTAAATATGGAGTTACTTAGAAAAATAATATGAGGATTTTTATTGATATTAGGATTAATTTTCCCAAAAATTTTCTCAAGGGTTTTAGGTTTTTTGTAGAAGAAGAAAGATGAATTAATGAAAATAATGTGACTAATATACGTGAAATATTATAATTAATGATGTCAATTATTATTATTTATTTATTTATATATTTTATTTAATTTTTTTTGTTAATTTCTATACCTTGCTAATATTTTTCTAACTGAGAGCTGCTTTGTGGTACCTGGTCACTTGATTATTAAGAGAGAAATTGATTATAGATTTGGTCACTTTTGTACACATTAGTTATCATTAAGATACCATATATTGGATTTGTACGACATATTTTTTCGTCAAAGAGCGCGTTTGAAAATAATTAAAATCAAAAAAATTTTTCTGAACGTCATTATGAATCAACTTAAAGATTTGGAAAGAGTTATAATTAGTTCAACGCAGAGAAAAAAAATTCTGGTAAAATTATCATACTGTATGGTAATGACATTTCCGGCAAAAAAAAACGTAATATTGGTTAATTAAACCAAAATAGGCGATATTTAAACCATTCATATTCTGCTCATATAGCAACTGTTTACCGGAAATTCTGGTTGTCAAAATTATAATTATTTTTACCACACATTTAGTAAAAAATACAAAACTTAAAAGTAAATTTAATTGAATAATTGATTTTCATGTAATGTTCTAAGGTATCATGATAAAATTGGAAAATTTTACCACATTTACCAAATTTGATTACGTATTAAAAACCCGTATTTTATGTTTAATTTTACTAAAATCATAACCAAAGCGCTTCGTTAAAAATTACAAAGCCTTTTGGTGTTCCCATAACAAAAACACGGTAAATTTCGCCATATTCTGTTAGTTTTGGCCATACAATTTTTTTATCGGTGAAGGTTTTCTTCGATTTTTTTAATAGTTTGAAATAATGCTTTTTGCGAATAACATGCTATTTTGATAACTGTTACTAGTTTATTCATGACTTTCTTGATAAGCTTTGATCATTTTCAGTCAGCGCCCTCCATTCTTTTAAGAAAATGGTGCAAAAAAGAATCAGAACCTTATTTGTGATAGGCGATTCTTCCGTTTTACAGTCCAAACATTTAGTTTCGTTAAGTTAAAGTAGTTATTTTAAAAGTAGTCATATACTATGGAATATTATTTTATTTTCAAAATACATTGGGAAGCAAACTATGGAACAACTTTAGTTTCAAACTTATTAAATCTTTTTTTTTTCAATTAAACAGCCTTAATAAGAAATTATTAAGAAAACTGTTTTTATTATATTTGTTAAAAGCTCTTTTTACGACTAATCTAAGAATCTGCTTTCCCATTTTTGATAAGAAATATAGATTGAAAATTGTTAATTAATTTCATAATTAAATGTATACAAACCATACAATAAATATTGCGGCATGCATGCAACAGGCTCTAATTTTTCTTGAGTTTATCTTCGCAATTTTCTCATTAAAGCGCAAGTTTAATTTCTTAGTTTTGTTATTTTTCATTTTTAAAAAATGCTCCCTTTAATAATTTTATTTCCAAAAACATAAATATCTATAATTATCTTAGAGTTAATATAAATTCATTGAGAAAACATGTAGCCATTTAGATATATATAAATTAGGAAGGAACTACTCTTAATTCTGGCATTGTAGCAACTAAGTGAAAACAATACTAAAGTAATATAAACTTCATTTTACAGTATCTCATCTATCAGTTTCAATTTTTAGTTTTTACATAAAGCTTTAAGAACTGATATTAAATGTCGTTATATAAATCCACCTTTTCACTTTGTAATACTTGACCAAAGAGCGATAATGCGTGATAATTAAAGAACCGTCTTTAACTAAAGCTCGGCTTCCTTATAAAACATTTTCTTATTATTTTGGTAAAAAAAAATCTATAAATTATTCTTTAGTAATTTGTGTTTCAAATACTTATTGGGATAAATCTTAAACTTTCAACATAGCTGCAAAGTAAATATATGCTATTATAAATTTTTTGTTTCACATCGCAAACCTGGTTAAACGTTAAAAAATTTGACAAAAATAAAATTACATTAAAAAAATGTAGCCAGAAATAATATCAGAAATCTGGTGAAAGGTGAAATATTTAGCCAAAAATAAAATTACATTTTTGTTCCAGTGATAGTGTAATTTATGCTAGAAAATCTGCGTCTGTTTTAAAGAAAGTGATGAAAAAGTTGTTGAACTTTTAAAACATTAATATTTATCAGCATGCATTGAACATTACGAACCCGGTGAAGTATATCTATTATACGCTTTAAAAAGACATTTATATCGATATAAAAGAAAATAATTCGCAATCAGCAAACTATGTTAGTTTACAAATTCAGATGACGATTAAGATTTTGATCGTAATAACTCTAAATCGATATACCGAATAGATGAAAGCAATCCTCTTGGTGGCCCAACAGCATAATTTTTGACACGTCTTCTGAATATTGATACTATGATGTGTTGATGACTTGGAATTCGATCTCATTTATTTTAAACCGTTTAGCATTGCCGACCTGTCATAATTGTCTGGGTTGTGATACATTAACTTTTTTTGAATACTGCATTAGGTGGTTCGCGTGCGAAAAAGGATGATTCATTTTAACTTGGAATCCCTTTCAAAATATTAAAAACCAAGTATCTAATGGCATTTTTGTGTTATTCAATGGCAGTCTTTGGAGTAGAATAATACACTCGATAATGAACTAAAAACAACTGACTTAGAAAGAAATTTGACCCGTTAAGGTAAATGCTGATACATTGCTATTTAGATAATTACTGATACAATTATAAAAGTTATTAATGCATTGATAAACAGGTAATTATTAGTATACTGGTTCTAGATTATTTTCTATTAGTTTAATTATAGTTAAAGCTATTAATTTGATATCAATTGTAATAGTATAAATAATTATCATGGTCCAAAATTGAAAAAAGTTGAATAATGTCAAAAAAGCAAAAATAATGCAACATAAACAAATATACTTCAGATTTTGGTTCTTTAATGAGGAATTAATCATGATGATGTTCCATAACTCCCTTAATTTGTCGCAACATTTACATAATTCCCTGTTATATACAGGGTTATTCATAATTCCCTCCGGGGTTTCGAAGCGTTGTTGTAGTAAAAAAAAGAAAACGAATATGAAAAAAAGAAACATTAAATTATTCCGAAACTATTCAAGTTTTACTTACATACATTACAGGTGTTCCATGTGTGAACCCTTGGTCACACGGCATACATCAATGCGATAGTCCAGTTCCTGCCCGGAGGGAATTATGAATAACCCTGTATAATGTTTTTAAACTTGTATGTTTCGACAAAAAATAGACTAAAAATGTCATTTCAAAAAACATCTGTAGCTTTAGAAGCATAACTAATTTCAGATTCGAAACTCTCGCATACGAATTAGGCTAGATCAAATATTTGTATAAATGCAACAAAAAATTTTGTTTCCCCATGTTATGTATGCACAACTACAAACTTCCAAAATGATGTAGTTTAACTATGGCTATATCTCACAAATAATTGAATGCATAATACTATGAACTGTAAATGAGTATTTAGTTTACAATGTTCATAGTAAATGTTCCATATGTGCTTGCATCTGCGAATTATATGAACTATCAAATTGTATAATGGTTGTAATACCACATACTAGCACGATAGATAATGTATTTAGTGTTTTAGAAGGAGGTCTTTCTGTACTTAATTCAGAAATTAAAACGTGGGATCCAATTATAATATTAGCATAACAAAACGAGCGCATGTAAGATCTAATTAACTTTATCGAAATCATCGACCGCGTCCTGTAATCCCAATACAAGCTACAGCCACTGTAATTTACGGCTCTGCCCAAAGGGGTCGCCCAGATAATATTATTAATTACTGTAATCATTGATAACGAAAGATGATCGTGCGTTAACCTTGACCTTCTATTCTACTAATTATTCCACATCTATTGTCGGATCAAAACTATTAAGATCCGTTTTTAATTGTCTTGAATTTAGCACACAATTATGTTCTTGTTAAGCTGTCGGCGTGAAAAATGATTTTTTGACGCCATGGTGACTTCTGATACACATCAATATACTTTGATAGAAAAATGTACATTAAGTTAAACCATCAAAGTATTTTTGAATAAGTTCAAATATGAAGAAATATTTATCATCAAATCACTCTATATTTGTGTGTAATCCAACGTATATTTTGCGGAAAATTTGAAATCATTGTTCTAGAGCAGAATTTTTAAGTTATGGAATAAGACCCTAATAGGAGAAGCGATAAATTTTAAGGTCTTTAAAAAAGATAAAATTGAAAGGATTAGAGCACTATAATGATAAGCCGAATTTTTAAATTTTTCAAGAGAAAGTTATATTACCAAACTATATTTTCATGCAAGCTATTAAATTTTTCTGCTTATTTTGTTGTTATCTAATGGAATTTCAAAAGCCTTGTAAAGTACCTATCAGGAAACAATACCAAAGAGTCGTTCAATATAAAAATATCATCTTTGGAAAAAAATTCAGCTTATCACTCTAATTTCACCAATCGTTCAATTTCACAGAATACGAGAACTTTGTGACTCGCGTATTGGGAATGTTATGCACTAGGATAGAACATATTTTTTATTGACCTGACCTCATATATAGTCAAAAACTGAAACAGAAGAAATTTAAGAAGACGTATTCTAGTTCATTCGTGCAAAAGAAGAAACGCATGTATCTAAGTGTATCAGTAAGAGAATCAATTAGTACCATTGTTTAGAAATTTGACCAAACAATTTGATTAATGTTTTAAGCTAACGAATCTATTGATGCTAGAGTGTTAATTTTTGTACAGGATGTTACATTTTTTATAACTCACAGTTTGCATTCGTTATTTATTTTTCGGCCCTGCATGATAATCTAAATACTTAACTATTGTGTTCGTGGAATTTTCGATTATAATGATAGGAGTAGTTTTCGTCGGAAATGAGATACTCCCGCCAGCAGACACAGTATTTTTCTTATGCATAATATATGTCATCAAGTTCCCAAATATACACTTGTTTTAAGTCACGTTTTCATTTTTCACTTAGTGGGCGATCTCCGGCATGGTTGACTGATAAAAAGAGATGAGTAGGTTTGCCATTGTTTTTTATGTGTATATATAAATTAGAGAAGTAAAGAGACTGTGCTATCTTCTTTCTTTAAAAAATCATTATAAAAAAAGTTAGCTAGAACCGTCGTTTTATTGAAGGACTGGAGGTATCCATTATTTCTTCAGTAGGTCTGATTAAAGTACTGTGTTCGCAAGAAATAAGTTTCTCACTTCAGAGAGATCCAGAATACGTTCTATTGAACCTAATCAGAAAAAGTTTAAACAACAGGCAATTCAAATGATGCGCATATTTTATTCATGCATTTATTAAATAAAAAAATTAGTGCGGAAATCTGTCAATAGATGACGCTGTGTCAAGCACATACAAATTCAAAATGCTTTATAAATGTTAAATAATAGGCCCAGCTGCACTCAAATTTCTGCATCGACTTGTGTAATGCGCGTGCAACTAGAGATATTGAACCTCATCGCATTCCAAAATACAACGGGTTTTTTTTTTTTTTTGTTTAGCTGCAGTAAGTTTTGCTGTTTCCGATAGATCAATTTCAGGAAATGAAAATTTTTTGTGTGGACAACATAGGATAGGCAGAGCATCTAATACCAGTGCAGAATCTGCCTTTTTTTTTTTTTAATCGATAGCCTATTGCGAATGCGAATAAACTTGCGACTGCAAATGATGATCCGCATTTTCAATGTATGTAAATAAATAACATTTACACAGCAACAATATCAATAATATTCTCTATTTTTGCCATTTAATCTCAATCAAAATTTTTAATTCACTATATATCTATTGTACAATTCCGCGTATCAACGTATCTAGATAATTCCCATTTAGGCATAATTGTATTATCAACAGCACATGAACATATAATAATAAAATTTGTAAAACAATAAAAAAGCAAATAACAATGTCGCTCACTTTCAGAAAACAATACATGTGACTTTTTGTGCTTTATTTCTTTCTCTAAATCTCCTTGAACTTGCTCTCAAGAAACGATTTACTTCAGGAATGGAGAAAAGAAGCACCTGATGAATTGATCTGTCAACTGTAGAAATTTTCTTCATTTTTATCTGAAAGCTATCTACACTTATAACAAATATCTGCGTCAAACTTAAACAGTCCAATTACAATTATTTCATTTTAACTGGCACAATCTCGCCATCATCCTGACAGTTTGGACATAGGCTTGTCATAGAGGCGTTCGATGCATGTTTTCTATTCCTAACTATCATCTGCACGTTTTCTGATTAATAAGACGAAAATTATAGTTTACTTCTCTGGCAACAGGAAAGAACAAGAATTCCTGGCACGTGTCATCTGCAAAAGAAACAAAAATACTAATTGATCTTGGTCTAGAACAGGATCGAATTTTCTGCTATCGACATTTATCCAAAAGAAAGCGAAGTATGCTATTATATACTAAAGGAAAAAATACTATCGCAACCTGTTATTAAAGAGTCATTGCCAATTTCATTCGGTAATCATCGAAGTTCAAATTATTCTTTCTTTTGAAAAGAACTCGACGCGTCGCTCTTATTTTTCAAGGGGAATTTAAATTTAGAGGAATTAAAATACGATATAATTTCACTAAGAAATATTTTTTCGACCGCGTAATCTTTTTTTTTTCTAAATATTTCCAGAGATCAATATTTAAGGGGCTGTTGTGCAAATGGCTATTCATTGAGAACATGTCCTTATATTAAGACGTATTTAAATTTGCGTTCTTCCTCAAGAAACTTATAACACAAAAAAAATCTCAAAAATTTTTTAAAGATTTCTACTTAATATCGAAATATTAAAGAATCCATAATTACGTATTAGTTTACGTCATGTCTTGAAATTAACAATCTAAAGGTATTGAAAGTCTCAATCAATAATAAATTCAATATTGAACTAAATACATTTAATCTTTTTCAGTTGTTAGAACTTTTTCCGAAAGAATATGAGTTTAAATAGTTGAATAACATCTCGCTCTGATTCTATGGAGAAAAAAACGAATTAAAATTTAGTTACTTCCGTTCGCATATGCACAAATATTATTTAATTTGAAATCATATGAAACCTGACAACTTAGCGTTACCTTTTAAATCACCTCGTACATATCCACGTGTGTTAAACTGTTCAAATACTGATATAAGTTTCATTTTGTAATATTTTTTCCCATAACTCTCTATGTTAGATTTTTGAAGTTATACTTCTTATGCGACTTCCAACAAGATTGCGTTAAACGTTTAACGCTACATTTTTATTGGCCGGGAAATCACGTAGTAGGATCCAGTTTTCCCTCATTCATTTCCATATTGTTTTGGTTCTCACTAGCATAAAAATAATAAAAGTCATAAAAGTATTGTTTTTCTATAAATATTTTTTTAGTTTGATTTGATACACATACAATTTAATAGGGTAGTATTTTTTATTTTCAAATTTAGTGGATAGCAATTGTAAAAAATGAGTGAAAACAATCCCACGGACAATGCGACGGATTTAAGGTTATGTCAAGGTACGTCTCTTGTGAATATCAATTGATTGTTGAGTTTTCTCTTTTGAAATTACATTATGTCGCATTCACATACATTATTAATACAAATACATTTTCCACGACGAGACGAAGAGGCAACCACAAGCACTTCCACTGGTTCAAGAGGGAAAAATGCACAATATTACCGTGTTTACAGAGCACGGAAGCGAGCGGAGCAGGAAAAAGAGTCGTTGAATAGAACTAGTGATCCTTCTACGACTGCTGATTCTTCTACAATTAACGTCGCATGTTACGAAGTTTAACTTCTTCCACGCGGAGGGACTCCACGCACTATTTTTTTTAATTTTGCTTTTTTAGATACGCTTTTATTTACGTATTATTTCTGCTGTTCAAATTCCAAAAAAAAATTTAAATCATACTATTTATGATATAAAAATTTAATATTTAAAGTATTTTGTATATAAAATCCAAAATTAAGTACAAAAGGAAAATTTGTGTGCATTTTTTAATCAAAAGATAATTAATAATTTGACGGGGAAAAAAATTGGTTTCTTGACAAAATTTGCAACTACCTAAAAATTTAAATAAAATTTAAAGTACTATATTATTTGAGCAAATATAATGATATATGAATAAATTTCCAAATTTCGTCGTTAACGTTTAAGGAATTAATCCTCTTTTCTACAGAAATATAACTACAATTTATGATTAATATATATTATATATTATTATAAATTGACATTAAACTACTTAAAGTAGTTTAATGTCGTATTATATTTTTTCGTATCTTCTCTCCCCTGAAAGTCATGAGTAATTTTAAAAAAATATATTGCAAGCGTTAACAAAATTAACAATTTTATTGTAAGTTTTAAAATTATTTCATAATAAGAAAAATAAACTTCATACAACATTAAAAAATACTTTTAAATAGTTGAATCTCTAAATGTGACTTCTTGGAACAATTATTCATCAATGAAGTAGAATTTCCAAGCGAAATTTATTTATACCACATCGGATAATTAATGTCAAAGATCAGATATTTATTTCTAACTTACTGTTATTCTTTTAAATCTAGTCATTGGCATTTATTAAGCATTTATCTCAAAGTTATTAAAACCATGATGTCAAAGTTGTTGCCAACAAAAAATAAGTAATTTCAATTAAAATGTTCCAGATGCAAAAACTAACCAATGGAGAAATATTTTGTTTATATAATAAAAAATACTACGCAAATATAATTACATTTTTAATAATAATAATAAAAAAATCACGTGTCAATAGCATTTTTAACTAATGAGGTTCTTCAAAATTCTTCACGTTTCCTTATTACCTTCCAAATATTTTTTTCTGAAAACGATATCATATACATGAGTTGAAAATTATTTAATTGCTTAATCAACCAATTACCAAGCATAAAACATGACAATTTGCTTAATTAATGTTTAGATCATTTATTTTTATAACATGCAGCTGGGTCTCAAATTTCTTCTCAATTAATTATTCAACGTCTGTTTATCTTTCTTTACTTAATTTTTTAAGGAAATAACTTTTGTTGGCAATAGCTAAGATGACAACTTTCTTGTTTTTCGTGCCAAGGATTTTCTAGATACTTTCTCTTTTCCTTTTTTATCTGAAGTAATAATAATCTGATGATGACCCTGCCCTTTTTCATCGTACTTTTCTTAAACTGATATAGCAGCCGGTCGTGTGGCTTGGATATTGACCTGGCGACCTTCAAACGAACTAAAAGAACTTGACCTCAAATTCTTTTTCCCGCTTTTTTTTCTTCTTTTACTTTTCTTAGCCATCCCCTTTGATCCCTTTTTTTTTTCCTTTCGATTGATGTTTACATTTCCTTGGACTTTCTAAGCCAATAATTTTCTCCAAAATTGATCAATCAGTTTATTACCCTATTCTTCACAAAGTATCGTCAGACGATCGCGTTGAATGTTTTTTAAAAGAAAAACGATTCGATATCGTTTGAAGAAAAAAAAAGGACCGCGGAAAAGAATTTTTTTTTAGCCTTCTGATACTTAAATAAGTTACTTTCACGAGTAATATGTGCCTCAATATTTTTTAGAGAAAATTATTATTGCTTTTTGCGGTTATCGATCTTTTCGAATTATACTGTATTTTCAGTTCCCGGTAGAAGATAATATGATGCTAAAAACGATTTAAGCTAGTCATTTTAGTTACACGAGTCTAATGTTGTTTCTAGATTGACTTTAATGATTTTATGACAAAATTGTTCGAAGAAAGAAGAAATTATAACGTTCTTAATTATTTGAATTCACTAAGACTTAATAATTAAGTGCATTAAAATTTTAACAGACAATTAAGTACATTAAAATTAAACGAACAATTAATTTAGAAAATGTTTAAAACCATTAAAGTTGATTAAAATTTATTAATTAAATGCAGTAAATTTAAAACTAATGATTAATTACAATAAATTATAAACAATTATGAAATTTTAAAAAATGATTCGATATCGTTTGGAAATTAGATCGACAGCTTGTTTTAAATAGAAAAAGATTAAAGATTTTCTAAACTTCTGAATGCTTAAATATGTTATTTTCGCAAACCTCCATATTTTTCGTGTGCCTCCATATATTTTTTTAGTCAAAATTATCATTACTTAAAAAAATAATTAGGTACATTAAAATGTAAACAAATAATTTATCCCGTTAAAATGCAAACAATTATGAAATTTGAAAAAAATTATTTGGCATCGTTTGAAAATTAGATGGACAGCAGAAAAAAATTTTACCTCTTTATACTAAAATAATTTTTATCAATTTTCTTTTTCTTCAAATTTTACTGTAAAACTTTTAGTTCCCTTTAGAATGTAGAATGATATTAAAAATGATTTAAGCCAGTTAACAAGAATATTAACAAGAATCTAAGACTGTTGGCTGATTAGGTTTGATGTCTTCATGACAAAATCGTTCCTTGACTGAAAAATTGCTGTGTTTAGAACAATTTAAGTATATTAAAACTTAAGCAAGTGAATGCAGCAAATAAATTTATTTTGTATCTCGCTATTTGTTACAGTTGATATTTTTTAAAAAAAAATTATCTTATAACAGTTAGCTTATTTAGTTCATAATTAGATAACATTGATTTTAATTTTAATATATAATATTTTAAAAATAGAATATAAAATTTAACATAAAACTTATCTATCAATGCATGAAATTAACTTCAAACATTTTTTTTTAAATCTATTAATAAGACTCAATTGAATTTATAAAATCTTAATTTGAAAGTTAAATTAATTGAAATCTTAATTTAACTTAAATTAAAATAAGACTATCTTAATTTGATAATTAATAAAGCTAATGTAAAATTTTATTTAATTACAAAACACAATTGTTACAATGATTTATAAAATAAATATATTTAATTTGATTTATAAAATAAATATATTAAATAAATATGTGTAATCAAGTAAATTACAAATATTTTCTTTCTATAATTAAAAAAAAAGTTGATTACTATAAGAAAATTTATATCTAATAAATTTTTAGTACCTTAATCCAGTTAGATATACTTTAAGATTTTCTTATGTTTTGCTTATAACGTATAAGACTTTTTCTTCTTAAAAAAATTAACAGCTTCTCTTTTAAAGTTTTTATTTCCAAAATTCTCTAAGTGATTTGCCAAGGATAACTTTTGAAACTATCTATGTGCTATAAAAACGAGTATCCCTGCGTTTTTATAACACAAAATGAATAAAATGATAAAACACTTTTGAATATCCAGAAAATAAGTTTTGTAGATTAATTTCATTAAGTAACAAGCTTGTTCTTTTAATTTAGTTTTAAAAAGTGCTTGATATGTTATTGTAACCTATAATGCTAAATTAGGAATGAAATTTATTTTGAAAACTATCATTTTTAACATGAGATGCTATTATTAATATAAAATGTTGAAACAAAATGCAAATAAAACATAATAAAAGAACTAAATATATTATGAGTTAATATGAAGTCATGTTTAATTATTTTTTAAAGTCTATGTAACTACTAAAAAATTGTAATATCGAGTTTAATTAATTATGGCACTAAATGAAATGTTTGTTTTATGTAGTGCGGCCTGTAGTGTAGCTCTAGCTCTCTCTCTCTCTCTCTCTCTCTCTCTCCCTCCCTCTCTCTTATATTTGAAATTATATTAATTATACATATATTAAGTATACATGTATTAAGAATATACACTGAAGAGCCAAAAAAAACTGGTACGAGCATGAGTATGCAAATAAAGGGATATGGAGCCAATCAGCACTTCGATCGGCAACGCGTATATAAGACAACGAGTGTCTAGCACAGTTCCTAGATCGGTTAATGCTGCTACAATGCCAGGTTATACAGATTTAAGTGAGTTTGAACGTGGTGTTATAGTCGGCGCACGGGAGGTGGGACATAGCATCTCCGAGATAGCAACGAAATTTGGATTTTCACGTAAGACCATTTCACGAGTATACCGTGAGTATCGGAAATCCACCAAAATCCCCAGACATGAACATTATTGAACATATTTGGGATACCTTGCAACGTGATGTTCAAAAGATATCCCCAACCCCTCTTACTCCCACTGGTTTATGGACAGCCCTGCAGGAATCATGGTTTCAATTATCTCCAGCACTACTTCACGCATTGATCGAATCCATGCCACGTCGTGTTGTGGTACTTCTGCGTGCTCGCGGGGGCCCTACACGATATTAGGCAGGTATACCAGTTTTTTTTGGCTCTTCAGTGTATATATCCATTAAATATGCCTAATAACATCAATTCATTATTATATGTGGACATTTACGTTTAACTATCCATCATATTTTTATTCAGTATTTGATGACATGAATGCATAGTGAGAAGTTTATTCAAGCAAATAATGCATTACTTCATAAAATTTCACTTAAGCATTTGAGGGGAAAAAAATTACTGCTTGTTGCCTTAAGCAATCCTACACAAACTTTTTTCTCATGGGCATTTCCAAAAATCAAGACTCTTTAATGCATCACGTGCAGTCATAAATGAATGAAAGACTTAATTTCATGCCATGCTCACGCCGAATATCTAACATATTTTATGCGCATAATTCGGTTAATAACGAAGAACTAAGCCAGCAGTGTCATAAAAAGAGAAAGATAAAAGCCCGATCATTAAAAAGACAGCATGACCGCACAAGAGAACGTCATTCATCAAAGTAAAGAAAATAAATGACCTTTCAATAAAAAGATGCTTGTTCACCATAAAATGATGTCACAGTTTGTTACTTAAAGTCAATCCTGGAGCTATATACCTGGTAATTGCTAAGATGAAGAAGTCAGAGCTAAAGATCGCCAACTCCAGTTGGCTGGCAAATTGGTGATAAAATCTATACGATGTCAAAAGTTGATCATGAGTTGGTTCGTAGTCCTTTCGTTTCTTTTGGGCGGGTGCTTTTGCTATCTCGAACATGTGTTTTTATTCAAAATCATCATTTCTCATGTGTAAAGACACTCAATTTGTTTGTGGCAAGTTTTTTTTATTCTGATATAGATTATTTTTCTATTACATCTTTGGTGGTCGTTGTAAAATCATAACTTGTCATCTGTAGTTCTTAAAATAGTGACATACTCTCTTATAATTGCTATTAATTCTAAATTTTTAGCAAAAACATGGATAGAAGGAAATGACTTTACAATTAGAACAAAACGTGGTCGAAGCTATACATGGAGGAAGTATCACGTGGCTGACATATCATAAATCGAATTTTTACACAAGTCATAGCTTGTAGCGATTTATCAATTTGATTTGTCAAGGAATACAAAAAAGCAATTGCAACTTTAGCTACCTAACAAATGGATAAAATCCATAAGGTCTCAAAAATTGATCATAAGTTGGTCTGTAATCATTGTAATTTTTGGGTGGATGCTGTTGCTATCGTGAACACATATTGTTTCTCAAAAATAGTCATTTTTCAAGTGCAAAGACACTTAATTTATTTGTGGCATATTTATTAAGCACCATTAATTTTTCTGATTCGTCTTTGGTGGTCGTGATGGAGTAATTACATGTCATCTGCAATTCTTAGTATAATGATATTTAGCCGTGTAAATCTCATTAACTGTGAATTATAAGCTTGGTTTGAAGCAAATGTGCCCCCAGGCAAAAAATAAAGCGTGTGTTTGAATTATTACTTGGGGAAAATATCGTGTACACTTAAATTTCATTTACATAAAATATCAGGACTTCACAATAAAACGAATTCTAAAAAAGTTGTTTCTTACAACCAAACTTGGAGGTATATACCTGATGATACTGATGAGCCTGACAACCTCTAATTTCAGTAGCATAACACATAGGGTAAAAAAATATCCGGAATGTCAAAAGCTTATTACGAATGTTCAAGAGTAACAGTAAACAGTGCGCATGCGTTGCTATGGTGACAGCTGCTGTTTGATAATTTTTTAAGAATTCTTTTTATCACTTCTTAATTATTATGATTTGAGTTGGTGAGTTTATTTTCTGACTGGTAGGGGAGTGGGCCCATGTCCAAGAGTTCGTGGGTTCGATCCCAGGCCGGGCGAAGACTCCCCGTGTAGTAAATGGTGACTAATGCACGTTAAATCTATCGATTTGCAAAGTCCTCCATGTTCCCATAACAAATCAATACCTCTGTTGGTACTGCAGGAGTTTCCTTGTCTTTTGAATTGGTTCAAAATTACGAGGCCAAGGAGTTACATAAACATTAGTAGTCGTAAACCCAAAAAATTGGGTCGGCTCTTCAACGACGCATATATAGATATGAAGCCAGAGAGATCCCATAAATATTTCTTGGGTTGTGAATCAAAGAGAATTTCATCATTTGAACTATATATATATTTTTTTTACTGTTTTAATTAAGAATCAGAAATTCTTACCTACAGTTCTGTTAAGATTTTTACAATCATCTTTTCAATGTAATAACGCACTAATTTAATTTAGGACATTTTTTGGTTCGAGAATAAAATTAATTTCTTTTCCTAAATCATTGGAGACCCTGATGGAATCATACGGATCTTCAATGATTTCTCAATTTGTATCGTAGAAATACTGATAAATACAATGTATGAACTTGGGTTTTGGAAAAAGTGTCGCCAAAAAAAAACTTAAACATATCATATGACCGTGTGCTTGCTTGGATGAAATGAATGATTAAATGCTTGCGTGGATTATGATTTTAGTTTCTTTTTTACTTACCCCAAGAGGAAATGTAAGCTTTTGGAATTCGTGGTAACTTTTTGATCGTAAAAATTAGGCAACAATATTGCACAAATATGTTACATTTTGTTTCAATTTTGTCCTCGAGACATTTTATGTGTCGAAATTTTAGCCCCGATATTCTTTTGAAAGAACACCATGCTTCAGATAAAAATCTAATTTTAAACAAAAATTTAATTTTAATATTTTATGATTAGTTTACATAAAAATTAAACTTAATTAACTAATGGTGGTATTTCTTATGAGCCATGGACTTTAAATGTTATATTTAAATCATTCAATAATTTACAAATGATATTTTGCTTTAAACACTAATATTTTACAATTCAAAATAGCTTTCTTTCTCCAAAACTTTACATTTAAGTATACATGATATGTTGTACTAATAGAGTTCCGTAATTTTTTTAAGATATGGCTTTATTGGAAAGCAATCCATATATTACAGGCAATATACACAAGAACGAGAATATGAGTAATATGACTACGTGATTAATAAGAATACGCAACAGTTTATTCTTGTTTATTAAGTTCCGAAATTAGTTAACAGTTTTCGATGAGTCAAAACTTAAAAGGTGTCCCAAGTATGGAGATATTTTTATCGTACTCGAAACATATATTGAAAAAAAAAATTATCGAAGTTCTTATATTCTTTGTTTTATATTTGTTAACTTAATTTATAGTGACTAAATTTAAAAAACTAGGATCACTGCCTACTTTCTCATTAAAATTCGTCCAACGTGGAACCATAATATCAGTAACTTAAACCATAATAAGGTTCAAATTCGCTCCAACCTTAATAAGGTTGTTAAATTGAAACAATAGCGTTCAAGTTAAGCAATATTATAACCGTCGTTGAACAGCCGACCTATCAATGTTCAACTTCGTAACTTTGTAGTTTTGAACCCAATTCTGAAGACAAGGGAATTCCTGGGATAAATTTGCTTTTATGGAAGACTTTTTAATGGAGCTAACCGCATTTGCGATACATGGAGAGGAAAACCACAAAAACCATACACTGTTAACCTGAAGGCAAATGAACTAGGTTTTTAACACCAGAATTATGCTGTTTTTTACCAGCAATGCCATTACCCTGAAGAATGGTAATTTTACTAGAATTGTTTTCTCTGTATTTATAAACATAGAATTTATAAATTCAGTAATTCATAACCGCAGAAAATCAAAAGAAGTTTATGACTAATTTTTTACAGTAGGTAAAAGCATGAAAAATCCCTTGCCTATTCCCACCAAAAAAAAAAGATCTTGCAATTCGAAATAATTTTGGATAATAAGCAAAATAAATTTGTTTTTATAAATCAATCTCATTCCCAAGCGTATTTTATCATAACATTAAAGGGTAAAAATAGCCACACAAAAGTTCTATCATTAAAAAAAAACTAAAAACATAAGAAACATCAGTAAAAACACTAGAAACATAAAAACTATATAGTGATTTTACTCTTTAAACCATTTTGAAGTTATTTGATGTGATGGATTAATAGAATAACTCATCATTTGTATAAAAAATCATCAGTAAAGCAGACGGCAAGGTAGATATTCAAATACAAAATCTAAATTGAAATTTTTTTTATTAAAATATTTTCAGCAACTCATAATGATCTATCGATCAAATTTTCCCAATTCAAAATCCCTATTTCTCATATGTTAAAAAAACATGGATCAATTTTCTTCGCCGTTGGTGGTCCTATTTGGTTGTCAACTTGAAAATGTCGATCAACCTATACCTTAAAGATTTAATGAGTAAGGGAAACTTTTTCACTATGAATGCTAATTACTTACAGTAGAGTATTCCAGATTTTCATTTGCATACATTAACCAAATGAAACAATTGCTTCTTTATTTTCTTGCACCTGCGATAGCAAGTAAAACAGCTTAATTACTTAGTCTCTTTCAAACTAAAAGAATTTTTGAAGCAGTAAGCAACCGTGAGGGGGAATTAAACTAATTAAAATTGTTTTCATGGCGTGTAGATTTCTACTTATAAAACATACCCACTGAAATAATTACATAATTTCTTAAGCAAATATTCTTTAAAACAACACCAATATTTCATGAAACATTGAGATAAATTCTTTTGATGTATTTATCGAATTAATATTAATTATTTAAATGTGATATTATTTAAATAGTGAAATATAAATATTTTCTCTGCTGTTTAGAAATCAGTTATTTGCAATAATATAAAAGAATGCAAATATTTATATAATTAGTATATATAATACTGCCGGTACTTTATACTGGAATTTATATTAAATGACATTTTAGTAATTTTAGTTTTATAAAAATACGTTTTAAAATATGCATTGTAAAAAATTTCGGATCAAATTACAGTAAAAAGTACCAGCACTCAGACTGCTGGTACTTTTTACTGTAAAATCGTTTTTTACCCCGAACATGTTAAGGAACAAAAAATCTGATAAACCGTAATTTTTACATTATCGCAAATTCACTTAATGACTCTAATTGAATAAATATTACAGTAAAAACTACGATAAAATATTTTACAGTGAAAACGGATTTTACGAATGATGCACCCAAAGTGCCAGTACTTTATACAGTAACTTGATCCATAATTTTTTACAAAGGGTAGAAGAATCCAGAAATTATTTATAGAGCATCTTTTTTAACTTAACAAAATTTCATTAAATTATCAATTGACAAGTCAGAAAAAATTTTCATGAAACTTTTTTAAGCTTTCCACCGACTATGACGTTTTTGAAAAACTGAATATTTTTATAATGGCACTTAATACGTTCGTCCATTAATCTCTCCAATTGTTTCAAAGTAAAAATTGATCACAAAAATATTTTGTCATGAGTACAATTATTTGGAAGAAAGTAACGTTAAGTATCAAAGACGCACACATTACAGTGTGCCTAGAATAACTGAAACGAGGCTTTAAATCAAATATGTTAGCACAGAACGCATCGCCAAGTCATTTTTATAAAGTGCTACTTTGGTTTAAAAAAAGGTAATTAGAAAAATAAAAACGAACCTAACAGATTCTGTACCAGCAAACATATTTAAAGAATTTAAATGGCGAAAGGCAAGTTTTCCTCACTTTCTTACAGCACAAGTATAGTCCCGTTATTCTCCAGATTTGAATCCGATTGATTTAACTGTTTGATTCATCACAAATACAAGATTTTGCACTAAAAAAAAACTTCAATACATAAGGTAGATAGCAAAAAGTTTTGTGGAGCGTTTGAATTTACTTTGAAACCAAAATGGTAACTTTTAAAGTTTGTAAATGCGTTATGTGTAGAAATTTTCTGCTCTCTTTTTTTTCTGAATGTATGGATGTGATTTTTTTTTAATAAGAATTAAAATTATAGAGTATAAGGGCTCAAATTATATCCTACCACCTCGCAAAAAAATAAGTGGTGTTAGAAAATACCTTTAAAATCACACCCCAACAGAAGAAGAAAAGAATAGTTATGTCATATTATTATAAATCCTTATAACTGTTCAAATTAAATAATTCGAAGAACTTAACTTCTTATTTACAAACATAATATCATCTCTGCAAGCGTATCTAAAAACTCATATAACCGGATTTTTTCAGCACCTAATGTAACTGATATTAGTGATGACAATCCAATCACATAATTGCATGACGAATTGTTTCAATCTCTTAATCCTTGAAGATAAAAAAAAGGGACGCTGACTATCTTTTTTTTTTTTAAATAAAATGAAACATGCAACAACCACATTAACTTTGTTTTACAGCGAACTGTTCCACCATCTTCGCTTTATGTAATAAGTATCTATACATCTTACCTTAGTCATCGCCTAACTTACTGAAGAGATAAATAGCTCCGTATATAGTATTAAGTTTATTGTATTTAAATGTCACTCATTAACAATGGAAAATTTTACATTGAAATTGCGTTAGTGTTTAGATAAAAATGTGTACATGAAAGTAAGTGATTGCGACCGTTCATATTAGTTTAATTAAATTTATTGCTGCTATCGTTCTTTGTCTTATTGTTATAAGTATGTATTATTAATCAGTTTATAACTTCATAAATTAGGTCAAGTACTTTAACAAAATAATTTTGCAATAAAAATACAAACTTTTTTTATGCTCTACCTTATCTTGTGTACATTTAGCATGTTTAAGTACAGTATCTTTAAAATTTAAGTTTTCCTCTTCTTCTTAGGCACTACAGCCGGTTACCGGCCTAAGTCATCTCAGTCAGTTTACCCCATCTAGATCTACTCAATGCTATATTTCTCCATCTATTAACTCCCAAGTTTTTTTAAGCACTTCTCTACTCTATCTAACCATCTTGTTTTAGGTCTTCCTCTCTTCTATTTAACTTTTAAATTGTCTTAAAATCAAGTGTTTATAATTTCGCAACGTTATTCTCAATGTATTTCTCATTTTTAAATTTTTCTTTTGAAATATTTTTTTGTGTAAAATAGTTAATGCTCGTATTATTTTCAGTTAATGTTCTTATTATTTATTATATAGATAAGCGATGTTCTTTAACTGTAATATTTTTGATATTTTCATTAAAATTACTGTATGCGTCTGCTAAAAGAATTATCACTAATTAAGAAAAACTAATATAACTTTTTTAATATTGATATCAAAAACCAAACTCCTTAAGTCAATATGAAAACCAAACAATATTAAGTTCGTTACAATTCTTGAAAGTGATATCGTTATCTCCTGAAACTAAAAGAATCAGTGTAAGTAATGAAAATTTTTGAAGGATTTTATTATGAAGATATCAAAAATCAAACACCTTAAATTAATACGAAAGTCTAACAAAAACCAACCATTATTAAGTGCCTTACAATCCTAGAAAGTTATATGGTTATCTCCTTAAACTAAAAGAATCAATGTAAATAAGGAAAAGTTTAGAACTTTTTATGCAGGTTTCAAAAATCAAACTCCTTAAATAAATACGAAAATCAAGCAAAAACCAAACAACATTAAGTGCCTTAAAACCCTTGAAAGGGATATGAATATTTCCTTTCACTAAAAGAATCAATGTAAATAATGATGAAGTTTTGGTGGATTTTTTTATGTAGACATCGAAACTCTTTAAATTAATATTGTTTTCAAAGTCATACAAAAAATGGGTTTAGAGTGCTACAAATAAAAAAATTTAAACAAATTCCTTAAAGTTTCTCTTTTTTTTATAAAATATATATCCTTATTATGAATCCCTTAAATAAAGGTCAATGTAATCACCATTAAATTAAATATATTTCTCTTTGACATTTTTCACCAAGTAACGTTTTATTAAGCAATATTATTGCTCATTATAACAATTATTTGATTTAGAGAAATTCAAATACAAATCAGAAAAAAGGAATATAATTATTTGTTCCATCAGTAACTGTAACTGCCTCTTCCATCATGTATAAGTATAAGACCAGAGCCATGTCCCAAAATTATACACGTGCTTTCATCTAATATAAAACCCTAACTAGAAATCGATATATAAATAATAATTCAACGCGTTCAAGGCTCTATGTTTAACAAGTGGTTATCATTTAGATAATGATACTTGAGAGTTGGTGTGTTTTTGGAAGCATTCCCATCACTTAACTTTCTCCATCAATAAGAAAAAGCTAACAAATATTTCATTATAATGCACTTAGCGGCATCTTCGATCCTTAAATAGCTTATCTAAGAAAATAATCTTGAATTAAATTAATTTTTGTTCTCTGCAGACTAGCTATTATTTATGATTTTTTTTACTTCGAAAAACTCTTAAAATATTTTACCTGTGTGTTCAGTTACTTGAAAAAATAATTATAATTTTATTGATTGATTTAAATATTTATTTTTCATCGTTTGAAGTTTTTTTTCCTTTTGTTAAATTATGAACAATGCTTAACAATTTTCTATTAAGAATGCCAAACTTAATGAACAAACATGTTAAGCATCATTACTTTGAAAACAGATTTCTTTTGAGAACATGCTGCAGGTCATCTATCTTTATTTTACGAATATATTATAGTTAGCCACATTTGTTTAAAGAACATGCCGATTCGATATTATTTATGTTTTTTCTTTTTACTTCTAAAAACCCATAAAAAATTTTAACATGTGAGTTTAGTTATTTGGATAAATAATGATAATTTTATTAATTTATTTAAATATTTCTCCTCCCTCGTTTAATTTTTTTTCTATTGTTAAATCACGAAAAAAGATCTATAGCTATTTTTTATTAAGAATGTTGAACGTAATGAATGAACATTTTAAGCATTATTTTAAAAACTCTCAAAATTCCTTTAAGAACATTTTTCTAATATTTCTATACCTTCTAAAGCTTTTACTTAAATCCTCTAAAATAAGAATTAACGTGTTTTCATCCCTTTATAAAGAATGCAGAACTTAACGGACGAGCATGTTAAGCATTATTTTGAAAACGCTCAGACTTCTTTTAAGAACATGTTTTAGTCAACTGTCCTTATTTTAAGAACATGTTATAGTAAGCTATATTTGTTTTAAGAACATGTTACACTCACTTTCAATGAAAAGAAATGTATGGTTAACAAATTTTATTTTTAATGCTTCCATCCTAAAGCTAATATACTCAAATCTTCTAAAATGACTATTAACATGTTTACCTCTAAATTCTTCAAATCTGCTTATAAAAAACATTAACACAATGAACTGATGAACTCTATACTACATATCCATATAAATAAACATATATTTTTATTTTTAAAACAATAATACTATCTTTTATTTATTCTAGGTATGATTTTTTTATTTTTATGATCAAATAATTATTATGGTTTTAAGATAAAACTGAGTATTATTATGTATACATTATTAACAAGCCAATTTGAAAAACTCTTATTTTTGTTTAATGATCCAATTTTCCATAAATTTTTTTATTACTTTTTATTTGGGTACTTAACTATCGTTTACAAATTAAAAATACTTTTGCAATTTACTCTAATCATTTAGTTGTTAAACATAATAAACAATATCAGCGTTCATCTTGGTTTATCATAATTGGAATACAAAAAACAATTTTATGGAGAAAAATTGAGAAAAAATATACTTCACATTCCTGACTTATTCTTCAAAACCAAAACATTTTTTTATGTAAGTAACAATATTTTATTGCTTTTGCATTAAAAAAAAGAACCCATTGTTTGAACAAAAATAATTTCTTACCACAATAAAACGATTTCAACTAAATTAATTTTTTTCGTACATCATTTTTAGCGAAACTTCCGAAGTGAAACCATAATGCAATCATGTGTTAATTGCTCGTAAAATATTATTGTTCGAAATTGCATTGTTCGAAACGTGAGTTAACGCGACACGCAATTGTAATTCTTTCCCATTCTCCTTCAGTTTCTAAAGCATTTCATTTTTAGTCGAATTCCATTTCTTTGAGAAAGTCAACAACTCCGTATCACTCTTTTTTTAAAAAGAAATTACGTGATATGACAATTAAATGTGCATCTCAGAGTGGGTTTTAAGCCTTACTTTTCCATCTGTCGTAAATTGTTCTGTTTCACAAAAGTAATATGCATAATTTTAGGACCTTTCAGTCTTAGAAAGTGAATTAAAAATAATACTTTTTTTAAATCTAGTCAAAGAGGAGGAATTTAATAAAGTGATATATGGAGTATAAGTGATGATGATCTCAATTTTTTTCTTAGATAATTGAAACATTTTGTCTGAATATAAGAAACATATTTGAAATAGTTTATTGTGTTTTCTTTCTTTATTATTGTGACTTAATATTCAAGTTCAGTAATTTTCGACTAGTTTTGGTTATTCTTTTGTAGACTTTTTTTGGTTATTCTTTCTACATTTAGTCATTTTGCTAAGACTCCTTTTGGTTATGTTTTTTAAGAGTCTCAGTTGTAATTTAATTTGTTATCTTTTTATTTCATACTACGTATGAAGCGTTTTTAAAGTCTAAATTAAACGCACTGAACTGTTGATAAGTTTTTAAAAAAAATAGAGTATGAGAATGATGTTAATAATGATAATGGAAAATAATTAACAGATAACTTATTTTATCGCAAATATCAAGTTGATCAAAGCTCCAACAGCAACACTAGTATAAGTTGGCAACTTATGGAACAAAACTTCATGGTCCACTTAGACAAGTGGTCAACTTAAGAGGAAAGAATTTAATTATTTTCGCAATTTCGGCACTTGACCATATGATCAACATACATACAATTAACAACATACCATTGCAAGAGTATGAAAATGATGTTAATAGTGATAATGGAAAATAATTAACAGATAACTGGTTTCAGCACAGAGACCACATTGATTAAAACTCTCACAGTAAAACCTGTATAAATTGTCAACTTATGGAGCAAAACATTGTAGTCCATTTAGACAAGTGGTCAACTTAAAAAGAAAGAATTAATTATTTTTGCCCTTCTGGTACTTGATCATGTCTTCAACATACATCGGTAGTCAACTTAACAGGATTAACTGTATTTCTGGTAATAAAAAGTTTCTAAAAGCTTAATCTTAATTTATTTTCATCTAAATACATTCTTGATGGTTTAGGTAACAATTTACTTGTCCTCTAAGGGACTTATACAGTCTCTATCCAAATTATTATACGCACTATAAGATTCTATGTAAAATCTTCATTATCATGTGATACTATACAGCTTTATTGTTTTTACGCGACTGAAACCGGTTTGTACTTGTTTACGTTCGTGTATCAATTGGTTAAATTAGACGATATATAATATAAATTCGAAAGTTTAATAAATTGGACAATATATTACATAAATATAGAATGTTTGTTACATCAGTTATTATATTAGTATATTATAATAATAAGACCAAATTATTAGACGCACTATAGGGTTTTAATAATTACATGTTTTGCACGAGTTTATATACAATACTTATATATTTAAACATACATGTAAGGAGTTTTTATTCAGAAGATTTTTGTATATACTTCCTATTTGTACTTATTATTAACGAATTGCATTGCAATGTTAACCAATTCATACACAAACATAAACAAGTTTGAACCGGTTTCAGCCGCGAAAAAACAATAATACTGTATAGCAGGGATGGCGAACCAATGGCACGCGTGCCACTTGTAACACGCGACACAATATTTTGGGCACGCCACCGATCACAAAGTTCACTATGAAGCATACAAACAATTAAATTAAATTCACAAAAGCAAACAAAAAAATAAACAATTATTAACAATAAAATTTACAATTAATGCCAAAAGAACAATAACTATAAAAAACAAGCTAACAATNAAATTAGACGATATATAATATAAATTCGAAAGTTTAATAAATTGGACAATATATTACATAAATATAGAATGTTTGTTACATCAGTTATTATATTAGTATATTATAATAATAAGACCAAATTATTAGACGCACTATAGGGTTTTAATAATTACATGTTTTGCACGAGTTTATATACAATACTTATATATTTAAACATACATGTAATGGGTTTTTATTCAGAAGATTTTTTATATACTTCTTATTTGTACTTATTTTTAACGAATTGCATTGCAATGCTAACCAAGTGATACACCAACATAAACAAGTTTGAACCGGTTTCAGCCGCGTGAAAACAATGCTGTATAGTATCACCTAATAACTAAGATTTCACATATAATCTTATAGTTTGTCTAATAATTTGACCATGGACTGTATTTAGCAAAGTTAATTCAAAGTGCTACCTGATATTTATATTTTTATTACTTTTGGTCTTGTCTTAAAAGATCTCTAGCTGTATTTAAATTATGGATTATTTTCTAAAAAGCGAGTTAATTAATTAATTAAAATTATTATTTTACACAGCACTGTGATAATAACTGAATGTTTTATCTTTCGCAGGTAGCCGTGACCTGTTGTTAGGTCCTGCCATGGTACTATGCAGGGAGCACGGGTGATGAAGGTGGTCCTTCTTTGGGTTTTTTGTTGCTACGGGATACTTTCAGGTAAATATATGCTTCAAATTTAACTTATGAATAATATGAAGTAATTACATGTATAAGTGTCTTTATTTAAAATGTGGGCTTTTTGTTGCTACGGGATAATTTCAGGTAAATACATACTTCAAATTTTAACTTATGAATAATATGAAGCAATTACATGTATAAGTATCTTTATTTAAAATTTGGATTTTTTGTTGCTACGGGATACTTTCAGGTAAATACATACTTCAAATTTTAACTTATGAATAATATGAAGTAATTACATGTATAAGTATATTCAATTAAAATTTGGGTTTTTTGTTGCTACGGGATAATTTCAGGCAAATGCATGCTTCAATTTTAATTTATAATATAAAGTAATTACATGTGTAAGTATCTTTATTTGAAATTTACTAAAAGAAATCTTATGAGTTGGCCAAATCTTTACCTATAATGCAATACTTAATTACGTAAGGACTAATAAAATTTTTTACTTAATTAAATAATGATATATTTCTATTTCAGTCAAAGCTAATTCCCCGCCAAAGTTTGCCCTTGACGGGGCAAGCGAAATTGTGGTTAAGGTTCGAGAAGGACCAGATAGTATTGGTAAGTTTAAGTTCTTTTAACCCTAACTAAAATATTTTAGAACATGATTCATTGATTTTGAATGTCGTGCTGTATCATGAAATATTTTAAACATTCAAAGCTTTTTAATCCCCAAAAGTTTTTTTTTAATTTTTTTTAATTTTTAAATTCTAATCTAATATTAACTTTTTGCACTGTTACTTTTCTGTTAAATATTTGTATAAAAAAATAGTTTCTGATCTTGGAGATAAATAATTATGTAATGCAAAATTATAATTACCATATTTTAACATAATTGCCTTATTTTAACACAGATGCATTAGAGAAGCGTTCGATATAAGTTGATGATTTAATTATACATCGTTTGCTACGCTTCAACACATTTTATATACTTTCAACTAAGCTCGTTATTTTCACAATTCATTCTAATTAATGTTTAAACATATTCTAAATACTATGTGCATACTTTAATGCATGCAATTCACACATGCATGTTTTATGTACAATGTTTTAGCATTATTTCCCTTAAGCTCTTCCTTTTTGCAATGCATTCTAAGCAATATTTTTAAAAAATTTATGTACTTTCCACTAAGCTCCTTGCATTCATTTTTTCAATGCATTCTAAGCAATGTTTCACACATTTTATATAATTTCCTAATAAGCTTTTTTTTTACAATGCATTCTAGTCAATCTTTTGATATATTTAATATGCTCTCTCACCTTTTATACAATGCATTCATAATTAATACTTTTATATATTTTGTATGCTCTTCCACTACGCTCATTTTTTAACAATACATTCCATCCTAATTAATGTTTCATCATAGTTTATTTGCTCTTCCACTACGTTCACCATTATGAACAATGCATTCAGTATGAATGCTTCAACACTTTAATTTTTAGTAAAATCGTTTTCTAAATAATATTTAAATTCTTAATTGAACTTTAACAAAAGATTACAAGCGACTATCCATTTACTTTCATTCTTTCCTCATCAAACGACTGAACAGAAGCGTGAGGTTAAATCACAATGACCACGTGTAATGACTTTATCTTGCTCTAATTCATATGCATGTATTCATTTGTCGCAGGCAAATTATTGTACAGACTACGTGGTGAAGATGCAGATGGCGATCGACTCACTTTCGGTGTCGTCGGTCCGGTGGGACAGGAAATCCTTCGGTTCGAACGTCTGGGAGCCTCTGAAGCCAACGTCTATCTCAACAAAGAACTCGACAGAGAGGTCAGTAGTTCGAACTTTTACATAATAATGTCACTTCCTCCACAGATCGGAGATACTTTTCACAACATTCCGAGAAGAACACTGGACTTTGGCGTAATTACAGACTCTTAAGAACTATTTGATGGAATCGCTTTTGGGGGTGGATATTTTACGCACAGATACAATGACATTCTTTTGACATACAATGCTGTTTGGACTGAAATTCAATGAGGCGGCGTACTAAATGAAACTTGGTAAATCGGAGATTTGTAATGATCTATTGAAGTGGAAAAGGTTTAGATTTCCTGATCGCGACATCAGTTTTTTGAACTCAATATGCTTTTTGGCAGATTTCAGATAAGAATGACTAAATTTTAATATCTGATGTCGTGGAATGATATTCCAATTTTATAATCAAATTGTTCTGTGTTAAAATTCAGCAAACGTACCGATAAATTGAGGGTAAAAATTATTTCGTGTCTAAGATTTAGGCCAAGACACATATATCACCAACACTAAGAAATATTAAACGTCTAAAAGCATATATCTTGAAATTCTAAGCGTTGTGGAACCATAATATCGTTCAGTTTTGCTGCAATCTCAATACGATTCTAAGTGGAACCACGTTATCATGCTTCATTAAACTTGATTGCACTTTACTATGGTTCAACTTGAATGGAAACATGGTTGATTTAAACATCTTATTAAAGTTGCTAACATTTTTCACCGTTTATAAAGAAAACTAAAACCAAAGAACCAAAGGTTCAAGAAAACCATATTCTAATTCAATATAGTTACGCAGTGCCATTTTTTTAAGATTGTATGGATTACTTAAATACTTTATAAAATCTACAATAGGTATAATATGCCATAGAATCTATAATACGTTACACGTATCCTTAAACAAATTAAAATCATTTCATCAAATATAGGAGATACAAATATTTTACATACATTCAAACTTTTGAAAAGTAACATATTTTTTAAAAGGATATATCGATTAATAACGAATAAAAATACGGAATGCTCCGAAATCAACAACCTTAATATACAGTTTAAGAATAGTTTTTTTTTAAAAATGGAGTAAAAAATATATAAACAATGAGAGTCATAAAAAAATTGTTTGAAAGTACAGAAACTTTATCTAAGTTTAGCGAATCATGAAAGAGAAAGACGAGGTTTAAAACATCAAATTCCATTTAACTGCTTGTAGAAACTTCGTGGAAATTAAAAGTGATAGTCAAAAACTATTTCAAATTTCTTCCCACAATCAAATTGGCTATAATGATTTTAATCCCGTCTTCCTCAAACAATAATGCGTCAGATTTTAATAACGTTTTTTTTTTCTTCACTGAAATAACAATATGCTATCCCCCCCCCCTGTACATATATTTTCGAATTCATTTTAGACTTGGATTATAAACACATATATATATAGTATAGAAATATATATTATAAATGGTGATTGCTAAACGTTCTATGTAAATTAAGAGGAAAAAAAGTAACTGGTGTTTTTCAGATATAATGGATAAATTCCACTTCATTTTCTTATGAACATATCGCTTAGCTGTAGAACTTCAGAATTTTTAACAGTATAAAATTTCCAACTAATAATCTTAATATGTGTTCTAAAAACACTTCAAAATTTGCTCTTAAATTTCGGTGTGTTTTAACAAATTACTGGGTTACGAATGCAAAATGAATATTTTGCATTTGTTAATTCTTTGTTCTAACTTATAATTATAGAAAATACAAATAAAAAGTACCATTTTTATTAGTTTTATTTTAAAATGTAGTATTTTTATTAGTTTTCATTTAACATACATATTTTGAAATATAAATACGAATTATTTGAAATGTAACTTCAACTTTTATTGATTTTACACAAATATACCATAAATCAGTACATCCATTAAAAAAATTGAAAAGAGCTACGGAAAGGATTTATAGAAAATTAATTTAATGAAACTAAATATTCATAAGAATTAATTATTAAAAAAAATTAATATTAATTATCAACTAAAAGAGGAACTCGGAAACCAATGTAGTTGAAAAGGATTAATTATAAGGATTAATTACATGGGGGAATTTAAGGTTTTAAAGGATTAATTACATGGGGGAAAATGAAAAGGGAGACAATTAAGATAATTTCCCAAATAATGCTCTTCATTATGTTAAATGCTCTCTTCATCATCGGAAACAATAAGAATAAAAAGAGCAACAATTAAAATCTCTAATAACCAAAAGAATGTTATTTTTCTATTTAAGCTTCTGAAATAAAAATAAATATCAGGAAACAGACTTAAAAAGTTTGACTTTCAGAAGACGAAAATAACACTAGAGTTTCATTAAGTGATTACCATAATTTAATAATGAAATTATAAAAATATTTAATAAAAATAAATAATAAATATTTTAGGAAATAAAAGAATTATCAGAGTAAATTTCGAGAAAAAAATGAAGAATATCCGACGGACACTAAAATGTAGACTTATTATTTCATTTTAAACTTAAAATTAAACAGGTTTTTAATCTTTTATTACAATTATGCATTTTAATTTTTAATTTTTTTTTCAGATGGCCGATTCATATGCATTGGTTCTCACACTTACAGACGGACGCTTGGCCGATGGGCAGTTTGTAAGTAAATTATTATCCTTCTTCCATCATATGATGATGGAGAAATTTTGCATAGCGTTTGTCTTACATTGAGCATAACGCTTATTTAATTTTACTAAACTTTAGCGACATTGCGACTCTTAGAGAAATGTTTACGCATGTGCTGTGAAGCTCTAATACACTGTAAGAAATTACGATAAAAAGTACCGGCTCTTAGGGTAATGGTACTTTTTAACGTAAAATTCATGTTTATTGGGACAGATTACGGAACAAAAAACTTTACATACTGTAATTCTTACATAAATAATTACCGTAAAATCATTAAATTGCTGTATTTAAACAAATAGTACTGTTTTAATAACGGTTTCATAAAAACATTTTACTTTTTAAATAAAAATCGTTTAAATCAGGAAATTAAAAAAAAACGGATAAATGAAAATAATTTAAAAAAGAGAGTTTCTGGTTGATTATAGTTTTTAAAACACAGATAAATGAAGGAAAAAAAACATGTTTGGATAAAAACTTCAATCCTATAAAAGTGCGCAGCAAATCTTATATAAACGCACGAAGAAGACTTTTATTTGTTTAAGAAAATGAGCATATATATCGACTTGGGAGGTCTTTTAAAAACGACACAGCTCACGTCGAGTCAACAAGCGTTATACACAATTACAAGGCAGACTTCAAAGTCTTGAACTACGATGAACTAAGCCAATGAAATGAGCGTGGAAACTTAATAAATCTTATCGTCACTGCAGACGATAAAAAGATTCCTTCAAATAAATTCTCTAACGACAATTTTAATGGAAGAAACTTGTACACCTGTAATGAAGAGGATAATGGGCCTATTTTCTAACGATCGCTGATGAAATAGAAACGTGATGTTTACGTTGATGTGATGGAATTGAAACAGCTCAACCCAACTTTTCATCGACCAGTATACTTTTAAAATGATGATTAATCGCACATTCCATTATAGAGTGTTTTATCAATGCATAGTTAAGTACATAACTATGCATAGTGTAGTGCGTAGTTAACAATTGAATAAATTAAGCTTTCAAATTGTTTAACCTTTCATGAAACTTGAAGTATTCATTCTCTCCTGGTTAATTGGAGTCGTAGCTTTTTAAAATTATAATCATTTTTATTTATTTAAAGTTCCTATTGGGGGGAACGGGGAAGGATTATGCAAACTTAATTTGGAAAATTGAAAGTTTTTAATTCTTTAAAGGCATACAATACTCTAAGTTGAATACTCAAGTAAAACAGAAGGTGTCTTTTATTTATTTTTTTACTTTATGAATTACAGTATCGTAGTGGACTGGTCGTGGTTCCCAATCGATCACCGTAGTCAAGCATCATTGGCTGTAGTCAGCGATCAGTGAGCGGGGATTGACTACTTTGATCAGCCAACAAAGGAACCGAGGGTGCACGGTATCGGTCTTCATTAAATTGGTTTACATTAAAGTACTCAACTTATTGCACAGGTTCTCGAGCTATCAAATCTGGGGAAGCCATTTACTCTGCAAGGGATCGAAATTGTGATGGCAAATGTCTTCTTATGGTGACATCCCCAAATATGCTTCCCAGACCGTCACCGATAACCCATTTTGCTTCTCTAATATGGCATAAATAAAGTACTACTACCATGAATTACGCTACATTATGGATTGAAATTGAATTTTTTTAATGAACTGAATTTCTCTGGTTCATTTAAATTTACTACAAACAAGTAAACTTCATTCGGGAAATGCATCATCTTAACAACTTTTGTGCATAGCGTTTTCTTCTGCGTGCTTCAGATTTATTATGAAAGAGGGTAAGACTATGACAAAGAAAGTAGCAGGTCCATCCTCTGAGACTTTTTATTCGTTTTTAAAACTCATTCTGTTTTTGCCCCCAAAATTACCCAACAAAATTATTCTTAAAAATTAAAATATACGATAAATTTCAATATTAAAATGAACACGCTTTCATTGCTATATTTATATTATCTATATTTTCATAAAAAAACAAAAAGGAAATTGAACTTTCCAACTTTCTTTGAATGAGTCATTCATTTATGGATCATAAATGCCTCGCATGGAGAAACTAGTTCAGTAAATAGATTCAGTTCAGTTCGGTCTTACTTCTTTTGATACTTCTACTTTGATTTGTTTACAATACGTTTTGTTTTCAAATTTTAGAAGCGTATAATATCAGCGCAATTTTTTTTTTATCTTCGCATTCGGGTATTTTTTTTTTCCCCTGTAGAAAAATATTTAATACAATAAAGATGAGTAAGTAAATGTTTTATTCTTTCATGCATTTGTTTAGAAAAGCACACCAACATCATCTGTCTGGATTTGAATATTTTAAACAAATAAGTTTTACTACTTAATTAACTCTGTTGTTGTTTTTTTTATTTTAGATCAGACATTCCATGCTTATTATAGTAGAGGATGTTAATGATAATGAGCCCGTATTTAAATCATTTAAGTCAACTATAAATGTTAAAGAGGTAAATAAATTTTATGTGACTATAATGTATGCATTTTTTTATTTTTTTTATTGACTCATGAATAGCTTTGGTTAAGGGATCTTTTCGTAATCTAGAAATGTGTGAGTAGTTAACAGATTTTATTTATGAATTCTGTAATATTTTATTTAACTTGCTTAATTTACTAATGTTAACTTAGTTTTTGAACCATTTAGTAGCCAGTATTTCTATAGTTTAAGTTATTTATTAACTATTCCAGAAGTAAGTGCTTTCGTATTTTGATTTTCAATCTTATTAATATTTTTAGTTTTTGTTTACAGTTATCATTTAGTTAACAAAACATTGCTAATTTAATATAATTAATTAACAATAGCCTCTGTTTTGTGAATTGTTATTTCTTAAATCCTGAGACTTGTTTCTTTGTATATTGTAATAATTAAGAGAATTATATGAAACTTTATAATTTTGCTATAAGTTTACCTAACAAATAAATAATGTTTGTTTAAATGTCTTCTTTTTTTAATTGGTTGGAAAATAAATAATTATAGCAGATCATCTTGAAATTTGCAGTTATGATTTTAAATAGAAAACTTGGCCATTAGTGCAAAGGCACTTTTTTAAAAGAAGTCTTTTTTTTTGTGAGAATTATTCAAATTTAAATTAGTTTTTAATAATCTTTTAAAGCTGGAATACTCTCATTCATTCTTTAGAATCAGGTTATTTTAATTCAATTTTTTTTTTTAAATTATGTTTATAAGTTTTTAATTGTCGGGAGAGTTTTGTTGAAATTTTATCTAATAAAAAAAAAATTTGGAAAAAAAATTTGTTTAATTTTTGAAATTTAGTAGGAATCTATATAAATGTGATGGGTTAAGAACTGGTTAGCTTTTACCATCTTCTGTAATAAAAATCGCCAGCTACAATTTCTAACAATAATCTGAATTTTTAATTCCGTCATTTTTTCACTGAATCAAAACTAGTCATTCTTTAAAATCACATTTTTGTAGTTGTGGTTTTCTCATTTTTTTTTATCACCTTTTTTCGAACTTTTCTGGATAAAAATTTTAAATTTCATTTCGGAAATTTAAAGGTGGAATAAAAACTAATGGTTCTTAATTTCTTAACAAAAAACTGCAATACTATTTTTACATTTTTTTTCGTTTTTTTATTTAGTATGCTTTTTGATATAAAAGTAAATTTTCCTGAATTTATTTTTCTAAAACTGTATATGATTACATTTTCCTTGTTTTTTTTTTAATTTATTTATGTTAATGTCTCAAACTAATATCTACTATAACTATCTAATTAAATGTTTGCTTTCTTTCTAATTGTTATCACCATCGTCTTCTATTTTTGATCAATACAGTTTAGGAATATTTCCATGTGTTCATGAATTTTATTGTGTTGTATGTTGTACTTAAATTATATTCCAAAGGCAAATAATTTTTCTTCTTAATTACAAAATGATTCTTCATATTTTATAGTATTGTAACAAAAACTTGAAATTTTAGGATTCTGCACCAAAAATATTAGAAACTGTAGAAGCTATAGATAGTGATGCAGGACCTTTTGGCCAAGTTATTTATCAACTTGGTGTAAGTATTTTACTAAACTTCTGCAAATGATGTTGATTTTAATTTTTTTTTAAATTTACTGTATAGCTTTCCCATTTGTTAGTTATATTGCTATGTGAAGTCACATTTTCTCTTTATTATTTTTCCTATAAATTTTATTACTACGATAAATTTTATTTTATCCTCTTGTTTTCTGATTTTAATTGAATGATATTCTGAAAAAATATACAGTGAAAACTCCCGGAACGAAAACCTCTATGTAGCTACCACTTTTAGAAGCCACGGAATTTTTTCCATAGACTTTGTGTTGAAGAAAACCTTTAAGAGACACCATTAAAACCTCTACTAGTGACCAGACATGCATCTGCATCAAATGCAGAAAAGGTCAAATTAGAAAACATGAAAAAACTTCAAAAACAAAATGTTTAACAAAACAAATAAGTAGATTAAAATATTTTCAAAATATTTGTGTGAGGCTCTCATTTAGAGAGCTTTTTTTGAGGATACAACCTCATGTTGCGGTCAGAGTGTACTGAATAAGATGCTATCAGTTATTTACTTCTAGAGTTGAAAGTTAAGTTAGAAAAAAAAGTTATTTTAGGAAAAGCAAGCATCTCAAACAAACTCATCTTTTTTCATCTTTTAAAGCTAACTCATTTTTGTGATATAAAATTAAAGGCAAACATGAACAAAACATAATTGTTTATTTATTTTAAATATATTTGTCATTCATAATTGGTAAATTTGTTTTTACACATAATTATATCAGTGACACATAATTATATCAGTGACCACTAGTATTGGAATCATTTTTATAAATGATAGATTTTATGCTTCAATACCTCTTTTCATGACGCCAACAGAAATGGCATCTCCGCACCAAGAAAATTACACTGACTAAGGTTAAAACCGTTTGCGCAAAATCATGTTCCTTCGATAACAATTTTGAAGTCAATAGTGCTAACCTCTAAGAAGGACCAACCTCCATCAAAGACCATTTCACTGTGGAAATGAGAGTGGTCGCTTCTGGGAGGTTTCACTGTTTCTTATTTATATATCTTCTTAGGGTAGTCAGTGTACTTGTTTAAATCTGCAAAGGTCCCTAAAAAATAAAGTTTAGCAATTATCTCTGATTAGGCATAATTGGTTTTACATAATATTGAACAATTTATTGAGTTTTTCATTAGGTAGCTCAATATTTTGTCTTTTTTTTTGTGTAATAACTATTATTTTTATAAAATCACTGATGAATAGTTTAACCATTTTAGTGGTGTTTTTTTTTTTTTTTAAATTTTTATGAGCTAAATTAAATTATTCTGATTTTTATCAGTCAAGTTTAAAGAAGTAGATAGGTAGATAGAGAATAATTTTATTTTCACCAAACATGCATCCTGTCTTTAACATAAAAGTGCTTATTTTAATATATATATACACACACACACAATAAATTTAAGAATTTATTTCTCAATTTTTCGACAATGATCTTACAATAAAGCACACAAGTATGATACACAGAGTTATGCAAATAGTGAAGCTAATTCTATATGATCAATTTCTTCTCTTTTCTTTTTTAGAATGTTGATAAAGATACATCCGAAATTTTTTCTGTTCAAACAACTCAAGGAAAAGGTGTCATAAACCTTATTGGTAAATTAGATTATGAAAGAAAGAGCCTATACCAACTAAGGGTTTTGGCTATTGTAAGTTAACATATTTTTCTTTGTCAATTAAATTTAAGATCTAAGCTGATTACTTTGTATAAGTCTTTTTTAATAATAGTTTCAGACATAATATTCACAAAATATTGCTACTATTTTTGAGTAATTGTAAAAACCATGACATGAGAAAGTAGTTCAAAAAATCTTCTTCAAGGTTTTTCTCATGTATATGTTACTGTCACAGCATGAAATCTAGCATTTTATATAATGCGTGAAGTTGACTGACGAAGTACGAAATGTTTTATATTCTATATATTGCCTATACATTTTATAGAATGATCAATAATGAAGTGTGTGAAATTATTATTATTGTCACCCATCATTTTGTATGACTGACAAAAAACCTACAGTCATTCTATACAATGACTAGACAAAGTAGTTTTCATATTTCAAACTTAGCCTAAAGAGCATTTGTATTCTATAGAATACCTAGGCATTTTATACAATGGCTAAGCAATGAATATAATAATTCTCAAATTTCATTCTTTGCTTAAAAATGCCATGCACTATAAGGAATGCTGACATTTCATACATTAACAGTAACAAGTAAGTAATTTACTATTCTTCTGCTTTGTCTGCATCATTCCTACTGTTGTACTCAATGGAAAAATTACCACTTTTATTCTTTATTTCACACCTTCAAATCATGCAGCAACAAGGAAACTTCTCCTGAAAATTTAACACTAAATTGGTTAACGCTTTTCTGCCTAATTTTGTCTTTCTTTCTTATGTATCAAATCCACTACTACCATGTTATTAGACTCAAATTCTTTTTCCAGTCACTTATGTGCTGAGCCAGTCCTTTTGCCTAACTTTTAAATACCCATAATTTTTAATTTTTTCATTTGTAATGACATTGCATCATTTAAAAAACATGTATGTTTTTAAAATTTAATTCAATTTTCTTAATTAAGGAAATAAAATAAACATTCAACATTATTGATATTTAATATTTTAGATTTGTTAAGGAACAATTTTTTTGAATATATCTATATATATATTACTGCTAAACTATTAATTAATTATTAAAATTATTTATTAAAGATTCATTTTTCAAAAAAGTATTTCAAATTTTATTATAACGTTGAAACCTTTATATTTCATGGTTATTCAGTTATTAAAATTGTCTTTTTGTATTCATGATATTCTATTTAACTTTTATTTTTTTTATATTACTTTAGCCATTCTATTTAATTATTATTTATTTCAGTAGTCATTGATCTATTTTTTTTCTTGCAATAAACTTTCATATTATCATTTTAACAGGATCGTGCAAATACTGGTCGTCGAAATACAGCCACAGCTGCCATCGTGGTCAAAATAGAAGATGTTGAAGATCAACCTCCAGTATTCATATCAGTCCCATCTGTCACGAGAATACCAGAAGATTTGCCTATTGTAAATAATTTATTTGTTTTTCAAATATTGTAAAACATCTCTAAAGAAATCCGTTTTGGTGTCTTAAAAGATTTGTTTTCAAAAAGTTGGTTGATCAAAAGCTAAGCAGTTATCTTTTGGCATTGAAAACCACCTTGTCTAAACATTTAACAAAATAATAATAATATTCTTCACTGACAGCTAGTTATAAACTGTAAGTTCTTCCTTCACTAAATTTTTCATTTTATTTTTTTATTTCTAAACTTGGTTTTCTATTGTAGGATTCCAATCCTGTTTGTAATTGTTTCTCCATTATCTTTTTTTAAATTTAAGTCTCAATTTTATACCTTTTTTATAAAAATTGGCAATCAATTGTTTTGATTATCTGAAGTTTTTAGACAATCTTTTTTTTTTAATAATGTATATTAAAAAATCAATAAAAAATAAAAATCATACTTTTTAATATTCACCATTGGATACTGTAACTAGTTATAATAAACTTAATGGATGAATTTATTTTATTTGAGTTTTATATTTTTTAATTCTTCAACAATATTATTATTGCAGAACTCTGCTGTCTTATCTGTAAAAGCTGTTGATGGAGACCGAGGTGTTAATAATGCCATCACATATAGAATATCTAAAGGTTAGTAATATTGCATTTCTCTGGTTTTTCAATCCAATTTTCATATTAAAACCAATGTTACAAATTTTTTAATCGTTTAATTCTTTCTCCGTCCAATTTAATAATTATCTTATTATTTTAATCTGCATTTATTTAAACCTTTGTAACTTTTAAAATAGAATTGCTATTTTCTCAACTGATCAATTTTTAAATTTTTTTTTCTTCCTTAAATAGGTAACTTTGATCATAAAATTTCTATTTCAATCAAGATTAATATGAAATGGACATAATACAAATATTTAATATAATATTTTACCAGATGAATTTAACTAAACAGATTTTTTAATTTTGTTTCTTTTTGTGCAATGCAGGTTCTAGAGGATTGTTCTCCATTGACCGTACAAGTGGTTTAGTGATAGTTAGTGGAAAACTAGACCGAGAAAATACTGATAATAGGAATGGAGCATTCATTTTAGAAATAGAGGTGAGATTAAATGTTATGTTTTCAGTTTTTTTTAGCTATCAATTATCTGTGCATATTTTATGTATACATTTTTTGCATTACATATGTTACATTACATGTGTAATTTTATATTATATTATTTATATTCAGTAACTATTTGCATTATTGTTACATGTATACTTTTATGATAGAACATTATTATTATCAAATGTCATTAGACCGCAGGCTCTCCAATATTTCTCTACTTGAGTATAGAACAGGAAAATGATGCTAGACACTTGTCCTAGTGCAATACAGCCATATCCTGACTAGCCATACAAAAAGAACATGTACAAATAAAAAAGATAGGCACAAGGGCAATCGTGATTTGTCAGGAGTTTATAAGTTGCCACTGTAGCTGCACAAGGTGAATCAGGAACAGACTGTGGTTCAGAGAAGAGTACACTCCAAGGTTTTCCCCTCAGAAGATGCAAAGTCATTTCCCCGAGGAAGACCTTGGAGATCCTAACAATTTTAAATTTAGCTTATGATAGAACATTGCTTTTAATTTACTAAAAAATATGTATGCAAAATAACTTATTTTTAAAAATATTGTTTTCCTTGCTAGACTATTGATATTAAGTGTCCCGCAGTGAACTGATCATTAAGACACGGTTCCCAGCAGATCACCGAAGTCAAGCCTCACTGGCTACGGTCAGTATGCGGGTGTTTGACCACTTGGATCAGCCTTCGTAGGGACCGAGGGTGTGCGGTATTGGTCCTCGTTAAACTGTTTTTCCGTTAAGTGCTCGACTTCGCGTGCAGGTCATCGGGCTACCGAAGCAGGGGGGACATCCCCTCTGCAGAGGATCAAAATTGTGATGGCATGTCTTCGGATGATCCTCAGAGATGTTTCCCATACCGTCGCCAATAGCCCATTGCGCAGCTTTAGTGCGACGTAAATGAACAACAACAACAATTGATAGTAAGTTTATATTAACTAATGTATAAAATCTTTATCTTACCTAATGCTCAGGTATGAGGACATCTTATATTACAATGAATGAATAGAGATCATTTTTTATGAGAACAAAATCTTTATTGTTCTGTTCTCTACTGTTCTAAGACTAGGAGTGTTCTAAGGAAAAGAAAATTTTTAATTGATATGATTTTTTATTTATTTCTTTAGTCTTAAGAAAGCATTGTCAGGGTGCGTAGCGTTTTTAAAAAGTGCTTAAAGGTGCTTATTTTTGATGTATGTTTTTAAAAAGCCCTTAAGGTGCTTTTTTTTATTTAGTGTTTCTGAAAAGTGTTTGATTTTTTATCTTTTAAAAATAGATTTTTTCTTTTTAAATTGCATGAAATGCGCGATTTTCACAATTTTCTCTGCAATATTTATCAGAGACCAGCTATGTGAAGTTTTTGAAAGCGATTTTAAATTTCATTCATTTTATGTTTATAAATTACGAATTTTAAGCGATAGCAAAAAATTATTTTTATTACTGCTCAGATCCTAATTGTGATTTTTTTTTTTTTTTGGAAAGTGATTAAAAATAATTTTTGAGTGCTTGAAATGTGCTTATTTTTTGTTGAAAAATCTGGCTATGCACCCTGATTGTCTTTTAATGTGGAATATAATGATCTTATACATATATATTGCTAACACTTTTTTCTCAGGCCCAAGAGGTGGCATTGGGAGTTTTTCCATCCCCCAGTGTGACTACAGAAGTTACAATTATAGTAACCGATGTCAACGATGAAACACCAACGTTTTTGAGTCGTCAGTACATAGCTGAGATCAATGAAAATGCTGAAGTAAATGTTCCTGTCAATCTTTTGGGGTCTAGTGTTGCTGAAGTGTTTGATCACGATCAGGTATTTACAAAATGAATTATTAATTTATTTAGCATAGCCTTATAATTATGATGTAAAAGATTTCAGATGCTCTCCTATTTTATCACTCTTTTCTATTATACTACATTGCTTATATTGTCTTAATATATTTAAAAACGCTTGTTATTCTTTAATTAGACATTTATGTATGATTTTTTTTAAAAACAAAACTGATTAAATCTAGACGAACTAACATTACTAAATTGCTAGTTATCAACATTTTAAAAAATTTGCACTCATAGCATTGTTATTAAACTTAATTTTTTATATTTCTTTAAAATTAATTTTTTTTTAAATATTTTTTAAGTTTAAGTGAAATTATATTTTGTTTTATTAAAATTAATAAATGTTTAACAACCTAAATATATGGAAATATCAAAAGTACTCAATGCTTTCTGTGTTTTTGATTGCATTATAGAATAGAATAAAATGAGAGATAAATAAATAGTGGGGTGAAGTAAACTTACTGAAGAGATTACTGAAGAACTTAGTTTACTGTATGAATGATGATTGGGTAATCTAGGCTCTGCGGTATTATATAAATTAGGGATTGTTCCAAGATTTTTAAAAATAATGTGTGAAGTTTATTGTTAAAAGAAATTGTTCTTAAAACCATGTGAAAAATTCATCTGCCAATTTGAACAAACTACTACAGTAACAAACTAGCACTCTCCTAAATCAAATGAAAGAGATTTTTTTTAACAACAAGATAATGTGTATAACTAAAAACATCCAAAAAAAATTTTAAAAAACATGGTTTTTCTGAAGAAAAAAATTTATTTTTGTCTTTATTTCTTCCATTTCTATCAAATATTAACTAATAAAACTTTGCATGCAGTCATTTTACTTTATGTATTCCTTTAATTTTAAAATGAATTTTTTTTTATCTAGGGGAATAATGGCACCTTTAAAATCTTCTTGGAAGGTGATGATGCTGTGTTTGACGTAACACCATCCGAAGGCGTCAACGAAGCTTCTTTCCTTATTAGAGTGAAAAATTCATTAGCTCTTGATTATGAAAGGATACAAGAATTCAATTTTAGGGTAATTTTTACACCATTTGAAATTTATCTTATCCCATTTAAGTCTTCATTTTTTTAAAAATATATATATTATCTTATGAAATGTATATCATATTAATCTTATTTTATGAAACAGATTGTTGCTCAAGAAACTGTTCCAATCATGCCAAAATCTAGTACAGCCGATGTAACAGTATATATTAGAGATGTGAATGATAATTTCCCTGAATTTTCTGAGGATGTGTATCGAGTATCCGTTCCTGAAAATGCTGAAGCGGGCACTATTTTAACAACTATTAGGGTAAGATGTGTTTTTTTTTTCACAAACTTCAGTCTTAGTTTATGTTCATATTTTGTTAATCATATAGTTTGTATTTAATCATAGGCTGAAGATAAAGATTCAGGAGAATTTGGAACAAGAGGTATTCGATATACAGACCTCAGAGGACAAATAGCTGACAAGTAATTAGCTTTAAATATATATACTGCAGTCAAAATTGACATAAATTACATTTTATGTAGTTTTAACATTTAATAAGCTGAAAACAATTACTGTTAGGGCCTTCCAAGCCAGATGAGGCATCAGATGAAGAGTAACACCCTGGTCCTCTAGATTGGGGCAACCCCACCTTGTAAAACATCTTCCATTGCAAAATCAAAAACCGGACTGATCTCTCGAAAACACGTTAGGGACTTGAAATTCGTATATATTTTGGCACTGTTCCAGAGTAGAGCTTGTTGGGCTTTTTTGTTTATTAACAAATAAATTTATGTGGTATTAACCTGATTGCCATCTAGGAGATGAGATGAATTGGAGTAGGCTATCTGGATGATAGAACATACTCTTTATTTTATAGCAGTTACAGTTAAAAATATATATATATATTTTTAAATTAAAGAAATTTTTTAAAACTTAATGGATTCAGAAAGTTTCTACAATCAAAATTAGTAAAAAGGGAAACAAAAAATATATTATATAAAGCAATTATTTTGCCCATGCTCACATGTGACTCATAAACCTGAGTTATGACAAAATCACATGAAGTTAGACTTGCTATCTTCAAAAAAAAAGTTTTGAAATGGATTTTGGATTCAGTCAACAACAATGATGTATGGAGCTACAGATATAATTATGAGCTGTATATAGAGGCAGATATTGTCTATAATATTAAAGTAAACCACATAAAATTCACTGGATAAATCTGCCGAATGTGCCTATTCTCATTAATATCCAGAGTGTTTCATTTTAAACTTATAAAAACACAAACCAGAGGCAGGCCTAAACTTAGATGAGTTGCCTGTATTAATGGAGATTTCAAATAACTTAAGAATGAAATACTTAAAAACCCTGGCGAGAAAGAAAACAGAATGGAAGAAAATCCTGAAGAAAACCTTGGCCCTCAAAGGGCTGTTGAACCAATAAGGAAAGAAGATGAAAAAAGTCCCAAATGCTCAATTACACATATGTTTTTCCCTTTTGTTAAGTTTTAAGGCAAAACTTGTTAATCAGGGGCTTGTTTTTGCACATGTTGTGTGTAGATCAATGCCAATGATCCTTAGCATTTACGTCGTTACATTAAATAAATTTATTATTGTCTAGACGCATAAAAATTTAGATGTCATATGTTTTGTATTTGAATTAGTTAATTACGTTTTAAAATATATGAACTATTGATTGTGATACATATGAATCAGATATCAATTTTCAATCTAAGGACTGAGCTAGAGGAGTAACCTTTCCCCTCTTTATTTTGCTCCAAAAAATTTTTTATCAGACTTATATTATAATACTATTTGATTTAATTACATTAAGTATGCTATTGACATTTTCAGCAAAGTAAATCCAATTCAGGCTTTTGTACCTTCAATAAACATCTAAATTCTATGTTGTGTTATATTGATATTCTGTCAGTAGATTTGCTATGAGTTTTTAACATTTTTCTTTTTCAGACTGCAATTAGATCCTGTTACTGGAGTTATTACTATAAAAAGCTCTGAACATGGTATGGACCGTGAAACTACTGCCCAGTATTTTGTCACTGTTGAAGCCAGAGATAGTAATGGATTTGGAAACAGGAATACTGTTCAGCTGGTGATATCTGTTGATGATGTCAATGACAACACTCCCAGATTTCTTCAGCAGAAATATGAAGCAAGGTTAAATGAAAATGAAGATAATTTTTTAACACCATTAATTGTACAGGTACAGTTGTTAAAACTATGTCATTTAGTAAATAAAATTTTAAGAGCATAACATTTTGTAGTGAAGCATTGTTATTATTTTTTCTCATTAAGTGTTCATGTTTCAGTAAAAAATATTAATTTGCATCTATTTTTTTTTACTTTTTGGAATCTGTCCTTTTTGGAAATTAATTTGTTTTAAATTTACTAAATTAAATAAGTAAGAAAAAATATTTAGACTCTTTTTTTTTTTAATAAAAAAACTATAATAAATAAAATTTAAAAAATTTCATCGCTTCAACTAAGCATTGAAAAATATTTAAATTCCACCAATGTTTTAGAAAACTCTTTCTATTTACTTATTAAATAGATTTCATTACATTTAATAAGTTTTATTGTACTGCTATAGTTTTATAGCAGTATTTAATCTATGATCACCATGACTATGATAATCTATGACTATGATAGCAATATTTAAAATATATCACCTCACAAAGTTACACAAAACGTATCAAATAAATGTACTCTAATAAATGCAATATGAATGTATAATCTTAAAATGTAAATAAAAATTAGTGAAAGTGCAATGCGTATGGTTTTTACTAGAATCTATAGAAAGTATTAAAATTCATTATAAAACTATCCAAACTGAACCAAATTTTACATATTCTCCAAAATAAATATTGCACAAAAAATATTAGTTTAAAAATTGAAATTTCAAAGAAGCTGAATATATGTTGAATAATAATTTCAAAATTGTTTCTAGTTTCATTGCACAGTAAAAAAATGCATGGTATTAAAATAAATATTAATTCTTTTTAGGCTCAAGATGACGATTTGAGAGGTTCTTCAAACAGTCAAGTAAGATACCAAATTGTTGATGGTGACCGACACAAGAATTTCAGCATCAACCAATTGACTGGTGAAATCCGGCCTAGGAACATGGTTGATTTTGAGAAGATGTCAAATGAAAACGGTGATATCAGAACATTCCAGTTGAAAGTTAGAGCTTATGATCTGGGCACCCCATCTCTTTATAGTGATGTTCCTGTTACAGTATATGTACAGGTGAGAAAACAATCCATAATCTTTGGAAAAAAGAATAAAATCAACTAGAAGTACTTAAGAAGATATTTCTTTCATAAATCTCTCATTATTTTTATGATCATTCTTTAATTTGCCCCTTTCTGTGAATTAAATTGTTATAAATGTACAGAGATGCCAACTGCTCCGGACACGCCAAAATAATTGAAGAAACGGTAGATAACTACAAAGTAAATTTTGCGAATATTTGACTATGTTTGCTTGCTTTTCAAGAGGTATAGTGTGACAAAAATGCAATAAAGTGGTGAATTATATAAGCCTGCGAATTATTTAGAAATAGTGGTGAATAAAAATCTACTAAATTAAATTTATTAAACCAAGAATCACAATTGATAAACTACCACTTGAAAATATATATTTGCTGTCCGGAGAAAGTTGGCATCCCTCTATGTATGTTGTCATGTAATTGCATGTTTTTATCAATAATAGCAATTCAAAATATTATTTTCAGATTTAAAATAAATACTTTGTAAATTTATTGTAGTATTTTTTTTATTGAAACTTTTATAAAGATTGGTTAAATGTGGAATCATTCAATTCTGAGGTATCCTACAATTAAACACTTTTGTTTTTCAAATTTGATGGAAGTTATTACTTTTCAAGAAATTTTAATATTGTAGTGTAGCGGAATATCGGCTAGCTCAAATATGTTGTAAATTACGACAAAAGTGACTAAAAGTACACTTAATAAAGAATTTTAATTAATAACCACAAATACAGACATAAATAACATTTGAACAAAAGTAAAAGAAAGAATTAAAATTTAAGAAAACTCGGGGATAGGGGAAAAGTCATGTTTAAGGTTTCATATCTGCACTTGAACTGAGTCTCGGTGGTGAGGACATAGGTGGCACCACAGGGCATCGCTTGGTTGCTACAATACAATGTTATAAGACATTGTTGAGTTTGAGTAAGGTGTTTTTGTATTTTAAAATATTATTTTATATCGATTAGAATTTTTTTACTTAATTCCTGTAAATTGCTATTACCAATGCTATTTTTTACAATCTTATTGTAAATTGTCAATATTTGTTTTCAGGATGTCAATGATTTTCCGCCGGTATTTGTGCAGCCCTATTATGGTAAATCCATTCCTGAAGATATAGATCCTGGTACATCAGTGGTGCAGGTAAAAGCCTTGGATGGAGACCATTCCATGGCAAATAGTCAAGTGGTCTATAGAATTCAGTCTGGAGCTCAAGACAAGTTTGTGATTGATGCAAATACAGGTGTTATCAGTGTTGCACGTGGGGCCAATTTAGATCCAGATAGGACTATACCTAAGTCAAATTATTATTTGTTAGATGTTGTTGCACTTGATGGTGGTATTGGTATTGAACAGCAACAAAGTAGAGTACCTGTAAATATTTCAATTATGGATGTTAACAACAAAGCACCAAAGTTCATTGATCCAAAACAGGTAAATTTAGAAGGAAAAAAATTATGCTTATTATTTTATTGGTATTATTATTTAGTATAGTTAGAAATTTTTATTTTATAAATTCTGAAGTTGTGTGCATAATATGTTGTCTTATAAGACAGCATATTATGCACACAACGCTTATGCGCAATTTAAATTAATAATAAAAACAGATACATGTGAGTGAAACATTATCATTTTATTTAAAAAATTAGAGACAATTTTCTCTGTTCAGTCAATGAGAATTTTTCAACAACAATTAATTTATAGTTTTAATTTTTGAAAAAATTATTTTGGCTATTTAATATTAGGCTAATTAAAAAAATGATATGCATTTTTTAATTTATTTATTATTAATTATAATTATTTATCACTAATGAACTCAAAAGTTTTTTTTTAATGTAATACAGTCATATTTAAAACTTTTTGTAAACTATGTATTTTATCTCCTTTTTCTGTCACCACACATATTGTATTTTGTATTTCCTATGGTTCTTGCTCTGTTTTTATTGTCTATCTTTCTTTGATGGTGCAATAGTCTTCTGTAGATTTAGTTATTAAAAATAATATTAAAAAAAACAGTGTTTTCTCAAACTTTATGAAAATGAGTATTATTTTATATTATTAACCTAGTAAAGAAAATTTATAATTTTTGTCTTAATATTCTTTTTTTTTCAACTTAGTTAATTCTATGAAAGACAGCAGCATTTTGACATGAAAGCTTTTTAGCATAACAAGTCAACATATATATAAGATAAAAATACAAAAATAGCAATGAATTAAAAATGAAAAACACTTTTTAAAGGAAAGGAAGAAAAACTACCAAAAATAACAAAATTATTTTAAAAATTTAGAAGATATTAAAACCTCAGAAAGCAAAACAGTCAAAAGATATAATTTTGTCATCAGGTCACATGGTTATTTCCACAAATTAGAGTGTTTTTTAATATTGTATTAATGTAGCCAAAGCAAAATATATTAANTGCCGAATGTGCCTATTCTCATTAATATCCAGAGTGTTTCATTTTAAACTTATAAAAACACAAACCAGAGGCAGGCCCAAACTTAGATAGGTTGACTGTGTTAATGTAGATTTCCAAAAACTTAAGAGTGAAAAGCCCTGTCGAGAAAGGAAACAGAATGGAAGAAAATCCTGGAGAAGACCTTGACCCTCAGAAAGCTGTTGAGCGAATAAAGAAAGAAAAAGACCAAAATAAGTCCCAAATTCTCAATTACACAAATGTTTTTCTCTTTTGTTAAGTTTAAAGGCAAAACTTGTTAATTAAGGCTTTGTTTTTACACATGTTGTGTGTAGATCAATCCTAATGATGCTTAGCATTTATGTCGTTACATTAAATAAATTTATTACTGTCTAGACACCTAAACATTTCGATGTCATATGTTTTGTATTTGAATTAGTTAATTACGTTTTATAATATATGAACTATTGATTATGATACATATGAATCAGATATCATGTTTCAATCTAGCTAGAGGAATCCCAATAATCTTTCCCCTTTTTATTTTGCTCCAAAAACTATTTTGTCAGACTTATATTATAATACTATTTGATTTAATTAAATTGAGTATGCTATAGACATTTTCAGCAAAGTAAATCTGATTCAGGCTTTTGTACCTTGAATAAACATCAACATCTAAATTTTATGTTATGTTATATTGACATTCTGCCAGTAGATTTGCTTTGAGTTTTTAAAATTTTTTTCAGACTGCAATTAGATCCTATTACTGGAGTTATCACTATTAAGAGCTCTGAACATGGTATGGATCGTGAAACTACTGCCCAGTATTTTGTCACTGTTGAAGCCAGAGATAGCAATGGATTTGGAAACAGGAATACTGTTCAGCTGGTGATATCTGTTGATGATGTCAATGACAACACTCCCAGATTTCTTCAACAGAAGTATGAAGCAAGGTTAAATGAAAATGAAGATAATTTTTTAACACCATTAATTGTGCAGGTACAGTTGTTAAAAATATGTCATTTAATAAACAAAATTTTAAGAGCATAACATTTTATGGTTAAGTGTTGTTATTATTTTTTCACATTAAGTGTTCATATTCAATAAAAAATATTAATTTGCATCCATTTTTTTTCCAATTGATAGAATCTGTCATTTTTGAAAATTAATTTGTTTTAAATTTTATAAATTAAGCAATTAAGAAAAAATATTTAGACTTTTTTTTTAGTAAAAAAAACTACAATGAATAAACAATTTGTTTTTAGTCGCTTTAACTAAGCATTGGAATTCATTTAAATTCCACCAATGTTTTAGACAACTTTTTCTATTTACTTATTAAATAGATTTCATTATATTTAATAATAAGTGTTATTGTTGTAATATTCTTTCTTTTTTTTCTCTTTTTAGTTTTATTGCAATATTTAATCTATGATTAAAATACATTTCCTCTCAAAATTACGCAAAGTGTATCTAATAAATGTACTCTAATAAATAAATGCAATATGAATGTATAATCTTAAAATGTAAATGAAAATCAGTAAAAATACAATGTGTATGCCCTTTGCTAGAAAACATTAAAATTCATTATAAAACTGTCTAAACTGAATCAGGTTTTACAATTACATACATATTCTCCTAAGTAAATATTGCAGAAAAAATATTGGTTAAAAAATTGTTTTTAGTTTCATTGCACAGGAAAGAAATGCATGGTATTAAAATAAATATTTCTTTAGGCTCAAGATGACGATTTGAGAGGTTCTTCGAACAGTCAAGTAAGATACCAAATTGTTGATGGGGACCGACACAAGAATTTCAGCATCAACCAACTGACTGGTGAAATCCGGCCTAGGAACATGGTTGATTTTGAGAAAATGTCAAATGAAAACGGTGATATCAGAACATTCCAGTTAAAAGTTAGAGCTTATGATCTGGGCACCCCATCTCTTTATAGTGATGTTCCTGTTACAGTATATGTGCAGGTGAGAAAACAATCCATAATCTTTGAAAAAAAGAATAAAATCAACTAGAAGTACTTAAGAAGATATTTGACTATGTTTGCTTGCTTTTCAAGAGGTATAGCATGACGAAAATGCAATAAAGTGGTGAATTATATAAGCCTACGAGGTATTTAGAAATAGTGGTGAATAAAAATCTACTAAATTAAATTTATTAAACCAAGAATTGCAATTGATAAACTACCCCTTGAAAATATCTATTTGCTGTCCGGAGCAAGTTGGCATCCCTCTATGTATGTTGTCATGTAATTGCATGTTTTTATCAATAATAGCAATTCAAAATATTATTTTCAGATTTAAAATAAATACTTTGTAAATTTATTGTAGTATTTTTTTTATTGAAACTTTTATAAAGATTGGTTAAATGTGGAATCATTCAATTCTGAGGTATCCTACAATTAAACACTTTTGTTTTTCAAATTTGATGGAAGTTATTACTTTTCAAGAAATTTTAATATTGTAGTGTAGCGGAATATCGGCTAGCTCAAATATGTTGTAAATTACGACAAAAGTGACTAAAAGTACACTTAATAAAGAATTTTAATTAATAACCACAAATACAGACATAAATAACATTTGAACAAAAGTAAAAGAAAGAATTAAAATTTAAGAAAACTCGGGGATAGGGGAAAAGTCATGTTTAAGGTTTCATATCTGCACTTGAACTGAGTCTCGGTGGTGAGGACATAGGNTTAATAAAAACCAATTAAAGACATAAATTACATTTGAAAAAAAGTAAAAGAAAGAATTAAAATTTAAGAAAACTCGGGGATAGGGGAAAAGTCATGTTTAAGGTTTCATATCTGAACTTGAACTGAGTCTCGGTGGTGAGGACATAGGTGGCACCACAGGGCATCGCTTGGTAGCTACAGAGTTGCTATAATACAATGTTATAAGACATTGTTGAGTTTGAGTAAGGTGTTTTTGTATTGTAAAATATTATTTTATACCGATTAGAATTTTTTTATTTAATTCATGTAAATTGCTATTACCAATGCTATTTTTTACAATCTTTTTGTAAATTGTCAATATTTGTTTTCAGGATGTCAATGATTTTCCGCCGGTATTTGTGCAGCCCTATTATGGTAAATCCATTCCTGAAGATATAGATCCTGGTACATCAGTGGTGCAGGTAAAAGCCTTGGATGGAGACCATTCCATGGCAAATAGTCAAGTGGTCTATAGAATTCAGTCTGGAGCTCAAGACAAGTTTGTGATTGATGCAAATACAGGTGTTATCAGTGTTGCACGTGGGGCCAATTTAGATCCAGATAGGACTATACCTAAGTCAAATTATTATTTGTTAGATGTTGTTGCACTTGATGGTGGTATTGGTATTGAACAGCAACAAAGTAGAGTACCTGTAAATATTTCAATTATGGATGTTAACAACAAAGCACCAAAGTTCATTGATCCAAAACAGGTAAATTTAGAAGGAAAAAAAAATTATACTTACTGAAATGCAGAACTGCATTTTATTTTAAATCATTTTGTCTCTTTTATTGTGTTATATATATGTAACATCTAAAATAATAGCTTAGTAGAATTAAAGGAATCTTAAAATTAAACCTTAAAAGAATTATATTTTAATTGTAGATTAGCCCGTCTAACAGATGAGAACTGTAAATAATCTCTTTCACATAGTAAACGAAACACTTCGCGTATATATTATCATTAATTATTTATTATGAATCCATACTGTGCAGTAAAAGCTCTTTATGAAACTGAAATGTCATTCTATTTAATAAATATTTTGAGATTTTAATACATCTTCATCCTGTCTTATGATTACTTCTTGCGGCGCAACACTAACAACTAAGTCTGGATATTATTGATCACATGACATGAAAGAAATAATAACTATATTCTCCATGTTAAAAAAGTATGCACTTGTCTTTTGAAAATGAATCTGTAAACTTGTCTTCAGGAGCTTCTGCTCCATGTACATTTGTAAGTACTAGTTTAATTTCTGTACTCTTTTTTCTGAATAAATATGACATAAAAATTATAAGGGAATCTTCATTATACAAAAAGAGTATTAAAATCGACTGCAAATGAAAATCTGATGGATTAGAATTGAACTAATATCCGATATTATGTTCCTAAAAGATAACTCAGCATGAAAGGGTAACATATATCTATATGTATATATAGTAATGTATTTTAACAAATTTGCCATCTCTAACATATTTCTGATCTGAGATAACAAAAATTATGTGTACCCTAGTTTAATTTTACTCTTTTTCTAATAGGTTACAGTGTCTGAAGACGCCCAAGTTGGAACAATAGTTACAAGAGTATCAGCAACTGATGCAGACGAGAGGCCTGTACTAAGATTCTCAATAGACCATCGTTCAAATGAGGGCAGAACTGAGGAAGGGGCTTTAGTGACACCAACAGAATTCAACTACAACAGCCTGTTTGCTATCAATGCTGTTGATGGCACTGTATCTGTAGCCAAACCTCTAGATAGAGAAAAAATGGAGATAATGAGGCTGGTCATTAAAGTAGAAGATCTTGCTGCTGCTACAAAAGGACAGACTTCAACGGGTATGTATTATAAATTTAGCATTTTTAAAGAATTGTGAAATTTCTGTTACCAATGAAGTACCAAATGCCTTTAAAAATATTACCTATAGCTGCCAACTCTACTGGATTTTGCTAGCTTCTTCTGGTTTACTAATTTAATCAAAAATTCTGTATATACAGTAGAACACCAATTATTTGCACCAATTGGAACCAAAGCCGATCCGGATAACAAAAAATCCAGATAATTGAACAACTATAAAAATCGAATATGAGAATGTTATTAAGTAACTTCTCTTCATTAGCTTTGCAAGCTTAAGACTGGCAATTATGTTAAAACCATTCTATTTTGAACAGTCTATTTTTTACAAAATTGACGTACAAAACTTGTTTCAAGACTGAAAAAGAGCATTTCAAACGTGTTTCACCTCCTTTCACTAATTCACTTTAGAAAAAATTAGTTCCCTTACTAAAAACTACTTGCCAATTGCCACACACATTGAAACTAATGAACAAAGCTCTTCAAGGTCACCAAAGGGCAAAATAAGCCATTTTTTCCCCTTTAAGATATTCTGAAGAAAAAAAAGAATTTTTGCAAGGAAAAAAAGTTGTTGTTTTTTGAGAAGGTGGGAAAAAACACAGGTCCTTGAACGATCAGGGTAATTAGACAATCTGGTAAATCGGCCCTTCTCTACCATATTAGAAAATTTCTTAAAATTAATTAAGTTTCTGAAAAAAATTCATATCCTATATTAGTTGTTTAAGTATTTAAATTAAGTGTTACTTTTAAATAATGAGCCAATCTCATTTAAAATCATCAATTTAAAGTTTCTTTTTTTATGTTCTTAGATTTTCTTTTATTCTTAACTTACTATTTTTAATAAATTAAAAAAAATTATGATCTTCTTTGTTGAATTAAGAATTTACTACGATTTTAGTTCTACATCCAATAATATCATAAACATTTTGTGACTAAGCTCATTTAATGCGGATAATAAATACTAAATATTGTCGTCAAATTAAATTAATAGTTATCAGTGAAATATAGTTTTTATATTTTCTTGACTATAAAAATCCTAAGAGTTCTCTGTTAAAAAATTTTGTATATTATGCAACTGATATATTAAAATTTTTATTATTTTGTAAAATCTTTTTTTCTTTCCTTGGATTGACAGCTATTTGATAATTAGTTAAAAGGGATAGAAAAGTACAGTTTGTTTCATTTTGTTTAAAACACCAGCTCACTTTTTATGCTTGACTATTTTTAGATACTATTTTAAAGTAATAAGCTTGACTATATTAGAGTAATAAGCATTCATTTTTCTAAACTTTTGAATGGTGTAATTTTTGCAGCTACACTAACTATAAAAATTGAAGATGTGAATGATAACAGACCCCAGTTTCAGAAACGGTATTACAGACAAGCTGTTACAGAAAATACGAAACCTGGTTCTCCGATTGTGACTGTTGTAGCCGAAGATGCAGACAAAAATCGATCTCTGACTTACTCTCTTCAGGGAGATGCTGATATTATTGGTCTTGTTGGAATGGATAAAAAATCTGGTATGTTGTTTTGTTGATTTAAATCAAGGCAATTTTTGTCCTCATTGATATTTTACTCAAAAATAATTTCTTAATTAATATTACTTCCAAAAATTATAATTTATGTTTGTACTAGAAAAATTATAGCTTCAATATTTTATTTGTAATAGTTTTATTCTTCTTTTTATATAAAAATTAGATTTATAGTTAATTCATTTTGGCTGAGAAAAAATAAAGAACATAATTTTTTATTTATGATCATTTTTTTATGATTTTTTAAATTAAAGATTTTTATCTAGTTTTTTTAACTTATCAGTTGTAAAAATGCTTTTAATTTAAGTTTTATCATGCTTGTTTTTATCATTATTATTATATTATTTTGGTGAACTAATGTGCTTATTCTCAGAAAATGTGTCCAAATAAAATAATATTTCTGTACAAATATAATAAATATTAGTTTTAGTTCATTTAACTTTGTATATCATTTTTGATAATAAATATCTTAATGTAATCTCCTAATTGTTGACGAATATAAAATTTAGTTGAAAATGTTATTGTTTCTTATATGTACATTGAAATTTTCTACACTACATTTTTTATTTCTATCTGAAATACTTTTTCCAAGCTTCTTTGTAAACTAATTTGAGCTTTCAATTTATTTACTTTTTATTTTACAAAAAAAAAATTTCGTATAATATGTTGCCAATACTTTGTTAAAAATAATGCTTTATAATATAAACAATGGCTTTTAGACTTCGACAGTGACTTGAAATATTATTTCTTTTTCTATGTTAGTTGAAAAATTGAGATTTTCATCTTCGCAGGCATGTTCCATTGGCTACTATTTTTTGTACTATTAATTAATAAGAGCGATCTAGTTATGCTTTAAAAGCAAGCTTATATTTATTTCAAAATTAAAATGATCTGTTGTTTTTAACAAACCAAAAAAAAATTTCTGTGTCACACTCACATTTGCTAAATATGATCTCGAAACCTTTGATTTTTTTTCCTTCCCAACTATAGTTAAAACTGGTAATGATGCTGCTTTAAGTTTCTATTATTCAAGTACTTCTCAAAGTACATGAACAATAGAAACTTAATTCAAAGTACTTTACACTAAGTAATATCCAAGTTTTGAAATAGCTTAGTTAAAAGCAAAATTTTGAAAAGTAGGTTTGGATTTATTTATTTTACAATAATGGAATATCTATGTTCATTCAGCAGTTTAGCCTTTGCAGTTCTTTTAAAAATAATAATATGGCATGTACTTATCTTTAGATTCTTTTTAATAAAGAAATGTTTCTAATGATCTAGCTAATAATACTGATAATTAATTTAACATATTGACCTGCTCTCCTTTTAATCTTATTTAGTATAATTGTGTTGGTTTCTTTCATATTCTTACGTGATGTATATTTCAATGTTTTGAACTAACAATAAGTAAATTATTATGTAAGGAAATTGTTTTATTTTTATTACAATGCAAATTTAAACTTATTAAAAATACCAAAATAATAATATCTAAATTTTTTTATATAAGTTTGGAGCTAATTGCAAGCTACCTAATGCTGCTAATATATAATATTCATGTTATAAATCGTATATATAGTTTGCATCAGAAAATAGTATTAAATTATTTTAACAAATTTGAAATTTTTTATCAAGTTGATATATTTATTCAGTAAATTAGTAAAATTAATCAACATATTAGTTACATATTGATGCAAATTAATTGTTGTATTAGTAAGAGGAAGTAATGATTTATTTGGTACAATCCATAAAATTAAATTCTGCATTAATTTTTATAGCTGATGCAAGCTATATATCTCATTTGGCTATTAACATGCTAATTTTAAAATTGTAACGGGCTTATGGGCTTATATGCTAACAATGCTTTTCTTTTCTTTCGTGCTTTTTCTTCGTAGACACTACTGGCTTGCTGTGGCTTCATCCAGTTACAGGTGGGTTTGTTTTGCAACATTTTAGCAAAATATATTGTAAAATGATTAGTTAAAGCTTATTAATTTTATCATAATAAACATTAGAAAAAATGAAATTCAAAACTGTATGAAAAATGAAATTCAAAGTAAAAGAAAGTTTAAAATTTTCTTTATATGCTATGATAAAATAAATTTGACTATAAAAAATTTTCTTTGTTATAATTATTTGATTATAATAAGCATTAAATAAGTAACTAAATAACAAACTTTTTTTATCACTAAACATTTTTAACACTTTTTTTATTACTGAGAATATACGGTTGATCATCAGTATACACAATTCATCAGTACACAGAAATCGCAATTATGTGTTGTCACCATAGCTTACAAGTTAAAAGCCTTTGTCACAAATTATTTTTTTAATAAAAAAAGTCTGCAATAATTGAATTACCCCAATTATTCTTAAGTCATAAATATAATTAAATTTTTGACAAATCTTATAGATTTAAATTATTTGCAATTATTATTTTAAAAATAGTATCCATAAAGCAATTTTTGTTATTTCTTTATCATGTTAAGATGTAATTTTTAAGCTCTGATTTTTGATTTTTTAAATAATTCCCCAGATCACTTTTCTCCAGATGTTCAAATGTGTGAGCTACCTTTAAATGTTTTTATATCTGTATATTTATAATTTAAATGTTGTATTTGCAGTTATATGTGCAAAAACTAACTGTTCATGCGAGGAATGAATCAAACTTCAAAATAATTCTTGAATTTTAAAAACAATTTTTTTCCTAATGTCCAATTTGAGTCTATCATTTATCTTCTGTTCCGTTAAATATTAGTTTCACACATATTACAAATATAGTTTATAGAATAGTTTAGCAAAAAAGTTTTACATAGTTACAGTTAATAAACTTTTTTTATTACATTTAGTCATTATTAATTAAATATTTGAAGGTAAGATTAAATATTCCTACTCTATTATGAAATAAGTAGTAAAATATATTTTTATGTCTTCAAACTGCAGGCACATTCATCTGAATAAAGGTGCTTATGATAGTTTTATTAAAATGTTTATAAAGTTTAATGAATAATTGTGTATGTAAATTTTCAAAACTGTATTTGTCTAATTACTATAGAATATTAATATTCTATATTAAAAAAAATACTATAGTACAATCAAAAAAAAATTTATAACTTTTCTTGTCAACAGGACATAATAAATCTTGTATTAAAATGTCCTATTCCCTTTAACTCTGTTTTGGAGAAAATCAAGAATGTTGGTCCGAAAAAGATTCATCTACCATTGCCATTATTAATATAACAACGTCTGTTTAAAAAGAAAGCGATAAAATTACAATATCATAACAAGTACAAACTGTAGCTTATTTAATAAAAATAATTCTTTGCTGCTGCCATAAAAAATCTTAATACTCTAATTTATGTAACTCTCATCACAATATTGAAACTGCATTAATTTATAATGATGCTGAAGAAAAATATCTAAATCAAATTCATTCATTTTTGATTTTAAAATCAAAATATTTTAATATAGATGTTTTAATTATTATTTAAAAACCATTGTTTTCTTTAAATGTTATAAAATTTTTAAAAAAATGTATATTTACATTTATTTTTGCTACTGTTCATTGTCAGCGAAACAAATTTTTGTTTATTTATATATTATTTTTTTTGTTATAATAATTTATATTTTATTTAATAAATTATTAGTAGTATTTTTATTTTAATCTTTCTTTAAGCTTATAAAGCAATAAAAATCAGAGTTAAATCGTTTTTCTTTGGTAAAGCTTTCCTTTATGATGCTTAAAAGCAATTTTAAATTAACTCAAATATTTTTTAGGAGAAATGAGTGTAAGTAATAAAATAGATCGTGAGATGTTTTCTTGGCTAAATGTAACTGTAATTGCTACTGATAATGGAATTCCTTCTCTTTCTGGTGCTGCTGATGTATTTATTCAAGTAAGTAATTATTTTTATCGTTATTTCAAAGTTATACATTTGTGAAATCAATTTATTTTTGAACTTGAGAATTTTGATTTTATTTCTGCCTTGTTATTAAAAGCATAACATGCTTTTAACCATTAAGCCGTTAAGGCTTACTCTGTGTACAAAGTAATGAAAATTCTAAAAATAATAGTTCTAAATCAACAGTTTTTTTTTAAAAAAAATAGATAATCTGTTGCAAAATTTTAAAAATTTATAAAAGATTTTTTTACAAAATTGAGTATAATTTCATATACTCATCAAAAATAGTGTTGTTTGTGTATTTTATGAATTGAAAAAGTTAGATTCAAGATTTTAAGCTAGATTCATGTTTGCATATTGAATATTGTAACTACAATGAGTGCATATCATAAATTTTTTGAAATAAAAATAATTTTCGTAGTGTATACAAGCAATGAATGTGATGTATACATTGTGATAAGCAAAATTGCTTTTTTATAAAACTCCACTTGCCAACCTTCTAATTGCTTCTCATATATCATTGTTTTTGTTTTTTCAATATTTTTCACAAGAAGACAGAGCATTTTGTTTTCAAAATTATTATAGCCTTATGTCAGAACATTTTAGTAAATTTGTTAACTGTTACAAAATAGATGATTACCTGAATTCAAAAAATAATCATCAGTACTTTAAAATCATTTAATCTAGTAAATTAGAAGTACTTTTATTCATTGAGAAAACTTATAAGAATTCAAATAGGGAACGGTTTTTATCACTCTTCATTAACAATTTTATTTTTGAAAATTTAAATGTTTTGTTGTTACTGGCAACATGTAACCTCTCCCTCTTTTTTTGTGCTACTTTTGATTATCATCTATCAAACACGAGCTTATGAAATAAAGATCTCTTGACAGAAAAATAATTTTTCTTCAGCAAATGGATAAATAGTTAATATTTAAAGCAAAAAAAACTGAATTTAAAATTGCAAAATGCGAAAAAATTTATTTAAATTGAAGTACTTAAATTCTCAACAAAAATTACGAAATTTCAAAAGTTGCTTGTTTGCAACTTTTGCAAAATCTAGAATTTTAAAAGAGTTTGTGCTAAGTTCAGAAATAAAAATGCTTTTTTCAGCGCATCAAATGTTTGCTCCAGAGTTGCATTTCAGCAATCTGCAGAGTGACCAAGCATGATATTTCTTCGTACAAGTTTAACACTTAATAATTCTCAAACTAATTATTGTTGAGTGTTAATTATTTTTATTCTGTTGCAGTCCCTGTATTTTTTACTACAGCCCATTTTAATTTCGAGCTTTTAAGTTTTACAGTTTTCGCGCAACAAAACAGAATGTAACGTTAAGTTGAACACCCAAAACAGTGTTACCCTTACAATTTTTAATTTCGAGTTACTTTGGTCACTTTAATGTTAAATCATTTCATTTTACCTAAAATTTTATAATTGAAATTGTAAGTACCCAAAAACTGCACACTTCTCAAAACTTTTACAAATTGCTTGCCAAGCAAGCACAATTTCCAAATAAACTGTTTTATAAAAAAAAAGGAACATATCTCATGAAACAATCTAATGATGTATTTTAACAATCATTCTTCACTCTGGGCACATTTTGATTTCAACTCATTTTATTTCAACTCATTTTATTTCAATTCACTTTCAGGTACTAGACGAAAATGACAACAATCCGGTTTTTGTAAATAGTGCTTCTGATTTTTCTGTGGCCGAGGACATTACGATTGGGGCTGAAGTTGCTTTAGTTCAGGCAACAGATGCTGATGTGGGGGAATATGGAAAGATCACATACCTTCTAGACACATCATCAACTCAAGGGAGATTCAAAATAAATAAAGAGACGGTAATAACATTATATCTGTTTTAAAATTAAAATTATATGAAATATAAACTTTACACAAATATAATGAAACTGACTTATAAAGTTTTTTATTGAAGTTTATAAGATAAATTGAACTCTAAATGTTTCATTGAGTGTTTATTCATACTAAATACATGCTGCTTGTAATTCACTTTATCTCCCGTTCTCATATCATATTCAATGTAGAAATACTAATTAAAAAGATTTACGCCAGGTAGTACTAAAATTGAAGATTTGAGAATGGATCAGTGAAATTGAGTTTTTAGAAATCTACTTTTAATTAAAATTAAATGGATTGAAAACTTATTTATTGCTTCTTCATTTAAAATGTGTTCTTTTTTTTAATTGTGTGGTTTTTTATTATTTTTTTACTTCATGATGGGGGAAAAGTTATATAGAATACAGTAGATTTTTATTTCTCTTTGTTCAATTTGATCCGTTTTTTTTAATGAATGATATATTCAAATCAAATATTTTATTTTAAAAATGAAATTGCACTGCAAAATTTTCCAATTCCTGAACATATTTGCACTGCAAAAAACAATTGACCTATATTGTCAGTGTATACTTGGATACCTTTTTATCTATCACAAAATCTATTCTTTTTTTCTTTTCTTTTTTTTTAATTTTCTTTTATTCTAAGCTATATTTTTGTTTTATGTGAAAAATCATATGATACCATTAATTATTCATAAATTATCTTCATTTTAATTATTTTTATGTTGATCTGTTTCAGGGTTCCATCACTGTTGCTTCTCCTTTGGATCGAGAAGATAAAGATGTATATACACTAGTTGTTCAAGCTTGGGATAATTATGATTATGGTTTCGCTACTGGAGAAAGTCGAAAAGCCTTTAAACAAGTAATTTATTAAATTCTTTTTAAAATAACAAAATAATTAGTGAAAAAAGTGACAAATTTTATTATACCAGAAGGAAGCTTCTGTTTCATCATAATGTATAGCTTGACACAGTATTTACTATAATAAAAATTTCTTATTTTGCTAAAAAATAAAAACTGTTTAGCTTTTTTATTACCATTTCATTTGAGTGCTTGCATTTTAAAAACTTTAAACTGTGCAGAAACAGAGCTAACCTCAACAGCACCTGGGACTTCAAAAAGGATTTTTATGGATCCATTTTAAGTTTCAGATAAAGTCAAAACTTAAATCTACCGCACTTGGGTATGGGGTTTTTTTCTAACTTTTTATTGAGAAAAATTTTGCTTAATTATAACGTTAAGACAGCATAATTTAATAACTAAATTTTCTCTCAATTTAGTTTTAAATTCATCAGTGAGTGTTATTAATGTAGTTTCCCCAATCATACATGTCCGCAAAAAATCTATATATATATATATATATATATCTTAAAAGAAACCTGCGTACAAGCAAACTAAAATATTAATAGACATCATATTAATTTTTTTGGTAAATCGAGCAAAAATGTATAAAAATTATAAGACCCGCAATTAGCAAATTAAATTGAATCTGTATAAAAGAGAGAAGCCTTTTATTCTTAATAATTTTTTTATGAATTTGACACCCCTCTGTGGCTGCACCCAGGGATAGGTGCCCCCTCTTTCCCCCGTTAACCCTGCCACCGGAGTAGTAATCTAGTTATATTGCTAACTACAAAAAAAAAAATTATCAGATTAAAAAAACAATTTCAATTAGAGCAAAATAATATGCTAATTGTGTTATAGTTTGTTTCTTTTTTAACAACTTATTGTTTTTAAAACAAATACTAATCCCTGATTTTTTCTGAAAATTTCTTTATAGACTTGTTTTGAAGTTTAAAGTTTGAGAAATTTTTTTCTTTATTTTTTCTAAAATGACTTTCAATTTTTTAATCGCTAATTACTGTGCAATAGAGTGCATCAACATTTATCATATTACGAGGTTTAGACTGCTTTTATATGAGGAATGAAACAACAATTTGTTATATTGTAATAAAAGATCAACTGCATTTCTTTACAGATTACAGTGCATGTTATTGACGTGAATGATGAACCTCCTGTTTTTGTTAAGCAAGAAGTTTGTGCCACAGTGACTGAATTCCACCGAATTCGTGACACCATTTTCATGGTTTCTGCAAGCGATGCTGATGATCCTCTCACTCCAAATGGAAGACTTCAATTCTCTATTGTCAATGGAAATGATGAAGGTAAAAAATAAATTCAATATTTGGTTTCTTTAACGTATTTTATGGATGTATCTGTTATCACTAAAGTGTGTAATCAGTTATTTTACAGTTTATCTAGCTTGTGTGCAGTTTAACTTGCGAGATTTATTAAAGTGTCAAAAAATTGTTTCCTCTCTCAAATTATCTAGTTCAGGGTGAGAAATTTCAAATCGCCAGCCCGCTATTGGCGAATGAATATTTAGGGCTGGAGATAAATTTTGTCATGTGAAATGTTAAGTTTTAAATCAAACTACCTGTTTTTCCTGGGTTGAGAGTATGCCTTTACATGGTATAGACTGTGATGTCACAATAGACTGAAAACAACATACTGAAACTCTCTGAAGATTGCAACACATGATGATTCATTTATAATTTCAGTGACTAGACCCCCGTCTTACTTACTTTACTTACTTATCCTCTACGTGCCTTGGGCACTTAAGGCCTCCAGCATATCCCTCCAACGCCTCCTGTCTTTAGCAATAGATCTTGCTTCCTCCCAGCCAGATATTCCACATTCTTTTAATTCGCCCAAAAACATGCGCTGGATGGTAAGTCTGGGTCTTCCTCTTGTTCTCTTACCATCAGGGGCCCATGTAAGCGCAACAGATGAAATTTTTTCTTTGGGCATTCTAAGGATATGTCCGAGCCAGCTCCATCTTCGTTTTTTAATTTCATCTTCGATTGTTTTTATTTTAGCTTTCTTTAATAGATTTTGATTTGATACTTTGTAAGGCCAGAAAATTTTAAAAATAAATCTTAAACATTTGTTTTGAAAGGTTTCTAATTTTTGTATTTCGATCTTAGTCTGTTTCCAGGTTTCTGCGCCATATAATAGTACTGCTCTAACAATAGCTTTGTAAACAACTATTTTTGTCTTTATTTCAATATTTGACTCTCTCCAAAATTTATGTAATCCCTTAAAACATGTTCTTGCTTTGATTATTCTCTGTCTAATATCTTCGCTACTTCCACCTTTTTTATCTACAATAGAACCTAAATAGCTAAATGATTCTATGTCATCTATTTCGTGATTTTCGATTTTAATTTTGTCATTTTTCTTTTGATTTATTCTCATTACTTTAGTTTTCTTCTTGTTCATGAATAAACCTACACTATTTGAATATTTGTTGAATTTGTCTGTTTTAAG
>NC_092213.1:49187691-49262253 GCF_043381705.1 Parasteatoda tepidariorum | reverse complement strand
GGATGAGGGTAAAATTTAAAATACTAACTTTGCATTCATTATTTGAATTTTATATTTCCTACAAGTATTGTGAAAACAATGTTAAATAAAATTAATAATAAAATAATTTAAAAAAATTACAAAGTACAACGCACTTACCATTTAACAGTCGCAAATATCTTTATCTATATATATATATATATATATATATGCCCCATATTTCCCCTAATGTTAACCTATATTTTCTTTACCTTTAAATTAACATAAATTTATTAATTTTTCACTATCTAAAAAATTCAAGTTACTATCAATACATTGGTTGATAGATTGAAAACAAACATTAAATCTATTCAATGTCATTATAGTTAACAATTTTAACATAATGTTATATATTTATTTTTTGATAATCAAGTCAAAAAATACATTTACAAATTAGTTGGTAGAATCAGAACCGTCAGAAACCGTCAATACACACATTAAATAGAAAGTACCCTTAATTCTTGCAGATTACCCTAGTTAATCTGCTGATTTGTTAAGTAAATATGTATATTAAGAGTTTCCTTGCTTTAGCGGTTATATGTATTGTTGTTTTTATAGGACTTTTTGGAATTGAAAACCAAGACTCAAATACAGCAAGAATTGTTTCTCGTTATTCTTTGAGAGGAAGATTTGGAAATTATAGTCTTACACTACAAGCTCAAGATTCGGGGAATCCCCCTCTGCTCACTACTGCTCGATTTCAAGTTTGTGTTACTGATGTTAATGATAATAGTCCTGTCTTTGTGAAACCACCTCAAAATTATACGATTCGTGTCCTGGAGGTCAGTCTTTAGATATTCATACGTAATAATTTCATTTTACAGGCTTGATTCAACAATATGCATATTATATACTATGTTTTTTTGACAATTTTAAATATTTTTAATTTTAATATTTTTTAAACTATTAAAATGAATTTAATTAATTTTTTATGATCCAAATTAAAATTTTTTCATAAACAAACTGTGATATTATATGATAATATGAAAAATATGAAATTTTATAGGCAATATTAAACATTGAAATATATTGACTATTTTATTGAGAATATTATCTATTTAATAGATCACTTTTTTTTTACAAATTATGTAATTTATAAATTCTATATATTTTTTTTCAAGAATGCAACTCTTGGAAGTAGTGTAGTTGAAGTGAGTGCAAGAGATGCAGATATTGGTCTAAATGGTGAAGTTAGATACAGATTCAAGAAACTGGCAAATAATCATTGGAAAGCTTTTAATATCCATGAAATTTCAGGTGTGATTACTGTCAAGGAACCCCTTGACCGAGAAAGACAAAAGGTGTATGAGGTAGGTCTTTAAACTACATTTGCTATTTTAGCTACACTTCATTAATCAAATTATTTAAAGTAATTTAAAATTTATTTAATTTTTGCAAATTATTAAATGTATTTTATAAGTTAACTCAGAAATCAAAATGATTATTTTGAATGAAATTCATAATTTCAGATTGTGTCTCTGCCACAAAGATTCTCAAATTTCTTTCCAGTCAAGGAGCATCTTTGAAATTGGAAATTAAACACAGGCATTACAACTTATCTGTATTTGGGGCAATTAGTAAATTTACCAGTGGTCTGAAAAACTACCTTTCTTGTAGCTAACCCTACTCTTATAACTTGTTTGGCATTGCCTTTTTGACATGAATAACAGTTCTGAAACTGATATATTAAATGCGGACTTGTTTTGTTATGCAGTCAATATTTTACCTGAACAGTAACAAACAATTAATACTCAATTTTACTTTTTAACACATTTTTAAATTTTCAATGTGTCTTACCTCTTTGAGAAGCAATGAGAAATGCTTTGTGGTGCACTAAAAATTTCTTGGAGCACAGTTTAAGATCCTCTGTTTTGCATTATTATTTTTTAATTTTTAGATTAAAACTAATATATTTAAAAGAAATTTGATTAATTAGTACTTACTGAAAGGAGACAAATTGTTATACATTTAAATGTTTGAAAAAGTTATATAACATTCTTCTTCAACAATAAAGGTCCAATAATAAATTTTTATTCATTTTAGGTTCGAGTTGAAGCTTACGATTTGGGACAGCCCACATCTTTGTCAACAGATCTTGATTTAACGATATTTATCGTGAATGTGGATGATAATGCTCCAGAATTTACTGAAGATAATGTAAGTTTGATTGTAGAAGCATTTCATTTTAAAACAATATAGGAAATTAATAAAAAATAAATACTTTTTTTCAAAATAAAATAATAAAAAATTTATACTGTTATGAATTTTAAGAATTGCTTATTATTTTAAGAACTAAACCTTTGGTATATTTATTTTTTTCTATTCTTTTTCAACATCTCTTTTTTTATCCTTGGTTTACTGAATAAGAGAATCAAAACTATTTTTCTTAACTCTATTTTATCTCCCAAAAGGCAATTTACTGTCAATTAAATGTGTTCATGTTTTAAATACATTTTGCTCTCTTGTGTGGAAAATTTAATTAAAAACCTTTCCAGCTTTAAAAAATATTACATTTTGTATAGTGTTTATGTGTAAGATGAACAAATGCTTTAATTGCACCACAATTTTGGTTCCTGAAAGCATATTTTCTAATTGTATGATTATATTCTGTGTATTTAAATAGGTATTTATGTATATAAAAATTAAATGCTATAATATTTTTATTTTGTTTTTTAATAATTAAATTAAACTTCAAGTGGGTATGATACTTCTTTATACAAATATTTCTCTAGAATTCTTAATGTATTATAAATTCAATCATTCATTTAAATTGAGATCAGTCTATATAGTAAATTATAGTTGATAGGAAAATTGTATTTCTGATAACTTTGACTTTAAAAACAATATTTTTTACTTTTCTCTTGTGTTTTATGCTGCTTTTAAATATATTTCTCACTCTCACTTAACTTCGCACTTCTTAAATCAAACTTAAGCTCATTTAAATCATTTTGTGCCATGAAGTTATATTATATCTATCATAATTCTGTTAATTTAATTTGTGAAGGGATTACGGTATAAGTACTATCCTGGTAATTTCAGTTCTCCTAAATTTTTTCTTCTTAAGACAGAATTACTCCAATTTTACGATATTTTATATTGTTTCTTTTTCAAACTTAGAAAAAAATTTCTTTAAAAAAAGTTTTATGGAATTTGGAAGGGTTTTCTTTTTTCTTTTTTTTTTTCGTCATTTGTATTTAAATACTATATAATCGCAGTTATCCTTTTTGCAGTTTCATTTAAATAAATTGCTCAAAGATTAAAATTGTTCTATTTTCTATTTTGTTTAGTATGAAGTTATTTTTACTGAGAACTTAGAAGCCGGAAAGGAAAGTTTCAAACTTATTGCAACAGTCGACAAAGATGATGATACAGGATCTAGAAAGCCTATACCCTGTTATTTCATTGTTGGTATGTATTTATTTTTGTAAACTGAAAATTAAATCCTTAATGTAAAAATTTTAAAAAAATCTTTACTTTTAATATTATTATTTCATTATATATATAGTATTTATTAATGCAAGTATAGAATATTTTTACAATTAAATCAAAATCAAAATTTCATCTGTAAAATGTACGTTATATTCTAAACTTCTTCATATTTTCTAATTATGCTGAAAATTAATGTTCCATTTGTGCATTTAATATACATTTCTCTTGAAATGTGCTTATTTGACATAATCCTTACAAAATGCACTTAATCCTTTTGCTGTTGAGCTAAACTTTCCTCATCCAACTTTGGCCAAGTCCCATTTTTCAGGGATTTAACAGCTATGGTAGAAATGCCACTTAATTTTGACCTCAAACAGACAACGTGGGCGTTATGGTAATATTCTCTCCAAACTTGCACACCAATATGCTGTGATAGATTCAATGTACACTTTGCTGTGCATACATCCTGATTGTTTAGTTGATGGCCAAGATCGAACTGTCAACCCCAAGTTCTTCATTAGAAATGTAATCAATGCCTTGTCCATAGAAGTATTTACTTTCAAACTACCTACATGGTCAGATTTGTACGAATATTCTCCATTGTTTCTCTCTAAAGTACATCGTAAAAAAAAATAATTAAAATTGATATTGGATTGTTTTATTAATAAGTCCCACTATTCTACTAAAACTTTCATTCATAATTCAAATTCATGAGACATAAAATATTTTTTCACTACTTGTTACCTTGTTTAAATTAAAGTTTTGAATTATACTTTTCTTTTTATTTTATAATACAAATTTAGCAATATGGGGCTTTGCATTATATGGAATTTTGTGTTAAATGGATTATTTCACATATCATTTTACCTACTAAACATAGCTATATGTATCAGGAGCAGATCAATATTAATGCTTAGAAATAAAAATAGCTTTAAAAACAAAAATATGCACAGTATTCATTATTTACAGAGACAAAATTGAATTATTTATTGTATTAAAATTAAAAACTGACAAATTTATCAATTTTGGTTTGATTTAGAGATTTTAAAGTTACGACGAAGTTAATGTGGTTTATAGAATTGCACTAAATAGATCTTCTGCTTTATAATAAACTGTTGTCTTCTGTTGACATTCTCTGATCTCCATGCAAATCAATGTTTTTTAATTAAAACAATGCATTTTTTTCTTGCAGGTGGTAATTATTTTGGCCGTTTCAAATTGGATATTTTCACACACCAACTGTATGCCACTGAAGTTCTTGACAGAGAAGAGAGACAAAATTATACCCTCATTGTTCAGGCTTCTGATGATTGCTTCCACCAGCCATCACCCATCCAGCATTTCGACCCCAGGGACAATTCACTGCTGCAGGTGCACATTGGTGTTAGAGATATCAACGATAATCCACCCAGGTTCATAAAGAGAGTGTTTACTGGAGGAATAACAGCAGAAACTGATTTCGGAACTGCATTTATGATTGTCAAGGTATGCGACAATTATAAACTCAGTTTTTTTCTGAGATACCTACTTCAAATATTTTCTCTCTTGGTGCAATGTTTTATGACCTGTAAAATGTTGAAACATGTTTTTATTTCTTTTTTATCTAAAAGATGTAAAAAAAATAACAATAATAAGTATGAAATTTAAAAAGTCAACAANGCCTGGGCGACAGAGCCAGACTCCGTCTAAAAAAAAAAAAAATAATAATAAATAAATTAATAATAAAGTAGAATAAATAGAAAAAATAAAATAATTTGAATGTGACTTCTGTAGTCTTAAATATGTACTTGGCTACATTCATATAAAAATGATTGTATAAAATAAAAATTAGATATGCATTGTTTATTTTAATTAAATAATTGCTTTTTAATATTTATGAGAGATTTAATTACACTTTTTAAATGTGATACAACTGAGAAATCTGTTTAAATTTCTATAAATTAAATATCCATAGCTTTGTTATTTGAGTTGAGGATAACTTAAAGCAATTTTAACATTCTAGCCAACTGTGAAAGCTTTAACATTGGATGTTTTTTCTTTTGCCCAAAATTTAATAAGCTAATTTTTTTTTTCGTCATTTAAAATACAAAAAAATATTTGTCGGATTGAAAAAAAAAATTTTAATATTGTTTTATTTCATGGCCAAGACTTTAGGAACATAAATAAAACTAATAATTTTCCAGAAAAAAAATTTTTCTTCTCTTTTTTTTGTTACTATACTTTTTATAAGTGAAGTTTAAAATTATTTCAAAAGTAAAAATATTTTTAAAAAACTCAACGGTGAGCTTTCTTCTCTGGACACAGCTCAAAATATGTGTTAAAGAAAATGGACACAGCAAAAAATGTGGTGCCTTTTCATTGTTCAAATCAAATGTAAAGAACTAAATGAGGAATCCCAGACACCTTGTTAGGAGTAGCTGGCTAACTTTTCAGATCTTCTAATATTCAGAATACTAAACAATAAAGTGGTTTTTAAAACTCTAAATTCATACAACGTAAATCTATTACCAGTTTTATAAATTTATAGGACTCGTAACAACTTTGCAAAAACAACTGTTAACTTTTACAGTTTTTCAAAAAAAGACTACTAGTTTAAAAATTTGTACTAAGTGATGTAGGTAAATGAATGATGTCAGATTACGAATTTATTTAGACCTATTAATTTATTGTTTAAAGCGAGAAACAATTTTCATAAGAGAAATTTGAAAAATGGAGTTTAATGCTATGTACATTCTTCTTAAATACCATTTTAAAGCCATGTCCATTTTCCACCTGGAATGTAAAGCTCACCGATTAACTGGTTGTTTCTAAATCCGTTGTCAAAAAATTATAGTTCTGAAAAATTTTGTAAATTTTTCTACAAAATAAAGTGAAACATGCATTATGTTCATTTTAAAAAGTTTGAATTGTTAGTTATCTTTTTTTTACTGGTGAATGAAAAAATAAATGTACTTATAGTACATACAAATTTTTGTATTCTGTAAAATATTTTGACAATGTTACTTTACTCAATTAAAATAACTGTTATTTACTTTTAAGAGCAATTAGCCTCTTTTTGATAATAAAATAAATAAATAAAAGCCATTTTTTAAAAAAAGCACTAATAATTTCTGATTAGTTAAATTTCCAATTACTCAATATTTTTATAGCTTTTAATGCTGTTTTAAGTTATCATAGTTTCTTTATCGATGTATTTTACTTGTTAAAAGTTATTACTAAAATAATATTCAGAAATATATATATTTTTATGATTTTTAAACAAATGTGTATATAATGCAGGGATTTCTAAATTAACATTTATTTAAACTCATTGTTTTAAGCTTCAACATTGTTTTATTTTATTCATTCATAGGCTGTAGACATGGACATAGGCAAGAACTCTCTTATTAGCTATTATATATCTGGAAAAGTACAAATGACTTTATCAGAGGGTTTGGAAGCTTTAAAAGTTTCTCCTTTCATCATTAATAAAGACACTGGAGTGATTAGTCTGAATTTTGATCCACAAAAGGGCATGAAAGGCTATTTTGATTTCGAAATAATAGCAAATGACACAGATGGGCTTTTCGACACGGCCAGAGTTTTTGTAAGTAATTTCATTTATCTGTGTAATTTTTTTGTATCATAGCACTGATAATGAAAGTATATCTAATAGTAATTTTTATGCACTTGTTTGTTTGTTTTTTTTTTAAATCTAAATTATCTTGAAATACTAATTGCTCTTGAGCACTGAAAATTATTAAATGACAGTTGTATGCAAATAAAATACTTAACTTACTATATTTTAGTATAAAAAAAATAAGTTTATCATTTAAGTAATAGATTGTTTTTTATTTCAGGCTGTTTGAAATAATACCGAAACAATTGATAAAAGCAATCAAAAATCATTTTAAAATATTCAAAAATAAAAATATGTTATTTAGTAAAAACATTTTATGCAACCAATGAGAAACATATTTAGCTAAAAGAAGCTATTTTTTCCAATTATTACAATAACAAATAGAAAATTAAAATTCTGCATTTATTTATTTTTTTAAATATTTATTTATTTTTATGATATTGAAAATTTTACAATATTGAAGCATAAAATATTATAAGTTTTACGGTATAAATAAAAATTCTTAAAGTCATAATATTCTACAATTTATTCAACTGAAAACATGAAAGATGTTTGTACTATATCAAGAATGAGGCGCTGTATAACAAGCAAGTGTAACAACCATTAGTGTGCAGAGTTTTAGCTCATTCTTTAATTAAATGCTCTTAAATGACTAAAAGAGGCAAAATATTTTTTTGTAAAAAAATTTATTTGATAAAAATTTTATAGATATTTTAAATTAACTACTCCTGTAAATACAAGTGAAAATTATTCTATGGTTAATTATTTTTAGCTGTAGATTTACATACCTGGGGCTATTGCTGCCTTACATATTATTGTCAAAAACGTTTTACTTTGATCTGTGAAGAATAAACTTTATTCTTTAAGTTTCTGATGATCTTTTAATTTTGAAGGAAGTAATAGAATCACAAAATATTCCTCTTTGAGTAAATTCTTTTTTGGAAAATATGATTAAAGATTCATGGAATTTTACTTTTTAATTCAATTGTGACTTAAAAAAGGAAATAAATATGCTATTTCTTAATGCCAAATATTTTTTTAAACAGATTTACTTGTTAAGAGAAGACCAAAGGGTGAGATTTGTGCTTAGACTCACGCCTGAGGAAATAAGAGAAAAACTTGAAAAATTCAGAGAGTAAGTCAAATGTAGATATTTCTCTTATACTGACATAAATAACCTAATTCTTGTTTTCAACTTGTTTTTTTTTCTCCCACAGAGTACTGAGTAATATCACAGGAGCAATTGTTAATGTTGATGAAACCAAATATCATGAGAACAAAGATGGATCCGTTGATAAGAAAAAGTAAGTTACGTGGATGTAATAGTTCATGTCATGTAATTTATAATTTGTTGTGTATACCATTAATTAAATTCTTATAATTTTTAATTATTTTTTTAGGAGTGATTTGTATCTCCATTTTGTAAATAGAGAAGATAATTCCATAATGGAAGTAGCAACAGTATTATCGTACGTATAAATTATTTGTGCTATTTGTAAAATTATAAATTGTTTGGTTTCTATGCTGACAGAATTTTTCTGTAACAGTTGAGTAAAAGCTACTATTTTTTTCTTTTTTTCAGATTGATTGACAAAAATATAGAGTTTTTGGATGAACTGTTCAAAGAATTCAATGTGCTGTACAGTGAGGTTGGTTTATTTTTCTTATTTTTTGTATTTTAATCAGTTATGCATTTTTTTATATTCATAACTTAGGTACATTCATACTGCGTTATAAAGACAATTTACAATGGCAGATGAAATTGTCATACAATGTGCCAGTACTTTAAATAACATATTACTGGTTTTCACTTTGTAATATTAACTTTTTTTATTAAAAAGTTTTAGTATAATATTTTTTATTAAAAAGTTTTAGTACTTTTCAAAGAATTCAATGTGTTGTACAGTGAGGTTGGTTTATTTATCTTATTTTTTTTATTCTAATCAGTTACGCAATTTTTTATATTCATAACTTAGGGGCATTCAAACTGTGCTATAAAGAGAATTTACATTGACCAATAGAATTGTCATACAATGTTCCAGTACTTTCAGGAACATATTATTAATTTTCACTTTATAATATTAACTTTTTTTATTAAAAAGTTTTCGTAGAATCCACTAGTAAAAGTAACAAATTGAAAGCTAACTTCTCAGACATGCTAAATTAGAAAGCAATTGTACTATATAAAGACAATTAACCAGTTTTTGTCCAGCATCATTTTTATAGGACAGTTTTTTTCAAAAATATATATTGTGGTAGAACAATTGTTTTAGTTTTGTCATTTATCTAGAATAATGAAAAGATTCTCACACGTTATAATTTTTTTAATGATTTTGGTTTCTATGACTTGATCTAGAACTATAATGAGCTGGCACTTTTTGAAACTAAATGGTGGTTAACAGTAGAAAATAGCCATTTAGTTTTACATCATATATTATGCCTCTTTTTTCATAAATCCACTCAATCTAAAACTCAAAAACCAATTTCAATGTAAAAAGGTGGGATCGGATTAATCAATTTGTAAATTTGTCATTTCTACCCCTATGTTTCTTTTTTTTTAAAGCAGTTGTTATGAAAATAAATGTTTCTAGGTCAAAACTGTCATTATTAAAATAAATTTCATAACTGATTCTGGGAATATTGGTTTATTAAGATAAAAACAATCATTCAATACGGAAATTTTTTTAATTGTTTTTAAGCAGTTGACTGTTTTAGTTTTATTATTAAGTAATTCATAAATGTGTAAGCTCCTGTATATTATAAATTTACTTTTGGAAAGAAAAAGTAAGAAAAAAACTTTTTCAGTTTGACTTGATTGTTTAATATCAAATATAAATTTGCAATATTAAAATTACTATATGGTCAAATTTTAATTGCAATTTATTTTTCAGCCTGCTGACACTGCAATTGTAATTAATAATGCTGAAGTGCAAGTAAGAGCCTGGCTTATTGGTCTTTCAATATTCCTTGCTATAATGCTTGTTTTGGTCATTTCACTCTGTATCACACAAAGAAGCAGGTAAATAGCAAAATAATTGTAATAAATCATTCTTAATATTTAAGTTCTTCTCTTCACTCTTAGATTCAATTCAATTTTGAAACATTTTTTGCACATTTTTTCACTTTGTACAAATTTATAAATGAAAAAATAGTAGGTCGTCGTTCATCAGTTAACAGAAGTCAATGCGAAAAGTAGCCAATTTTTAAAAAATAGAATTTATTTAGATTATCAAAGAAAATTTGATATCTGCTTTATTAATTCTTAATGTTTAAATAATATTATTGCTCATAAAAATAAATATTTTCAAAAAAAAATTATTTAGGTTATCAAAGAAAATATGTATTTACTATATTGATACATAAATGTTTAAGTAATGTTCTTGCTCATTAAAATGAATTTTTCAACTAGATTTATCATTTTCAAAAAAAAAAAATTTTAGGTTTCCAAAGGAAACGTGTATTTACTGTATTGATACATAAATGTTTAAATATTGTTATTGCTCATAAAAATAAAATAAATGTTTTTATCTAGATTATTTTTGAAATAAATAATTAGCTTTTATTTAATCGAGGTGAAATTAAGTTTTTTTTTTATCGTTAGGTATGAAAGGAAATTAAAAGCTGCAACTGCCACCGCATTTGGTAAGCATTAAATATTTTTCTTTGTTCATCATTAATGTAGTTGTAGTACCTGTAATATGTATTGTTTAATTAAGGTTGTATTCACTGTAGTCTGAAGTATGCACAAACTTAACATTAACATTTTCTATAAGAGAAATGCGTTGTGATTAGCTTTTTAGAAATCTTGCAAAATATTAAGCAATAATCAGTTATCCAAAACACAATAATGTTTCATGATTTAAATAAAGTTAGTTTGCTTCTTTTATGTTTTTTTGAATATACTCTATTATGAGTCATGAAGTCGAAAATAAAAATGTGATTTTCAATTTGTTCATATTGCTCATAAAATAAATGCAGCATCTCCTATTTTGCATCTTTGGAAAAAAAATATCATAAAGAAAAATATAACTTACTTTTAGCATCTATAATTATTGACTTGATTAATAGATCAGTAATACAGGGTGCATAGCGTTTTCAAAGGTGCTTATTTCCGATTTTCGTTTTTTGAAAGCCCTTAAAGGTGCTTTTTTCATTGGGTGTTTCTAAAAAGTGCTTAATGTTCCCTTTTTCAAAATGAGATTCTTCATTTACCATGATGATTTTCGCTAGGAATTATGCAAAAAGGCACAGTTCACATTGTTCTATTCAACGTTTTCACAATTAATTCATCCCCAATCTATATTGGCGTATTGTCTCACTGTATAGCGTATAAAAACGCCATTCGTTTTACATGTTTCAAAATTTCATGATTTTCACAATTGTCAAAAACAATGCCAAAAAAATTTTATTTTTTTTTGGCATGACGGTTAAAACAAGATAAAACCGTCAATTATCAAAAACTTTCCAACCCTGCCTAGTTATGATATTTTTTAAAACTGCTTAAAAATATTTTTTGAGTGCTTGAAAAGTACTTAAAAGGTGCTTATTTGGCTATGCACCCTGTAATACTCTTTTGTTCAAATCGAAAAGTAAAGTAAGAACAGTCAATGCAAATATATATAGATATATATGCAAGCTAGTCTTTTAATGTTTTAATGTTACTGCAAATATAATACATACAAGGGGTCGACGAAATAATGGAAACATTTCTATACTAATACATTTTTTCATCTTTCGCAAGAAATACTAAAATAATCATTTTATAACTTCAGACATGCTTAGATCATGCGATTTTCTCATACATATAAATGAGCTTTAAAGCTTTTAGAGGTTTAAGAGACCAACAATAAATTACAAACCGAAAATAATGTTTTTGAACACCCCATGCCAAAAATGCAGCAATAGGTTTGTAACTTGTAACAATTATTTTGGTTGTTATAAGCAACAATGACACAAAATTTCGTAATCCTAGCTTAAATATTTATGGAGGTATGGACATTTTTATAAAAATAACTAATTTTTTTGTCTTGCTATAACTTTAAAACTATTCAAATATATAAAAATTTAAAACTATTCAAATTTAAAAAAATTTCCCTTCTAGGTTCACAAGATTCTGCTCTTAATCGAATGGATGTTCCAAATACCAATCAACATTCCGTTGAAGGGTATGTTTACTCTTTAGTTATTAATTTTTATTCTTCTTCTTCATATAATTTTAAATTCATTCTTTTTATGTGTAAATAATGTTTGTAAGTACTACAATTAATTTTTCTGAAGTATTCTAAATTCATTATTTTTCTCTAAAATTAGAACTCCTTTACTTAGATTGTTTTGAAAGAATTACAGCACTTGAATATAATATTCTTTTCATACTTACTTAATGAATGAAAAAAATCTGTTTCACCTATGTGTGTACGCACTTTCCTAAAATCATGATTAAGCACCTAGCCCGTTTCAGGGCTCTATTTTTTAACTATCATTCTTAATCCCTGATATTCTAAATTCAACAATAATATCACATGAAATATATTGAATAATATCATTCCCACATTGAATAATAACATTCATGATATTCTATTCAACAATATAATAGAAATATCCATGTTATTTTAAATTCAACAGTATTTTTCTCTAAAATTTAAACTCCTTGACTTAGATTGTTATGAAAGAAATATAACATTCGAATATCACTTACATCCAATTCATACTTACCTAATGAATGAAAAATTCTATATTCAATTTTATGTGTGTACAGACATCCATCTATATTCCATCACATTGGGCCATGATAGAAATGCTTTGTAATTTTGACCCCATTCAGACAACTTGGACAATACCTGAGCTTGTGTCCCTCTATCCTTACTTCCACACCATAGCGAACGAGAGGACTTTCATCCTTGATAGATTTAACATGCACCTTCATGCGTATACACGCTGGTTGTTAAATCAGCTGCCAGATTGATACATTTTTTTTATGGAATTAAGTTTGGATAAATATATTCTATATTTGTGTGCAAAAGTTTTTCAATTTGTTTAAAATCGTCATGTGGTGACAAAATACGCAAAGAATAAAATTAACATTAAGGGTCTATACTTGCCACGACTCTCCTGACCAAACTATTGGGACCATATTTCCCATAATGCGACTACCTCCTTTAGATTGAAGATCAAGAATCCTAATCTATAGAAAAAGTGTGTTGTTTATTCAGAAAAAGTATGTTTTTGTATCTGAATTCGTAACTTTAAATATTGTCTGCGCTAATTAATTAGCATACCTGAGGTCATCCTCTCGAACCATTAAGAATTATTTCTAGTATGTGACAATCTAATTCTTAGATTAAAAGTTACTTAGGGTGTTTTTTTGTGCACAGTGCATTGTACAATATGAGTTTTCTTCGATATTAATTATAGTTCATCTTGTTAAATTAGTACATCAATCTTAAAATGCTTTTTTAAAAAATGCAATTTAATTTTTTTTTTTTTCATTTTAAGCTACATTTTTTTTAACAAACGCAATGTTAGAATATATTGTACTTTTATTTATGTATGTTTTCATAAAAAATAATTGTTGTAATAATTTACATTGTTACATTATTACAATTTATATTGTTACAATTTACATTGTTACATTATTACAATTTATATTGTTACATTATTACAATTTACATTGTTACATTATTACAATTTACATTGTTACATTATTGCAATTTACATTGTTACATTATTGCAATTTACATTATTACAATAATATTTTACATTGTGTGTATATTTTAGATCAAATCCAATATGGATGCATTCATATGATAATGAGTGGTACAAAGAGGATGAACAAATAAGGTGAATATTTTATTGATATGCAATCAAATAAGTTAAAATTCATCAATAATATCATAAATCATTTTTTAATCCTTAAAAAATTTACTGAATATTTCTAAGAATGATTGCTTTTAATTAAGGTTTATTTATTAGCTACACAAAAATAAATTATTTAAATTTTGAAAAATACTTTTGTTCAGTTTAAGTTATTTATATTAAATGAGAATCTACTTGCCGATTTGAGCAAATTTTTAAAATTAGTAATATATTGGTAAATTAATTAGTATTATCTTAATATTATGAAAATATTTATTCATTCGTGAAACATCTTGTTACATTATAAATAAATTTCAAATTTTGTTTGCTTATTTTTTTTTCTTTGCCATTAAATATCAAAATGTATCCTTAAATAACTATTATAAAACTTGTTTTATCCCATAAAGTTTTTCATCATAGCATCAAGTTCAACTATATTGTTAATCTTTAAGAAGTACTTAACTTTCAATTTAATGCTATTTGAACTCAATATTTAACTTTCATATTTAAAGCAAACCTGATGATTTTATCAAAAATGTGTTAATAACTATTTATATTTTTATTAATATTCACTGGTGTTTTGATAATAAGAAATTAAAAAAGTCTGTGACGATAATATATATATTTATTTATTAGAAAATCATAATATTCCTTATAAATCCAGTATTTTTATCTCCTAATTTAAGTTAGTCTAATAACTAAATCATTCTTTAATGAAAATTCTTTTAAATTAGTTCAGTTAATTAAAACATTTTCTTATGATTTTTTTTATTGTAATTAGTATTTTTAAAAATTATTTCCATTCATAAAACATATTGATGTTGTGAAAAATTAAATTTGCAGTATTTTTAATTGGCATGTTTATGCATTCTGAATATTCCTAAACACTGCAGACTTAGATAAAATGAAAAACTTTCTGCGTGTGTTGATTAACTCTTGTAACTAGTTTCAGTGTTGAAACTAATTACCTCATTTTGGTGAAATATATTTTAAAATCATGGATTTTTTTAAAAAATGTTTAATTTTTATAAAACTCTATATTGATTCATGTCACAGGGATGAGTTTGTTAAAGAACCCGAAAAAGCTGAAAATCGAAATTCAAGAAAGTTATGTGCAAAAACATTTTTTAAATTAGTGAAATTTGATCAAGAAAAAAGTGAATGTAGGGAGCATTTATCCACGGAATGTTTTAAGCGTTTTGATAAAAAATATCGATGCGAGTACTTTATTTATATATTTAAATTGTTTGAATATGAGTCTCAATGTGTGATTTTTAAATCACATGAATACGAACCTCGACATTTAGTTTTAAAATCGCATGAATACGAATCTCAATGTTTGATTTTAAAATTGCATGGAAACTAATCTTGATGTTTCATTTAAACATCACGTTAGTACGAATCTCAATATCTGATTTTGAAATCGCGTGAATGCGAATCTTAATAGTGGCTTTTAAATCACGTGAATACGAAACATGATATTGGATATAAAATCGTAAAAATACAAAGCACGGTGTGCGATCTTATGTCGTGTGAATAGAAATTGCGATGTGAGATTTTAAATTATGCTAGTGCAATTTTAAGTCGCATGTGGATTGTTAGGAAAAGAGTTTTTTCTCAGAAATTCGAAAAATACTAACTTTCTTTTTTTTTCATTCTTTTTTAGTTAATAGTAAAAAAGTTTCCGCCATTGTGACAAATTTTCCGAGAACGCCATTTGTGTATATTGTACAGGGCTGCTAAACTGCATCAAAATTGTTTTATATTTTGTAGAAACATTATTGCCAATCTTTTAATTTGTTTATTTTATTTGTGAATGCTACAAATCTCTTACATTTAAACATCTTTTTAGCCATAATTCAGGAGATAACAACTCTTTGGATGAAAATGCTATCTCTGAAATAGGTCCTCCTTTAGAACACAAAGCTGGGCTACGCAATCAGCAAATGTCTCCAGTTAACAATGAAAACAATTATGCTATACCCACCAAAAATGGAATGCGCAGGCCGGCTCCTCGCCATCCCAACTATGGCGGCACAAACATTCCACCAGCCAAGTTAATTGCACCCATGCACCACAATAACAAACAGCACAAAAACGGCAGCCATATCATAGACTCAGATGACACCAGCTCGGGATTACTGTCGCATGACTCGCTGGATACAAAAAGGCAAAATGACCTTAACAAATGCAATGCTGTCTACAGCTATGAACAAATCCCGAAGTTGATAACACCACCACACATCACAAATTTAGAAACATCAGAACTTTGATAGTTTTACTTATGTGATGTTTTCATCCATATTGTACTGTATTTATTTTGAACTTAAGAAAAAGTATTATTCTTTCATAAGTAAATCATACAGTGAAACCTGCGTGTAAGTTCACCTCTTAAGATTTACGAATTTGATGGTCCACTTAAAACCAGTGTCCAACATATGAGAAGGTAAGGTGACTTTTTTTACCAATTTGGTGTGTGATTAAATCAACTTAAACTGGTAATCAACTTACTATGGTGGTCAACTTAACACACTACACTGTAACATCATAATCATCATTTGTATTTTTCTACCTTGGCTTCATGGGGCTCGAACTTTCATGTACATAATTTACTGTGAGGTCCAGTTTTTGTATTTCATCTTCATAAGTTGTATTTACTATTTCTTGAAATATGTAACATGGCCTGTTTCTAAATATAGCATTGAGTGATATTTTACTGCCATTATCAATTAATGATTTGTTTACTAAAATTTTTAACACAACATTGTGGCATTATTAATCGTTAATTTTAGTTATTGGTTGCTTTGCATTTTTTTAAATGTCACAATTTCATTTTTTGTATTAAATTACATAAAAAGTTTGAAATATAAAACTGTTTTTTAACTGTATATTTTTGCTTTATATATAATTAAAAATTAGTATGAGTAAATATATTCCATTTTATAAAAACTATTTGATTTTGTTTTTGATTCTTACAATTTTAATATGATTTCATTTTACAGTTTTATTTACAAGCTTATTGTTAAATAAATGTACTGTAAATTAAATTTATATGATATTTTTATTTGAGTTAATAATTGCTAAATGTAAATATTTAAGAAATTTATAACTGCCATTATTGGAGTAAAATAATACTTAATTTTAAAAAATGGAAAAATGGACTAAAATGCCTTTTATAAAATGTCCTTTCAATTCAATCATCAGTAATGGTGAAATTTTCAATACCTTTTTTCCCACTGGAAATGTATAATCTTATATCATTTATTATAGATTTAATATTTCATACTTTAAAATAAAAATAAATTTTGCTACATATTTCACTTTATTTTTTACCATATTTTTATTTACATATAATCTGCATATTTATGAATATTCTAAGACTTTATCTACAAGTCTTTCAATTTTTATTTTTGTAAATATTTCCATTTCAGAAAATATATTACAAGACAATTATTGTTATTTTAAATTAGGTTATTTTCAACAATTTAATAAAATTAATCTAATAAATCTAACTATAATGTAATAATAAAAATCGATTGGTTTTTATCAAATAATATCAAAATAAAAATGTCATTTATTTGTATTCAAACATCTATTTATTTTGTATTTTTAAATTTTTGTAACCATTTCACTATTGATATAACTATACAAAATCTTACACATATTTTAATCAATTTTATAATTAAAAAAAGATGTTTCAAACAAATGGATAAACATCAAATTACAAATTTAATCTACCAGTAAATAAACTTTGAAAAGTTTTGGTGTCATTTATTTATAATTTATGCCAATACTTTTAATCTAATAAAACTTCATGTAGTTATACAACATTTACTGATGTGTGATAAAATCATCCTTAACATAATTTACGTTAATTTGTATGTAATACATTTCTATATATTGCTTTATAATAAAATATTTTATTAGTTTTTTGTCATGAATGTTTTCATTTTAAAAATTAAGACCTTAGTGGAAAATATGCTGTATAACATATTGAAAACCCTAAAAATTCTTATTTCTAAAACACATTTTGGTCAATTAATATATATAGTTTATTACTATATCCTGTTTGTGTTCAAATAATTAAATGTGTATTGTAAACAGATTCTCGGTGTTTCTATGCCGTCTCAAACTAATTTTCTGATATTTACTAAAGTTATGTCTTCTCTAAGCTCATTAATTATATAAAATTTTTGACATTATTCCTGACATAGCTCATCTTATTGTGATGCTTAAAGTAAACTTAATAAAATGATAAATATTAAATTATGGATTGCTCAAAAAAATCCTGATTACATAACTTTGAATGATTGGAATTTCCGAATGTCTTTTTAGAGCAGAAAATTTTTAAAGCAACAAATATTTTAATTACACTAATTTCGCTCTATTTATTTTTATATGGTTATTTACTATTTTGCTTGTTTTGCTCAAAGTTGTTCAATAATAACATTTTAAAAAACAAAAATAAGTACCTATATTTCAAAGATAATTAGGAGGGCATTGTGTTTGTTGTGCAAATGTCGGCAAAATAATTACAAATAAACTAATTAAACTTAGTCTAGAACTTAACACTCGACTCCTACCATATTCTTTATCATATAAATTGTTATTTTATTTCAAACAAATACTAACCTGAATAAAAAGATCTTTACTCAATAGAAATAAATTTTAAACTTCTTTTGATCAATTTAATATTTTAAGTCATTGTCTCCTTCAAATAAAAATATATTGTGACTTTTTATATTATTTACTGATCCTATTTAACTATAATCAATATTAATACATAAATAAACTATTTTCAATATTTATTAAATTACCTGTGGACAAAAAAAATTTTTTACTAATTTCCCCCACACATTCATATATGTATGAAGAGAAATTTTTGGGGAAATGTAACAATTTTCAATTATTATATACTATTGGTTATAATAATATTATTATTTACTTTACTATTAACTACATTAAATTTTACTCAGATAATTTGAATAATAAAAAGTCTTATTGAAGAAAAAAATCTAAAACTTTTTTTAAGTACGATAATTTAATTACTGAATTTTTCGATTATATTGCTTATTTACAAATTTAGCAAAATGATTTTATTTGCAAAAATCAAATTTAATGACTCAATAGATGACGCCACTAAAGCGAAATTATATTGCTATAGTCATTATTTTGTAATAATTTTTTGATTAAAAAGTGTTTCTAGTGTCGCCATCTACTATTTAGTTCCGTTTACATATAATGTATATAAATAATAGATAAAATGTTCACTAGATGGCAGCATTATAAAATAACAAAAAAAAAATTTATTAAACTTTTTGATACAACCGCTTACTGATCTTTTTAGCTGCAATATAAGTAATGTTTTGGTTCGAAAACTCAGCAGTATTGGCCCCTCCTCCCACCCGTTGGTAGAAATGTACCTTATTATAAAAAATAATTTACTTTTACTGGTAGTTTCTATCAGATGAATTATCAATTTATCTGAATCGAGCATTTACGCGGAGATGATCGTTTCAACTGTTCATAGAAACAAGCGAAGTACAAAGATTCGGTGTAAAAAAAATTGTACATAAAATTTGCAAATCAGTTAAAATATTTTTATAATGATAAGCATTATAAAAAGTTCAGTATAAAGTTGATTTTAAAACATGGTGGCTTTAATTAAAAATGCTACAATTAGCGTTTAATGTTATTCATACCATGTTAACATTTATATTCATATTACTCGAAGAAAAATTAAAACTTAATTTATCAGGAATTTATTTGATCACCCATTCAATTGTTCTTGGTAGCATTGAATTTCTAAGAGTTTTTTTTACGGATCGTTGGGTTCATTTAAGACTATTTTTGCTGATATTATCTTAAATTGATACGTTCTGATTTCGCCTGAATATAAACTAACGACCACGCATTTTTTAACAGATACGACTAGCAATTTTGCAAACGGAGAGATCTCCCCGATCAGTCGGCAAAATGTTAAAAACTGGCATAAGTATGGCAGAAAATTTTAAACATGAAAATGCAACCTCAACTAAAGAAATGTAAAAAAAGAAATGTCCATTAAACTAGACTATTAGTTCTCCACAATAATCAGATTTAAAACATTTTCCTAGCTACCTTACAACGCGACAGTAGTGGATTATTCTGCATTTGTTGTAATAAAATTCTCAAGTTAACTTTAACCAAATATTCAACTGTAAAAGATGCTGTCTTTATGTTAATGTTCTGAGTTTTCAGTCATTTAATATTGCATGCCTGAAATAAATTGTATTGCTAGTACTGTTTCATAATTCTTACTCACCAAGCCAAATTTAAGTCTAATAAGTTTTTTCATAATTTGAAACTTCTCTTTTCTCTGCAACAGTTGGATAAAAAAAAATTTAAATTCATGAACTAATATTTAGTTAATAGTCATTCGCTTTGTGTTCTTGAGACTCAATACGACTAGTATTGTTCTGGAAATTTTTACTACAAATATGTTTTAAACCTTTACACCTTTGGACTTTAAATAACTTCACGAGACCCCAATCACAATGTCTGCTGTTTAATCCTCACTAAATACATATGTTCATGTAACATAATTAATAATTATTTATCTAAGATGTATCTTTTATAAAATAGAAATTGTGAGAATGCAAACATAGTCTATAAAAACTCATACTTAAAAACCTTTTAAGTGCTTCATTTTTAATCAATAAGGTGATATTTAATAGCAAAAGAAAAAAAAATTTAAAAAATAGCCATCCTTTCACTCATAAGTATTTTGGTTAAAGTAAAGCACTTTGAAAACTTCAGCTTTAGGTAGTACAGTAGAGAACCGATTATCCGGAACGATCGGGACTATCGCTATTCCGGATAACTGATTTTTCCGGTTTTCTGAATCGCTACAAAAAGCCGTTTTTTTAGTGTTAAACCTAACTAAAAAAAAAATATTTGGAAATAATCATTAAAATAAGAAAAAACGATGAGGTAATACACTAATGATTATTTCTGAAATGATGGTAAGGTAAACATCTTTCAAAAAAGAAAGAAAAATCGTAAAATCTTATGAGGAAAAAAAAAAAATTTTTAAAAATTGCGGAAAAATTTACCGAATTTTTTTCCGGTTTTTTGGTTTTCCGGATAACGGGTTCTGTACTGTATTAAATAAGATAAATACCATTTTGGAAAATTTAAACTTTACAACACATACATTACTTTGATAAGTCTAGAATGAGTAAAAAGAGCAATAATAGAAGACAAATTTGTAAATTTCAATATTTTTTATTTGTTTTTTTTTTATAAAATATAAAACACATACAAAAAGTTGTTCATCCAATAACACATACAAGCACATATTTCCAAGCATATTTTTAAGCCAACTTAAACAAAATACAGAAGAAATGTACTGCAATAACATTTCACATGCAACACTCAGAACTTTGGTTTCAAAAATTGGATAACTAATCTACTACTGAACAATACCTGAAAAATCTACAGTACATACTTTCCATTTCTTGCCTAAACTAATTATAGATAATGGAACGAAATTGAAAAATATCTAGGAATGAATAATCACAAAATTTAATTAGAATAGATTGAATTATTTAGTCACAATTAATGCATATGTGTATGTATTAAATTATTTAACAATGCATAGGTATCGGATAAATTTCAATCCCTGAAATTCATTGTAAAGCTAAAACAAGAGATCATACTGACTAGCATATTTAAATTTTGACTTAAATTTTTAGCCTTGAGATAAAATACTATCTATTACAGTTAAACTTGTTAAGTTGACCACCTCTCTATGATGATCACTTGATAAGTTGACCCCCTTTGCATGCTGATCACCCTTCGATCTTAATGACCGAGTATCCGACTGATAAAAACGGACATATCTTAATATGTTGACCGCTCGATTAAGTGGATCATCAAATCATTCCCCAAAATGGTCAACTTACACAAGTTCCCCTGCATTCAACTGAGAAAATTTGTTTTACATAAATTAATAAACAAATTGAAATCACAGAATACTAATAAAAAATGCCTCAATGTGTTACTTGTAATGTGAAAAATGAAAGAGTATGAACACAGAACTAGCAAAAGCACACATTTTAAAATAGATGCCCATATTATAACTGGAACATGCATATATATGGACAGAGAGAAGGTATTTTATGTTGTAGTGCAAACTACATTCTATGTGCAAGAAATATTTTGATATTAAAATACAATTTGATTTTCATAGGAATTCTTTCAAGTAAGTAGGATCTTAATTGTTTCAACCACTATTATTATAGCAGTCTGTCAACATAAACTCCGTCAACCTACTTTTTTTTCTTTTTTAACATAATTGCCATAATACATTAAGCTCATAATGTATAATAGAATTTGTCTTTAAACAAATTTGTTGTATGTTAACTAGATTAGTAAATTCACAAATTTAACATTAATGAATTTAAGACAGTTTTAAATGAAAAAATAGAGTCAAGCTTGACAAATGTTATTTGTCAAAAAAAATTTAATTGTAAAGATTTGATGAACTAGATTAAAACGGAAAATAATTGCTAAAATCAAATAGTTGTTGATAATAGTTGCAGAAAACTATTTCAATATAAACTATTTGCAGAATCGAATTTAATAAAATAGTGGTAGAAACAATATTTTTAAGAGACAGGTTGCTTTTTTTATTAAATTTCAACTTTGATCAGTATTTGCATCTACGAAATGAAAAACACATGCATTCATTAACCCACACTATTCTCCACTTACACTCAAATTACATTTAACAATGAAAATACTCAATTTAACTCTTTTTTATGATAAAATTTTATTACATAGTATTTAAAAAGGATTCACAGTATTTTTATCACGAGTTTAAAACTACTAATAGGCAACTCTTCAAGAATTTATTTTGGGAGAAAAAAAATCACAATGTTTCAAAATAAATTCAACAAAAAATTAATAAGGTTACGATAGTTAAGAATAATAGACATGAAATACTTGAAGGAAATTACCTTTCCAACTAGCAGGAAACAGATTTATCGCTATATATAGATGAATAATTTTAAAGAAGAATATTTAACACCTCGAAATCATTAAAAATGATGATAAATTATTTAAAAATGCACTTTAAATGAGCTCTCCACTCTTTTCAATTAAGGAATATTGCTTGAAACTTTTACTAATACCTTTAGCCCCCTAATGTAACTGATATAGTTTAATATTAAATTATTCTAAAATTAAACAAAACAATTTTCAATTGCTATAATTTTAAATAATTTTCGTACTCAGAAACAAGAATCTTCAAGCCAAAAATTAATGTGCATGATAGTAATAAGCTATGTGTGCTGCAATTTTAAATAAACTCAAAACTAAATCAAGTAACTTCTATAAATGAGTTATTTCTTTTAAAGTTGTCTTTGATTTATTAACTTTGCACAATAGAACTTTAAGTTCAATTACCTAGTTTATTCAAACTTTTTTAATTACGAAATTTCATTATCATAACTTTGGATTTCATTCATGGAAATGCAATTCTTTTTAACTCGTAGTGGATGTTACTTGAAGTTAATACAGTCTTTTCAAATATTAACTCATTAACTAAATTTAATTAATTTTAGTTTTATATGGGATAAATAAATTTACATTCTGACACTAATATTGTGATTTTGTCACATGTATAAACATATTTACATTAATTGTAATTATTTAATAAAAAGCAACTAAAATAAAAATAAAAAATTTCACCTAAGAAGGAATTTACTTTAAAAATTCTTTTCGTATTACTTGAACAAAAAACTAGTCAGAGTTTTTCAAAACATTTTTACATTAGAGGGCTAATAAATCTTACAAGTTAAAAATTCTTCTTTATGTCAAAGATTAAGAGAGAAAGAAAGGCACAACATTCTCCCACACTGCAAATCAATAAACTCGCCAAAGCCTAAATTGTGCGTTACAGTTATCACCTGTGGCTTGGAAAAAACTACAACAAATCAAAAAAACTCGTTACGGGAGTTACAAAAGTGATGAACAACATTTAAAAGTTGGATGGCACATTACAATTTAAAGACCACAAAGTTGTTTTTTCAGTCTCCCCAGATATAAACCATGCCACTAGCTATGCATCCTGCATAAAAGACTCCTTTTAACATTAGGCTTTAATTTAATAACTCACAGTTGTGGGAAACGTTGAATAGGTTTATGTCTAAACCGTATGAAAGAGAAGTATTTTTACCTATCACAGACATTTACTAAATGAGTTGTACCGCTGCGGCGCCATCCAGCAGCGACCCCAGCAAGTACTAAGCATCAATTGAAAGCAGCTATAGTTTGTGCTGCCTACAGCACCCCCTTACACATTACTCTGCTATAGCTGAATATTTGACATTAAAAATCACCTGCCTCATTAATAAAAAATTTCACTGGGATTGTTCACAATTTGAAATCAAGCTTTATGTTATCACAAAAATCAAAAAGGCCTTATTTAATTAAAGTAATAAAAAAAACTAGCACAAAGACTATTCAGCTATATTCACAATACTGCAAGTAGTCCCCTATAATTGTACAACAAGTGCATATTTATGCAAACAATTGATCCCAAATAGGTTCACACAAAATAAAGTGGCCTACTTGAAGCTGATTTTGGGGTGCGTAGACCAAATGAATAAAACGCTGCCTTACTTTAAATATATGAAACTAAGAATTTTTTAAAGAATATAAATTGTCCAACATGTTTTATTGACTGGAGGACCTATAAAGCTTCTTTTTATCTAATAGAAAATGACTGCTGACAACAAGACTGGAACGTTTACCCATACTCTGTAACAGTTTGTCTGGAATGAGGTGTCTTAAGCTCCACCAACTGTTATTATCTTGAAATAAAGTCAAGTGGATTTCAAAGGTTGCTACAGTATTGGGATCACATTTCACTACACCAACTCTCCTCCGTTCTAGCTTTTTGGCATCCTGTAACAAAAAAATGAAGTTCGATAAATATATAGCCTTATAAAATACTAATTGTAATTATAAATTATTCTTGAATCAAAATAACAAAGATGCATATTTAGAATAGGTCAGAGTATACTATTCCTTAAAATTCTTGTAATGAGATTATTAATTCTAAACCAGAAATAAAAAATAACTTAATATAAATGTATTTAATTTTAAAATAAGAGAATTAGTACATACAGCATTAATAATCTTAAACACCTAATAGTTTGAGTAAAATTAACTATAAAAAAACATTCCTCCTTTAACAAGTTAAATTTTTGATTAAATTTTTAAAAACTAGGTAGCTAAACTGATATATATCACCAAGACAAAAAATAATGCATGAAAAACATAGCAGGAAAATTAAAAATTCAAGAAAATTCACAAAAACATTTTTTTGAGGAATTGAGAAATTATCCTAAGATTTTTTAAATGAATTATTAGTTACTTACTAGTCTAAGAAATTAAAGAGACTTTAGCTGTTTTCTAGCAATCATAGTTTTTGCAATTTTGAAAATCCGTTTTCCAAAAGAAATTAAAAATAACTTCTCTAATTTACTATCTCCTTATAGCACATTTTATTACCCAAACCAAATAATGCCTAATTTTACAGCATAAGATTAGCAGCATTGCATTTTAATCACTATGCTTTATCACAATAAAGTATTTTCAAATAAAACAAGGTAAATTTCTTTTTAAGATGTGTAATTTGCAGTAATAAACTATTTAAAATAAAATATGAATGTAGAATTTTTTCAACAGTAAAAAATTAACCTAAAATCACATACATCAAAAGCTATCTTTACCATAAAAACCCTCAGTGCCTAACTAAACTGAATTGCATTTATTCTTAAAAAATTTAAAACTGGATCTTCAGTAATTGTTAAAAAAAAGAAAGAAAATTAGAGAATTTAGATTAAGGGCTTACCTGAAGATGTATATAGATTAGGCATCCTCTTAGTCCACAAGGTTCATTTTCTGATGCTGTGACCACTTGATCTACTATTCTCCATATGAGGTCATGAGGCAGTAGAACTTCCCCACAATGTAAATGAAGTAGCTTGGCTTCTCTGAGGGCCTGTTCTAAACGCTCCATCAAAGTTTGGCAAGCCAACAACCTCTCTGAAGGTTCATCTTCATCAGTGAAATATAATACACCTTTAGGGGGGAAAACACACCATTAATCATAGAACAAAAGTACATTTGACATTAATATATTACTAGCTACTTAAAGTATAATGTAAAACTAATAGATTTTAAAGAAGCCTTACACACTAAAAACTCAACAGGCTCCTGCAAGTTTCTTTTTTAAATAAATTTTAGTTTTTTTTACCTTACTTTTAGAAAGTTTGTTTTATTATCCCTAATGTGCTGAAATGTGTTGGCAACAAAATGAATCAAATAATTATTAAATTCAACCAGTTCTGGAAGAACAAATTATTTAACTTAAAAATCATATGTTCTGCTTGTTCAAAAACAAAAAACAAAATAATAAGAACATTTTAAAATTTATTAACAGAATATCCATTAGAATTTGACAATCTTCAAAATTTGGTAACCATGGTTTGAAGTAGCTACCTAAAACTAATTGCAATAACAGATTTTAAAAAAAATTTAAAAATCAAGAGTAAAATAAAAATTTCAAAAAAATAAGAATGCAAATATGTTACTAATTTATTCATAATCTGAATTATCTATTATATTAAACGTAAAGTTCAAAAATGTATAAAACATTTAACATTTTAAGTATCAAATTAAAGACATTTTATAAGGTGTATTATATGAATTTATCAAATTATACATTCATATTTTTAGAATTTTTATGTTTTTAATTTGACCTCACTCCATTTTCCATATCAGTAGCACTTTAAAAATAACAAAAACATGTTTTTGTCAAATTGAGAAAGTGTTATACTCATAGTGCATTTGACAAAACACTTAGACCAAATCTGAATTCAGAAGGGAATAACTATTAACAATTAATTCAAAACAAAATTATTCCTAAAGAGCAACAGAAAAAAATCTTATGCGTCAACAATCTAATCCATCAAGTAGAAAAATAGAAGTATCATAACACAAAAGTAACCTTGAAACAAAACGGAAGGCCACAATAACAAAAAAAAATCTTCAGAGATATTAATAAATTTCGACTTGCTGAGAGTTGTCAATTGCTTAGGTTAGATCTAGTTTATACCGGTTTTTTTAGTCTCGTGATTAATGAAAAAATAAAAATTAGAACGATTAATAAACTAGCCTGTATGTTTAAACCTTTTCTTTTATCGGTTTCACAAAACAGAAAAACAATTTTTTTTTAAATGTAAAACGTTTTATAAACTAATGCAAGATATAAAATAATCAATTAAAAATCTGTATATTTAGATGATTTTCATAACGAGTGTTAATTAAAATGGTCATAATTAAAAAAAATTTCTAATTGGTAAATATATCACTAAGTATTTTCATTTACACCGATTAAAACGAAATCTAAAGCAACAGCCTTAAGTTAACACGTAAACTTACGGATCGCGGTCAACTTAATCATTAAATACACCAACAAACGATATTGCTAGAACAAACTACGAAACTTATAATTTGTTACAAAATCTCAGGGAAATAATTCTATAGGGAGAAAATCTCATTCTACTTTTACTGTAAACGAGTTTCGATCGGGACTTGCGCACTACACGTATACAGAATAACTCACTCGGAAAAAGCTGCGAAATTTTATTATCTTAATTGATTATTGCAAATTCAGCTTTTTTTAGACTTAAACATTCAAAATAATCAAAGCTTTTTTATTCAAGTTTTATAAACTAAGTTCATATGAATAAAAATTCGGAGAATAACATTTGATAAAGAAAAAAAATAGGTCAGTACAAAATTATCCACAATTCTTTGAACGACAATTTTAAAACTTTAATGAACTTTAAGAAAAATAAAGATTCTTGAAATAATAAGACTAATAATGATACAAAAAAAATGCCATAGCAATGTATTAAGAAATTTTAAGTAGACCGATCACGTAAATTTCGTAAGTTCATTAGACTTCAAACTTTAATTCATACTAATTTAATAAATATTAAATATAAGCCGATTATAACAATACAGAAAAAACTTAAAACAAAGGGTAATTATCTAATTAAAGGACAACTTAACTGATGGTAAAAGTTAAAAGTATAGCAAACGATTACAATACAAAATAAGCAACAGTTGGACTAAAAAATGTTAAATAAGTGTTTAAACATACAAAGCGTTCATTAATTTAAGTGTCAAAATGAATCTCTTTAACACTTATTATAGAAATTTTAAGTGGCTCATTCCACTATAAGCTTAAACAAACACCATCACTAATTTCTTTTCAGTAAAGAATTGTCAGATTTTCCACAATTAACTAAAAACAATTGAACACAAATTCAAAAAAAAAAAAATTTTAAAAAAAAGACACGGAATGAATAGTTACGGAATTCTTAACACTTACTCTTCTTGCAAAAATTACGGAATCAATAAAAAAAATACGTAATCAATATTAATAGCTCTAAATTAAATAACCAAGATTTCAAATCTACTTAAGTTATTAGTTTTCAATTGAAAAAAAATTTAAAAAACGTTAAAATCCAATGTGATGAACATTAATCGATATATAAATACTATAAGTTTATGAAAAGTGCACTTACTGTTCATGTTGTTTTTTAAAGCTTCTAATGTATCACTATCTTGAGCAAAAAACGGTCGACTCCAGACTAAAGGTGGGTTTGAATTTGGAACTTTCATGTTTTGACTTTTGTTCCACTCGTCACAAATTATATCTCCAAACTTGTCAAATACTCGGCTCAGAGGTACACTCGATGATTTAAGACTGCTTTTATTTAAACTCATAACTTGATGCAAAAAGGCATTCAACAAAACTGAGAAATCACAATTAACACATCGTTGTTTAAATGGAATTGATAATAACCAAAGAACACCGGCAAGCAAGTGAGCTACAACTATGAAAATTATCTATTTCCCTAGTCAACGTTTTAACTTGAAGATACAGAGCCGAATGACAGCTGAAGGAATGGGGTTACCGAATTAAAGGTATTCTTAGTCGGCCAAAGAAAGCAATACTTGTTAACGAATGCGCCAAGTTGGCGGAAAAAACGCAGAAACCCTTGCTGACATTTACTTGCTTGCGTTTGCATCAGATTGTTTTCTTTCGAACCGTGAATATTGCGACAAATGAAAAAAAGTATAATTTGAAAAAAATAATTAATAAACTTTGAATTTTCTTATAGCTCTAACATAGTTTATCCTTGAAATTTTTATAGGTTTTTTTTTTTAAATGAATATGCATGATACTAAACTGAATAATTTACGAACATTTTAATTTAACTTAAATTAAAATGTTAATGAATTATTTAGTAATTTTAACAGTAATGAAAATAAGAGAAAATTGTATGCAAAACAATTTTAAAATTCATGTAAAAATTAAATAAAAACATGCTTTATTTCCCAAATGTTCACTAACATTCTTCATAAAGAGAAATTCATTTCAGCAAAATCATATATTGCAAAAATATAAAAAAATATAATAAATTTTTATCAATAATCATTCTTTAATGATTATTTATTGTTTGATTTCTTTAAAAAATGCGAAATAATTATAAGATTTTCTTTATGTTAAAATAATCTTTTATATTCTAAAGCGAGTGTTTCCAAGAACAACAAAAAAATGAGTATATTAATGAATTTATAAAACGTTTATTTTAATGATTTATTTTAGTAATAAAAATTTATTGCAATGTACCGGGTAAACATCATCTAGCAACCGGCATTTTACAAAACAAAGGAAAATTTAAAATATCAGTTTTAGCCACACGAGCAATTTTACGCCAAATATGAGTGCCATGACACGATAGAAACAGCTGATTTAGAAAAAGGAATAGAGATTGGATGCAAAATCTTCCAATGAGGAGAACGGGTGGTGGTTCTCAGTTGGGCCAATAGAAATCCGGTAGCTCGCCATAGCAACAGAGAACGCTCGACACGAAGGGTGCTATGAAGGTCACACGTGTTCCGTCATAGAAAGTATACCGGCGAACTTAGGTGTTGCACCAAATTTGGCATCTTTTCCCGTTTTGGCTGCAAATATTCACCCAAGAAATAATTCTGACATATTGCATCACTTCCATTATTTTCATTGACTAGCGTTTATCTTTTTTATTCTTTTAACAAGATTAGCGCATCTTTCTAAAGCTTTTTCCCTAGAATTTTAATTACTTTTATGAGTAAAAATATTGATCATTCTTTATGCAATATTATTTTGAAAAAAGTATTGCAGACGGAATATATAGATTGATAAAGACAATTAAGAGTGAAAGAAAAGAGAAAATTTCAAAAGAGAATTATAATAAATATTTATTAAGTTCGATTAATAAATCTTTATTAAAATATATGCAATATCGAAATCAATATTTAAGGAAAAATATTTAGTTATAAATCCATAGCTTAAATTCATTTTTAAGTAAATGAAAGAAATTATTCTATGGTAACAAAAAATAATAATAATAAATATTTTGAACAAAATATTCATAATTTTTTACTCATATATAAAAAGTATGTATTTTAATTTTATAGGTGAATTTTGTCTGCAATATATTCTGCCTCAAACTCTTATGCAATATTTAAACTACTCCCTCACGATCAGTTCAATATTTATTAAGTACCTAGTATTTTCTTACAGAACTTCTGGGAAATTTCAGTACCAGAAAAAAATCTGACCTACAATTTAATTTAGTTCATAATAAACTTTAATTTAATGCATTCATAACTTAACATATACTATCCATAAACTTAAACACATTCAGACCATAGTGGGCTTACATATTACTTTCAAAATCTTACCTCCAACATGCTGCGAACATAATTTTTAAATTAAAAATTATCTACTTTAAGAAATATAATTCTGTTCTTAAATAATTGTTCTGTTTTATTTTGAAATTTGAAAAACTTTCTTATTCGATATGCCGCAAACAGATAGTTTAAGGTCATATTTTATTTATTACTTAATTGTTGCAACAAAAAAAACTAGTCAAACCATTAACTGGCGATAATTAGTTAATAAGATCTGATGCAAACCCAACCATCATTAGATCGATGGATACCAGATTGCTGGAAGGTAAGAAGGCGGCCGGTGCGCAATTGCAATCACCAATTTATCTAAACAACCAAAATCAATCTAATCGCTTAATTAATCTAAACAACCAAAATAATCAACATAAATGTATCTTATTTTTAATTGGTGTCTCAAGATCTTAAACATTCTCTTCTTTTTTTTCTTTTTTTTTTCGTAATTTGAAGTTTTATAGCAGTTCAAGGCCGAAATTTGTGGGGGGCAATTATCTGTAAAAAAATTTTTAAAAAAAATCTATAACCATTTTAAAAACAAACTGGCATTATTATTTTCATCCCCAAGGAAAAGAACTGTAAAACTGAAATCTTAACCTCAAAATGCAATTAATTAATTAAATTCTCATTAAAGATTGTACATTTATAACAAACAAATAGAAATTTTCAGAAAATGTTTTAATAATTTTCAATGCATAATGCCGTCATTATAACTATACATTTAAATCGTGATCATGAAATTTCTCTTTAAGCCCAAGGTCCGCAGAGTAAATCTCGTTTAAATCTTGAAATAACGAAAGCAAAAGAAAGAAATTTCCTGGTTTCGGTTAAACTTGGCGTGGCATGGCGAAAAAAATAATCTCCAAAACTGTAACCCTCCTAACGAAAGGACCGGTCTCGTCGCTTGGCAACAGACGCAGAACAGACTCTTCAACTTTTAACTTTATGAATTAATTCTTTCTCTTTATCTCTACTATGAAAAAAAAATTCTTTTATGTTTTTGATCTTTACTTATCCTTGCTTTTTTTTTTCTCCCTCTAGAGTTGAAAGAGGAACAATGGAAAAGTGATAAACGTAGATTGTACCCCTTAATTAAAGTTTGCAATTCTTATGCTTTTAATGAATAGGTAAGAATTCGTAGGCTGTGTAGAATAGAAATTATGAGTGTCTAATAGCTCGGAAAAGAACTCGCGGAATTGAGGGGGAAAATACTTATTGTGTCATTGGAAAATAAGTGAATCATTATCGAATCAAAATATTCCAATAGTAATTAAGGCTAATTACTAAATATAATGTTTGAAAGCAAAAATTTTAATGCCACTAGAGCATCCCCCACCCCATTATGTTTTAAAATTATACTTATATGCAATTAACAGGGCTGATTGCGCTCCGGAAAAAAATCCGGATTTTTCGCTAACCTTGATCCGGAAGTTTCCGGAGATCGAAGGTTCAGACGTTTAAAAAAATCATTGATCACAAAAGTTTCTGGAAATCAAATTTTCAAAGGTGGAACTTAAAAACACAGTTTATTTTATTTGTTTGTACGGGAGAGCCAGAGAGATACTTTATAAGCTTATATTCAAGATTAATATTCATTTTTTATCAGTAAAAAGTTATTATAATCATAAACTCAAGAAAGAAAGACATATTTGTAAATTTCAATTACTTCTCCAGGTCTTCATAGATATGTGCAAATGGTATAGGTATGTGTAAAATTATTAAATATATTTTAATTAAACTAAGAAATATTGAGGAAAAGGAAAAAACCTTGTTTAAATTTTTTTGTAATTTTTCGATTTAATTTTTTTTTTACTCAAGAAATTTTCTGGAATTTTGACTTGGGCTCACAATCACCCCTGAATTAAGCATCATTTTGTATTAAATATAATGTTTTAAAACAAAAAATTTTAAGGAATTTAATACCAATAGAGCATCATTTATACCAAATGTAATGTTATAAGTCAAAAAGCTTTATATATTTAATGCCATTAAAGCATTATTATCACTAAATGTAATATTTTAAAACAGAAAATTTTATATATTTAATGCCATTAGAGCATCATTGTAACTAAATATTAATAATTTAAAATAATGCTTGAATAAATTTAAGGCCAATACAGCATTATTATTAGGAAATATATAATTTTAAAACAAACATTTTAATGCCAATAAAGCATCGTCATTACTAAATGTATTGTTTCAAAATAAAAATTTTAATGAATAAAATGCCACTAGAGTATCATTATAACTTAGTATTAATGTATATTAAGTTAATGCTTGAATGAATTTAATGCCAATAAAGCAACACATTTTTAACCGGTAACCGGAAAAAACAAGCAAATGAAGGATGGAACAGCAGGAAGACAGGGATTATATGCATTCGTAAAAAAACTACGAAATACAAATAAATAATAAAATACAGCACAGCAACAAATTTTAAATTCAAGGTTTATTTTGATGTTTAAAATTTATAATAAAATAATTTTTAATATTGTTAATTATAAAGTACCGATTATCTAATATTTAAGTACCGATTATAATAATCTTGATTATTTTAAAGTTTTTCAGAAACACATATGTAATGACTTCATCTCAGAACAAATGTGGACGTATCTCTTATCTTGTTAATATTTAGCCCTGTTCTTTTTTTTTTATTTATTTTTTTTTTTTCTCATTCAAAACTAAGTAGAAGGAGCAAATTTGAAATCCGCAGTTACTAGCTGCTTTGGTTTGAATTCATTTTAATCTCTAATGATATCAGTTAAAAATTAAAAGCGTAATATTTTTAATATCGCGTAAAATTAAGTGATGATAATAGTCTTTCTTCGTCAAAATTACTTCGAAAAAAAATTTGTCTTTTATTAAGCTTTTAACTTTTGTTTTTATCTATTAGATACTTCACATTTTCTAGCTTAATATTTTTCTTTTCAAAATTTAACTTTTGCTATTAAAAAATTAGTGTGATTCAGATTAATGCTACAGAAGACAGTAAGTCCCATGTGTGCAAATCGTGTAAGCGTAGGGACAATGTCTAAAGTTAGTGAAGGGTGTCCCACTGGCCGCCGCAAGTAGCTAGTAACTATATATAATGAAACGGAATTTTTTTCGAAACAATTATTATTAAATCTTTTACAAGGCATAAAATAAAAGCTTAATGCACAGTTTTTTTTATTTTATTTTTTTTAATTGAGTTAAAAATAAAACATGAATAAAAAATAATAAAAACAAAATTTTGACAAAAAGAAAATAAACCTGTTGTCCTCCGTATCCTAAATTATATGAATTAAAACTTTTTATTTACTTACAAATTGAATCGCACTGATATTTAAATCTATCCCTTCTTCCCTAGCTTCATTCATTTGCTTATTCACTCGCTATATCAAGAATTATTAAATATAAATGTATCATTTTTTAAATAAAAAAGAGTGTACAGATGCCATACGAATCAAGAGTCGGTTGCCAACGCGTTTTTCATTATTCATTGCGAAAATAATAATAATAATAATGGTAAATTAAATCTTTCCTCTTCGCAAATGGCATAAAATAAACCGTGAAACATATCTTTTAAGGCAGTGTTTCCCAAAGTGTGGTACGCGTACCCCCAGGGGTACGAGAACAGTTTAGCGGGGGTACGAGTTCTTATGCGAAATATCTTGCAGCAAACGAAAATTTCGAAAATTTTTATTTAAAAACAAAGCTAGTCATGAAAATTTACAATTACGTACTTTTCTATTGGCTATTTTTTGCAGAGTTAACAGTTAATAATTAGTGGCATTAACAGCTAGTTGTGATTTTTAACTTTTGTGCAATTTTCTTATAGTAAAAAATACATTAATTTTTTGATTAGCGGTACACAGCGTTACGAAAAATTTAGAAAGGGTACACAAAAGCCATAAGTTTGGGAAGCACTGTTTTAAGGCATAAATAATAAGTAGTTTATTTTTTAGATAAATTCTAAAATAAACTTTGGTTATACAACAATAAAATAAAGTCTCTTTGATAGATATTTTTATTTTCAGAGATATTGTACTTTTAAGCTTGTAAAATAAACGAATAACTACGCTCAATTCTAAGAAGATAACTTAAAATTCGTAGATGAATTAAATAAATCGAACCTGGTCGTTATTTATTTAGTATTAAACCAAGAATAAGTTTTAACAAATCAATCTTCACTCCATTAATATGAATTGTAGCCTAATTAAAATGAAATAACGTTAGTATATGTAATAATAACAACTACAACAAATCTATAATCTTTTCTTCTGGCAGCTTTGTTTTATTCTATACATAAAACTAAGCTCCGAGAATAAAATCCCATAGCAACTAAAGAGAGAAACTACAGGCTGAAAATAAACAGGAATAAAATAACTAAAGGTAAAAACTAGTCTTTTAGTCTTCCTATTTAATAATCTTTGGCCTTGAATTTAGTCGGTGAAGCTTTGGAAGCAGGGACTAGCTTACACGAATGAAAAAGACTTTTCCTTTTCATGCGAATTTATGAGTTTAATAGTTAAGGTATTGATTTTTTTTAATAAAACTCTATAATGAATTATTTTTAATGCAAAGATTTTATTACTTTTTATAAAAGGAAAGCTAAATTCATAACATTACTTCGATGAAAGTGGAAAAATGCCATAAAACTTTTTCTTTTAAAAAAATAAAAAATAAAAATAAAAGAATTATGTTAATTTTTTTTAACCAGAATTATTTTTGAGATGAGGGAATATAAAGATTTCTTTTTTACTTTTTTTTTTGTCAAAATTAACGTGAAGAAAAATTGCATAAAAAATTATTTACATAAACCGTTTTATTTTTTTCATAAATATTTAACTGCCATTTTCCATTTAATCGATTTTTTTTCTTTAAATATCTATATAATATTCAATGTTTCCAATTAAGTAGCTAGATTAAAAGAGGTTATCTCTACTTACAATTTGAGTATTTTAACCTTAATTTTTGACTCAAAATGTAAAGTAAAAGTTCCATAGGTTTTCTCTTTTTATGCTATTATGGGAAAGACTAAAAGATTTAGAGTCACTTGTTTTATAAACCTAATTAAAACTTTCCAAAAATAGACGCAGAGGAAAAAAATCTTAATTAATTTACATCTAAAAAGAACATCACAAACATCATAAAATATATTGAAAAAAAAACGCTTCTGTAACAAAGACTAAATGGTATATAAAATATCTAGCAATTAGCTTTAAAGCTTAACTCATTATTTTTTCAGTAACTTAACCCCAAAATGTACCTTTAATAAAAACACACACACTCACAAGCATTTTTTTATTAATTACTTTGTAGTAAAAGAACACGGATGTAGCCTAGAAATTAACGAAGATAGTTCATAAATGTACTTTGAACCATTTCTTTTCAATATAATTTTAAATTTGGTTCAGTTTAGGACCAGCATTCAACAACCCAAATATTTATGGCTCATACAGGATGTCAATTTATCATTCTCAAAGAATGAAAAATAAAAGAGGAGGTTAAAGGATCACAATTAGAACAGGTAGTTCCCCTCTTTACTTTTACCCAATCGTTAATTTTGTGATTACAGATAAAATGGCAGAGATGAGAAACCAAACGATAAAATATTTAAGAGAAAAAAAGGGAAGAGTTGAGTGGCAGCTGGCTATAAGTTAGAAGACAAAAAAAAAAAGAGAAATATTTTTTTTATTCCAGATCGTTTGCTTTTATTAAATATTTTAATGCCTATTACGCATCTGTGAAAAAACAATACGACTCGTTTCACACATGCGTATATGAGTGTTCATTACAAAAAAACACGTTCTATAACAGATGAACACCATAGATGAAAAAAAAATTATTGGCCAATTGTATTCTGCACATGGTATTCTGCGTGTAGGGCATTAATTAGCGTGGATTAACGCTTAAATAATTTCCTGCTTTATCGGATTATATCAGTAATAATTTATAGACAGTGTAAATGAGAGAAAATGGCTGATTAATAGGAAAATATCTTTAAGGACTAATAACTTTGTTTACAGAGGTTGGTTAAAACGCATCCGTGTTGTTGTGTTAAACGACCAATCAAAAAGAGGTTTACGACCTCTATTGTGTTACTATATTTAAAAAGCAATTAATCTCTTTTTCATTTTAATCGGAGTTCTTAAAAAAGTTTTCTAAAATACCTATGACGATTTCCATTAAGGTATTTGTCCTTTTATCTGCATATTATTGAAATAAAGAAGTCAGCTAAAGTTTTCAAGTTTACGACCAGATGAAAATAGGCAATTTCAACGAAAAAATTTCCAACTTCTTTTATTACCTAGATTTGAGCTTTTGTTCACTAGCTTCCGAAATCTCTTTAAATTGTTAACGAGTATTATGATTTTTATTATTTTACTGATATGGAATAAATTGTTTTAGAATTTGTTAGTAATTACACATTTTAAATGCATTTTCAGAAAAACTTTGATTTTAGAAATCTTACATTAACACACATTACAAAAGAAGTTTATAGTTTTGAAATTTTACACCCAACTCGAAAAGGTAAATGAAAGGTTTCATAATTAGTTCAACGCAGAAATTATTAATAACCTTTAATTTTGCAAATATTTCGTCTTCAGATCAAGTAAATATAAAGAATTCGCATAATCTGTAAGTTTTATTTTAGTTCATAGCTGTCGCGTTCAAGTACATTGCGGATGTATGAGCAAGTACATTGTACACATTGCAAGTACTTTAAGTACATTACGGATGTATGCGCAGCATGTTAACCACATAATTTTGAACACAAAGATTTCTTTGAGAAAATTTTATTTATACATTCGTAGAAAAAAAGAGTGAAATTCATTTTTCTGAGCAAAATATTTTGCTCAGAATCATTATAATCAAGCTAATAAAGCAACAGCACAAATTTTTTTTTGTTACTTTCATAATGCACGCAATTTAAACACGTGAACCAAAATTATAGTAATAACATTTTCGAATATTATTTTTTTTTAAATTTTATGAATGTTATTCTCAAAATGTGATCTAATTAAATCTTTCTTAACAGATAAGCAATTTATATTTCGTTTTTATTTTTAAATCAGACATAATCTGTTATTTTGCCCTCAGATATAATCTGTCATTTTGAGCAATCTGATAGAACATGTCAATCAGATTGATTGAACATGCCAGATAGCATAAATCAGATAAAAAATTATCTGTTGAAGTAATAAGATATTTGAAATTTTTTCAGATATTTTTTTTTTTAAAGGGTGACCTATAATATTTTAATTGCGCATGTATTCTAAATATTAATTCTAATTACTTACATTGAAACTTAAACCTCTAATTATTGTTCAGTATGGTAGCTTTTCATTAAAGGAGACAGGTTAAGTTTTTGGAATTTCTTTATAGAGTAAATAAAGTAATAATTTAAAATAATTTGCGATTTAAAATGATTCATGTTTTAAATTGTTTCAGTAAAATTCGTTAGAAAAATAATAACGAAAAAAACTTTTCTCTAAATCTGTTAGTTTTTTTCATGCTAATCCATTATTACTCTTTTTTCGATTGGTAAAAAAAATAAAAGCAGAAAAAATGTTTCTATACTCCATTGCAACTAAAGAAATAACCAATGTGGTATCGGATTTAAGTATTAATCCGTGACTGCATATAGTTCCATTTTATTTAGCTATCGAATTACATAATTAGGTTTTCAAAACATTTTAAAAGCTTAAAAGTTGGCGATGCTTTTATTCATTCGCGCTTGGAGCTTGGCATTATATGCTAATAGTTTTCTCCATAGGCATAATGCTTTTTCGTAACTTGCAGCAGAGTATAGTTCAAAAATATTAAATTAATTGCAATTGGGTACTTGCAACTAATCGCATGGTTGTGTCCAATCACGTGGTTCTGCAATGCGTGACGTCGCTTTCAGTATCCAATTGAAACGCGGTGTATAAATCAGAAGTTAATTATTTACGATGCATAATTGTGAATATTATGCACTTTCTAAGTAACATATTTGAATCTTATTTGCTTACTTACTTAACTTAAGCTAACTTTTTCAAATTTTTTGTTGAGCTATAAAATATGAGCCATTTTGGTGGTAATAAAATAAACTTAGGTGGTAATATAATAAAACTTAGTATTATATGTTTATATAAAAGCTATAGGCTAGTTTTAAAAAAAAAATGTTGCAAGTAAACAAGCATACGCACAAAGAATCAAATTAAAAAAAATATTAATCATCTTTGTTCTTTACGAAAGAAACAAAGTAATTGTTTTAAAATTTTATAAAAATATAAATAAATAAAAATATGTACAATGCACCAAAAAAACACAGACCACCCTGAATAACTTCTGCTCCCCTAATAATCGGATCTTCACATTCTAGGACTCAAACTAATGGTTCGGAGAGGTGACCTCAAATATGCTAATTAATTAGTGTAGCCGATATTTTAAGCTACGAAATCAGACACAAAAACGTATTTTCTCTGATAAACATACCTTTTTTTCGACGAATTCGGATTTCTGACCACCAAAATATAGGGGGTAGCCGCAATCTGGGAAATAGGTCCCCATAGTTTGGTTAGGAGAGAGCTCCAAAGCATGGGTCCCTTAATGTTAATTTTACATTTTGATTAAATTTTTGCCCCCCCAATTATAAAATTTGTTTATCCAAAGATAATTCCACGAAACAAATATTTTTTTATAAAAATTTGTTATTTTTTATTATTTTATTCAGAAAATTTTTTGAATGATAAGGTATACAATTTTTTGTTTCATTTTAAAGGAGAGAACTTTACATGGCAAAACACAAAATTTCAGCAAAATCGGTTTAACAGTTTCTGAGAAATCGAATTTCAAAAATAGTCAGATATTCAAAATTCGCTTTTTGAAGATTTCTAGTTATTTTTATCTAAATATTTATGAATATGGAGATTATTTTTTTTAAAAAAAAAAAGATGGAAATAATAAAAAAAATTAGGCAAAATTTTTTTTTTAAATAAATGAACATATTTACAAACTTCTATCTAAACAATTACGAATTTTAATGTTTGAAATTTGACGAATTTTTAATGTTGAAAAAAAAAATAATGTTGAAAAGAAAAATGTTTGAAAAAAAAAAGGAAGTTTCACATATTTTATATAGACTATGAAAGTAGACCAAATACGACATGCATTAGTTTCTTCAAAGCAAGTAGGAAATAGTATTAAATATAATTAGATTCAGTGCTAGATTTGCTACAGACAATAAAATATAAAAAATTCATGTTGGGGGAGGGGGGTAATAAATAAATTGGGACGTTTATACGCTGGTATACTCTGGTTATCTTTTCAATTATTTTAAACCAGATTCCATTTGCATTGCGTATGAAACATAAAAATATGTTAAAAGAAATGCTATATTAATAAATCTTAAAAAATGCGCTGCAATTGACAGAAATTCAACTTTTTTCAAGCACTACTGTGGTATAAAAATAATAATTGTAATAAAATATCGAATTCTAATGTATCAGATAACGATACAACAAGGATACGATAACGATACAACAACCTTCAAAGTAACAAGGATCAACATGCTCTGGTCTTTCAACAAGTGGCAACAAGTTCGTTCCAAATCTGATTTACTCTGAAACCAAAACACGAACTAACAAGTAAGAAATTCCACAGACGAGGAGAATAGCATTTTAGGGGAGCTTAAAACCCCCCCACGTAAGAGGACACCTCTATCTCAAAGGAGGGCAATTTAAGTCAGACATGGGTCATTGACTTGTCCCCTCCTTCTTTTATGGCTCATTAACTGTACTCGAATGGGCTGGACAGTTTCTTGACCATAGAGAGTTCACTAGGGTCAACTTCTAGGGGTTGCTAGGATTTTCTTACCCCAAAGATATGGTGGTGATTTCATCACCCCATCTGAGTCATGCCCGGGTTTGGAGGAGGGGTCCTGATTATTGCACCAACAAAAAAACGCGTTAACCTTTGTGCTATTGGTAAGAAGGGTTGGAGAATAGGGTAACCATAAAAGGTGAGTATCAGTATTGTTAGGAAAGATTAGCAGGCGACCCCTTGGTTTTACGAGTGGGAGGAGATTAATAAATTCCAACTAGAAATACAGTATATATTTGTTGAATGTTTTATCTCAATTGGCTAACTTTGTTCTAAATGATTAATTTAATCGAAATAATTTACTAGATGCCTAGCAAAACCATTGAATAAATTCATAAACTAGATTTAATAATCGTGGGGAGTAATTATAATGATTTAATAATCGTGATCGTGAGTTAACTAATATTTATTTGCATTATTATAAATTGATCAGTTGGTTGATTAGTTTAGTTTATTAAACTTGCAATTTAAAATCAAAAAGTGACGGTTTTATGCATCTTTTTAATGAGATAAATGCTATACTTCTATATAAGCATATTTGTAGAATATAGGCGCACACCGTACTCTGTAAATCCTACGGTTTTGCAAAAAAAATTTTAAAGCATTTTTTTCCCTTTATAATTCTTTTTCATTTATGAAGAAACCATAAATAATCAGATTCCTAATTTTTCCTTTATATTTATTATTCGTTTAATTTTTCTAAAAAAAGTTTCTGAATTCATTTTTGAAGTAAACTGTAAAAAATTCCGGATCAAATTACGGTAAAAAGTACCGGCATAATAAAAAGAAATAATACAGGCATAAAATCCAATTTCACTGCAAAATTTTACGAAACAAACAATGTGATATACCGTAATTTTACAGCAATATTTAATTACAGTAATTCGGGGATTTCATAGTAAATACTACTGTAAAAATTACGGTATACAATTTCACGGTTAAAAATGGATTTTACGAATAATGCACCCAAAGTGACGGTGCTTTTTAACGTAAAGTAATCCGGAATTTTTTTCAGTGTAGTGGTTATGTAATAAATAATATTTTTACGCAACATTCGCTTATTGTTCAAAATCTTCAAGTATCGGTTCGATCAAGTATCGGTTCGTAAATGATAATACGCTGGGATGCCGTGTTACAAAAAGTTTTTGATTTAATATCTGTGTAACAGATAACTTATGGGTTTCTGCAACTTAGAATATGGTGGACGGAAAAAAGAGTATCGGTAAAAAAGTACCTCATTAATTATTACATAAATGTAACGACCGACTCGATTCGGGTTGTTGAATCCGAACATAATATATATAAATTATTCGAAACAAGTTTTTTTATTTTTTTATTTATTAAATTGAATTATTCTACCACTTTTGTTAATATTTTTAACTCATCAAAACATTTACTCCAAGTTAATTAATAAACAATTTATAACATTATTACTATAACGTTATTATTATACATTATATATTTGTATTTACAATTAGAAATTAATACAATATATTGAGTAAAGAATTCAAAATATGAAAGCAATTAAAAATAATAATAATACATCCTATGGAAAAACGCGCCTAGCAGCGGTGAGTCCAAAAGGAATTAAACAAATGAGACAATGAAAAAATTAAATGTTTCTGTATTTTAAATTGTATTTTATATCGTATTCTTCTGTGTTTTATTGTATTTTATGCATTCTATTCTTTTCCTGGACTTTGGCAAAACCTTTGGGGTTTAGAGAAAGCAATTTTAGACTTTTGTCTTGCTTTCTCGATAGAAAAGGTTTTGCTTATATGACATCCGAGGCTGGTACCCCCTGAAGACGCCAGCTTTGGTTATCATATTTTCCAATTTTCCAGTTTTTTTCATCTTTTCATTGTCTCATTTAATACAATATATTTACAATTATTTACACTGTCTTTACAATCAGAAATAATGCAATTATGTTAAAACAATATTTTTTTAAAGTTCCATTCAGTGAATCTCACATTAAACTTGGTAATTAAATTATTATTTTTTTTTAAATATGTAATTATAATCGAATAATTTATTGATTACATTAAATTTGGGTTCAATAGTCAGAATGGAATTGGACGTTACATTTGTATAATAACTAATAAAGTGCTTTTTTCGGGTCTCTTTCTTAATTTCCTTTTCACACAATTTTTTTTTTTTTTCGTGATTCTCTGACTACGGAGTCGGGTTGTCTGCTTAACAGAACGTTTGTATAGTTCTAATAAAAAAAAAAAAAAAAATAAAAAAAATAATAATAAAAAAAAATTGTACTGCAATATGCAAGGCGAAATAAATTTTTAAAGCTTAACTAAAAATTATATTAAATTTTACATTTCTATGTTAACTTCCTAAAAATTTTTAGTTACATTTTTTTTTAATTTTAAAACAATATTTTTTTAAATATTAAAATAACACAAATTATAGTAAATATAAAAATAATTTCTGCAGAGAATAGAAATTTTCAAACTTACTTTCGCGGACTGTATAATCCACACGAATCTGATATTGATTCATTATTGAACTTTTCAAGTTTTGTTACAGAATAAAATTATTAATATTTACGGTCAGGATATGAAGTAAATATATTTATTGTACATTTTAAAATTTACTAAACAAATAGAATCCATTTCATTTGACAGCATCAAAGAAAATAATACTAAATGTTCTTCATTTCAGCAGCTCAAAGATCAATGCTATCTTATCTTTTCATGCCGAAATATCAGATAATATCTAGGAGAGAGATATTTATGTGGGGGAGCAATTGAAAAAAAAAAAAAACGCAAAATGATTCTTTAAAAAAAAATTTATAAATATTAAATAAATTATATGACAAAAAAAAATCTATTCAATTAACTTTTTTCGATTTCGGTGAACGAAAAAAAAAATCTGAGAATAAATCCGTTAAAAAAATTTTAAAAAAAGGAGCACTGCACTGTAAAAATACGGGCAATCGCAGATCAATTCCATAAAAATAAATATTTAAACCTTACATCGTCAATCACCCGTAATTTAAAATTATTAGCAAATATATTTGCTAATATCTGCCTGCAAAATAAGCATCATCTTTCATAAAATAACAATTGTTACTTAAAAGATAACTAGTAAAATAATGTATGATTGTCATCAATAATTCGCCAAAATTTCGATTTCAAAGGCATGGTTGTGGCGGTGTGGTCGGCCTGACGCACAGGCCGCCTTTGTTTGCAACATAGGCTGGTATCCATCGATACAGAGTTGCGTGGGTGTCAGCCAAGCCGCCACTGAGGATCGAACTCCAGTTCTCCGCAGTGGCTCAGTCCTTCACCACTGATCCATCGCCGACATTCAGTAGAAGAAATTTTTTTAAAAAATTTTTAATAAAGGAGTTTGAAGACTGAATTTACATTATTATCTAATCAACTTTCAGTTGACTAATCCTGGAAATAGCTACCAACAGCATTATGAACAAGTTCTAAACTATGCAGAATAAAAAATAAATAAAAAATAAACAATGCGGATTGTCGAAGAGTGAGACGAGCTTTTTACAATAGCTTATAGCTCTGTATTTCCATTAATGTAGCTTAGGGTTGAGGCTTGATAGATAGCAGAAGGTTGGACTAAAAAGTCAGAAGTGGTTTGTGGCTTGGAAGAATTCGTAGAGGGATTGGAGTTTGGTCCGAGGATTGAAAGACAAGTTCATGATATCGGTATCCCGTCTTTTTCTTCTTCAAAAATGTCGGCTTTAAATCATGAAAGCTAATCTCCATTACAAATACAAATAATATCATACTAAGGCTAACACTTGCTAGTTGTAACTGAGATGTTAAACAAGCTTCAGAAAGGAAATATTTGACTGTGTTTGCATCATGCAGATTTAATTTCTTTTCATCGAGAATTTGATGTATTTTTGGCCTTCAAATATAGTCAATCAAAGTCGTTAAATGTTGATCGACTATATTGGTAAAAAGCGTAAATGATGAATGTGTTAAGTAACACTCTTGAATATCTAATTCTAAAAGAAAACTTGTAATGGTTAGCATTTTGGTTTCAGCATGTTTTTCTATTGTAACAGCAAGCATGGTACCGTTGTATGGTTAAAACATGTTTTGTAAGCAGTTACCTGATGTTTCTTTCTACAGTGAATTTTCCAAAACTCAGTCATAAACAATTTAAGAAGTTCTTCGTTTCTGCTTCTTCAATTAGATCCATGCAAGTGACATCATTGTTGGTAAATCGCGGTATTTGTCGATTCAGAAGCCAATCAAGTTCGATAAACAAGCGTAACATAGCTTACAGTTATCCAATTAAATCTAATTTAAATCACTTGGTTTGGCAAAATCACTCCCCTTCTTCTAAAGATGCAAGCACCCAATTACAAGTAAAAGTGAATATTAAATTACTAATAAAAAGTTAATATTAGTTGCGCTGCTACGCTATTTACATAATTTACGCACTTATAATTTTATGTAATTATATAATTTTATTTCTATTATTTTACATTAATATTATTATAATAATTTTATGATATTTTCATAGATGATTTGACTAATTAATATTTAATATAGAGTCACTTCTTCTAAAGATGCAAGCACCCAATTACAAGTAAAAGTGAATATTAAATTACAAATAAAAAGTGAATATTAGTTGCGCTGCTACGTTATTTACATAATTTACGCACTCACAATTTTACGTAATTATATAATATTATTTCTATTATTTCATATATATATTATTATAATAATTTTATGATATTTTCATAGATGATTTGACTAATTAATATTTTATATTAGGTCACATTTCAAATAGGTCCATCTTGGTAGATAGCAAAGCGAGCTTGGTTTGAAAATCGTACCGACTATTACATAACGAAAGGCCTTGCTCTAATGTCCTGTTAAATTCGTTGTTTTACTGTTTTGAAACCATACTAGCTGTCAATGGTTTCTAAAACTGTAAAGTTTGGTTCTCATGATATTATAACCATACTAGTTGAATACGGTTTCAAAACCATAAAAGTAAAAAATGCTCTTTGCCGTAAACTTTAAGGCTCATTGGATGGACAAACTGCTGCCATTTATTTTACCATTAATTTAGAAAGAATATTCTAAAAGTGTATAATAAATTGTATACGAAGAAATAAAAAAAAAACGTAACAAAAACAACAACAAAAAATTTTTTTTTAAATAAATAATTTGAATAAAAAATTTCGAAATTAACTGTGTTGGATATTTTGGTGATCATTCATTGAACCATGAGGATTTAAAAATAAACGAAAAAAAATATATAAATAAATAAACTAAAAAACACTTTAAAAAAACTGCGAAAAAGTAACTCCTATTATTGTAATGCGAATTTGAAACTAAATTTAATGAAACTGCTCTTTGAGAGTAGCTAACTGTTAGTTTAAACATTAATTAAAATACAAGTATTTAATTTAATACCTGTATTTAAATTCAAAGGAAGGATTAATTCAAAGTTTTCGGAAAGGATGTTTCACATTAAATAGCTCTTATTTGAACTGGAAATTTTCTAAATTTCAATAAATACACTAATCGTATTGCGTCATAATAAATATAAACAAAAAATACTTATTCATCAAGTTAAAAGCGGAAGAAAAAAAGCTAGATTTTTTTTAAAAACACTTTTAACATAATTTTATTATTATTATTTCATTGAAAAGAATTTTTTAAACACAATATTCTAGAATAATAAGCACTAAAAAAAATGCTTTTAAGATTCGGTGACCTTTAAATTCTTTTAAATCTTCTTACTTTAATAATTCGCCATTTCTTTTTCAAACTTTTTTTTTTCCGCTCATTTAATTCCTTTTTTTACTTCACTTCTTTTATCAGTGATATAAGTGGACAGAAAAGGATAAAACAGATAGCAAAGTGCATAAATTTACGTAAAGCAAACACAATTATCAACTGAAACCACAAAGTAGAGCAATTCCCAAAATTGAATAATAGAATAGAACAAATTGAAAAGAAAGAAGAAGAAAAATGGCGTTGCCGCGCTAATTATCTCACTGCGTAAGAATTTTCGTTAGATATCAAAATTCTATCCTTGAACCTGAGTCATCTACTGACGTTGACGACAAAAGAAAAATGAAAGAGTGAATTTTCCTCGTATATAGTTTAATATCTGCTATCAGTTTTCTTTAAAGATATCTTAAAGAATTCACTCAATTTCCTTTTGGAAAATTAGAAGATGTTAGCCGTTTAATTCTGAAATAATGCAAGGTGTAAAATTTCAATTATGGCTATTTTAACAAACATAAGCATGCTAATAAAAGTTCGCTAATAAGACAACTAAGAGCTGTGAACATTTGTTTTTTCATTAAAATATATTTCCTTTTACTTAGCACTCTATTTATTCGTTTAAATTTTGAAAGTATATTAAACTAAATTTCAAAATTAAAACGTATATATTTGATTTGGTTAGATAACAAAATTCTATTTTTAAACCTAAGTCATCAACTGATGTTGAAAATGAAAGAATCAATTTTCATCCTGTATAATTTTATATCTAATATAAGTTTTCTTTTCCGATATCTTAAATGATTTTGGCTCTATTACCTCCATAAGATATGGAAGATTTCAGCCATTTAACTCTGTAATTATGTTATATGAAATTTAAATACAGTTATTTTAACATAGGGAAAGTAGGGAACACAGAATAGTAAACTGCAGCTTATGAAAACCAATTTAAAGATTTTTTTCTTTAAAATGTCTTTCTTTCTTCTTCTTTTCTTTTTTTCCATTTATTTCTTTGAAATATTAAAAGTATATCCAAATTAAATTCTCAAATTTAAAACTAGTTTAAATTTAAATAACTTATAAAAATAGGAATATCTATTAAAATGAATAATTTTAATTATTAATACCAAGAATTGGGGAAAATGTTTATAGGTAAGATTTATATGGAGTTGTACCTGGGAAAATTTTAAGAGAGAAAATAATTTAATTACTGAAAATTAACCGATTTTTGACAACTAAAAAAAGTAACCGAAAAGTTATTATATTATTTTTAAATTTTTGTTTTATTAAAGATTTATATGTCTCTTTGCAGTATTGTTGAAAATAAATGATTGTATATGTTGTGTTCGTTAAATTTTATTATGCATTTTATTAAATGGATACACTTTGTCTCCATACCAAAATATGACTTACTGAAATTAAAACTAGAAGTTTAAATGTTACTAAAGTAATTTAACCCGCTGTGCAAACAACTATAGGTATTTCGCACCCTTGTAGGTAATTGAGCAAGTTAACCTAACCTAACAAACTCAACTAACCTAAAAACTTTCTTAAAGCAATTTTTTTTCTTAATTTTTTATTTTTATAACCTTCGTTGAACGGCCGACCCAACTTAGGGTTTACGGCTACAAATGTTCAACTCCTTGTAGTTTTGAACCCAATCCAGAAGACAAAGGAACTCAAGTATTGGGAGAAATTTGCCTTCATGGAAGACTTTTTGATGGAACTAACCCGCATTTGCGTTACATGGAGATTAAAATCACAAAAACCTTCCACTGTTAGCCTGACGACATGGTAACTCTAACCCATGATTCGTCTACCACTGAGGATATTTTACGTCAGCACTGCGGTCAGTGCTAGCCGCCTGCCGAAAACGAATCGACCAGTTACCGCTGGGATCGAACTTGGGTTACCTTATTGCGAGGCGAGGGCACTAACTATCCCCTGAGCCATCGCGGCTCTTTTAAAGCAATTAATAAAAATATAAAAANTTCGTACATAACCGTACATAAGGTCTTACTCCCCCCTCCCTTAGAGTACGTACATTTTATTAGTCTACCCCCTTTTTCATAAAAATTAAAATAATTGTGTTTTAAATAAAATTAAATATTTATTTAAGGAGTAGAAAAAGTCAAATTTAAATTTGGTGTATGCTTATAATGTACGTACTTAATAATATATCCCCCCCACTCCCCACCATACAAAACCGTACAAAGTAGCAAATACCCTCCCCCCCCTTCGGGATGCACGTACTTTTTGAACAGCCCCTTTGAACGGCAGTCCCAACTTAGGGTTCACGGCTACTAATGTTCAACTCCGTAGCCTTGTAATTTTGAACCTAATCCAGAAGACAAGAAAACTCCTGGATCAAGTATTGGAAGAAATTTGCTCTCGGGGAGGATTTTTTGGAGGAACTAACCCGCATTTGCGTTACATGGAGAGGAAAACCACGAAAGCCTCCCACGGTAAGCCTGATGGTAAGGGGACTCTAATCCATGAGCCGTCTACCACTGAGCATATTTCACGTCAGCACTGCAGTCACTGCTAGCCGCCTGCCGAATTCGAATCGACCAGCTGTTCGATTGGTCGAACGCGGGTTACCTCATTGTGAGGCGAGGACACTATCCCCTGAGCCATCGCGGCTCTTTTAAAGCAATTAATAAAAATAGAAAAAAATGTTTAAATAAATAACGTAATAACTTACTTTTCTTGTTAATTTAATATCCTGCCTAACGTAACGTAATGCACCAAACGTTATAATTTCAATCTAACGTAACATTTTAAGTGACTCAGTAAAGCTGTTATTATTACAGTTTCTGGGGATTGATTGATTTCAAAATATCTTTATACACACGAATATTATATTATTTAAAATGCGGAAATTTCAGTGGTTAAAAATCAAAAACATTTACATCCAGGATGTTTTGTACTTGAATAGTACGTATGTATTAACAAAAAGACTATGTAATGAAAATAGAAAGAATAATAACTCCTCTCAAAGAATATTTTAAAATCCGTGATTTTCAAACCACTTTTATCTTATTCTTCATATCCGGCTGAAGAAAATAAACAAGAGATTATTTTCTAAAATAAATATATTCATAATTAACGAGAAAATGTTATTTTTATATCTCAAGGAAAAGAAAATTAGAAGTTCGAATGTGAACTGAAAATTCCGCAATTTATAAAAATTATATCTGGTAGTGATTTTGGTAATGTTTTGAAATTAATTTCCAATTAAATAATGCAATTAAAATTGCAATAAATATAATGTTTGTAAATTTTTACTTATTCAGTGCTAAATTTGTGAAGTATACATATAACCACTTGTGGTCAACTCAGATCGTTATCATTATCAATCCAAAATTACGGTAAAATAATCAGCAGCAGTCTGTTCATTCAATTAACCATAAAGTTTACGGTTAGAAACAATTTTTTTTCACCTTTACGCTTTTGTAACCATTTACAACTAGCATGGCTTCAAATTAATAAAAAAATGTCTTTCCTAATAATGGTAAAATACCCAGCAGCAGTCTTTCCATTTAATTAACCATAAATTTTACGATTAGGAACATTTTTTTTTACCTTTACGCTTTTGTAACCATTTACAACTAGCATGGTTTCAAAATAATAAACATGAAATGCCTTTAATTTATTTCTTGTAAGTTCCCATTTAGATTTAAAGAGCCTCTTTAATTAATTGCGCAAGACCTTGAGCTCGTTTTGTACCTTTTATTTAATCAAGTTCTATAATTCATTGCATAGAACTATGGGTTTTTTTAAAGAAGAGAATTAATTATTTTTCTTTTCCACTTAAAAGTTACTTTTTGAAATTCATATTTGAGTTAGAGATGCCATTTGAATCAGGGGTGCTAGACCTAAGGTTCTTTCCAAGTCACAATTTTTGATGATTTTCTATCGATGAACCAACATAGTCTTGATGGTAACCATCAATAATTATATCATGAACCATTATACTTTTTGATGGTAACCAACATAAGTAATCATCCCCTGATGCAGAGACTTGGATTGACATATGATGGTCCAACATAAGAATAGCAACTTGTTTTGATGGTTTGTTAATGTTGAACCATCAGAAATTTCCATCATAGTTTCTTAAAAATCAATTGTTGGAATGATCATGAACCACCATCACCTCAATGTAGGAATTTGAACTGATTTATGATGGGCCAACACAAAAAAAATTTTTTTGATGGCTTATTCCTGAAAACCAACAAGAATTCCCATTAAACCATCAAAGAAATGTATAGTTTGAACCCTCAAGGATCATCATCCATTGTTGGCCCATGAGAATCAAAAATCTCTTGATGATTAACCATAGCATTTTCCATCATGAGATGATGGAAGTTTGTTGGCGTATCAAAACCCATGAACGCATAATGGTAAATGTTGGATGATTGTTCCCATTAAACCATCATAGAAATGTATAGTTGGAACCCTCATGGATCATCATCGATTATTGGTCCATGAGAATCAAAAATCTCTTGATGATTAACCATAGCATTTTCCATCATGAGATGATGGAAGTTTGTTGGCGTATCAATAACCATGAACGCGTAATGGTAAATGTTGGATGATTGTTCCCGTTAAACCATTATAGAAATGTATAGTTGGAACCCTCATGGATCATCATCGATTGTTGGTCCATGAGAATCAAAAATCTCTTGATGATTAACCATAGCATTTTCCATCATGAGATGATGGAAGTTTGTTGGCGTATCAAAAACCATAAACGCGTAATGGTCAATGTTGGATGATTGTTCCCATTAAACCATTATAGAAATGTATAGTTAGAACCCTCATGGATCATCATCGATTGTTGGTCCATGAGAATCAAAAATCTCTTGATGATTAACCATAGTATTTTCCATCATGAGATGATGGAAGTTGGTTGGCGTATCAAAAACCATGAGCGCATAATGGTAAATGTTGGATGGTTGTTCCCATTAAACCATCATGGAAATGTATAGTTGGAACCCTCATGGATCATCATCGATTGTTGGTCCATGAGAATCAAAAATCTCTTGATGATTAACCATAGCAATTTCCATCATGAGATGATGGAAGTTTGTTGGCGTATCAAAAACCATGAGCGCATAATGGTAAACGTAGGATGATGGAGACCATCAAATGATGTTTGGCTATCATGAATCGTACTAAAACCAACATAAACCCTCAAAATTAATTGCAAGAATTTTGACTTGGGTTGTAATGCACGTGACTTTTGTTAAATCGGGATTTGATTGTATATTCAAACCGCTGAATCACAAGAATGTTAGTACAATAAAAATAATAACTCCATTATGAAGGAAAAATAAACAGTTGATACATAAACAATAATAGGCAACTTGTTAATATGTAATAAATGAATAATGTAATAGTTTTTTATTACAAAAAAAAGAAAGAAAAATTCTACACCTTCGTGTCCAGCTTGTTAAGCGAATTGATAATTTAATTAATAGGTTAATACTTTGAAAGTGTTACGTGATGAATCTAATGAATTTTTAAGAATGAAATCCAATAATTAGGTCATAAGTAAAACCCCGTCTATCCCTGTTGGGTGTTCCCTTTCTTTTGAAAATTATGCAGCTGTTACTTCAATTCTGTTACTTTATAAGACATTAATTATAGGCTACGCTGGATTATCTTTAATTCTATCTCACATTAGTAGCATGACTGTTTTGAAATTAAACATATTTACAACAGCTTATGGTTCGATTAGAAATACGAAATTATTTTCTATTGATCGTATAGACGTAATAAGTGTCAGATATGGCATTTAGTCAATTAAAAGAGGGCAAAATTAAATTTTACTAATTTGGTATTGCTAAAATTTAGACCATTCTATTCTTAGATAGTTTGGTATTATTGGAAATTAGAATATTCGAGAATTATTCGAGTTCAATTGGATTTATTTATATGATTAACGATAGCAATAATAAGGCTATTTTATTGAGAACAATAATTAGTTTATTGATTTACGAATTTTATGAAATTGAAAAGAAATTTTTATTGGTATAACTAAGAGTTTATTACAAAATATAATAATTAATTATTACCTATAATAACTAGTGTTGATAAAATGTTAATTGTGACAGAGAACGAATCAGCGTGCAAAATGTTCGATGGAACGAACTTTTTGAAATATTATTTTCCAGAAATTATTTAACCGATTTAAATTAAATTGTAATTTTTTTCGTTTATAAATCTATAGTTTAACATTACACATAAATTTTCTCAGCTTGCATTTCAAAATGTTTTGGTTAGTATTAAGTAAAATACTAAACGATAATAGGTAAATATAAAAAACTAATTAATTATTTACATTATTTGACGAATTTCAATCAATTTTCTTTTCTTTGCTTTTTTTAGTGATAATTACACAGCTTAAAATTCTACAAACATTTTTATAATTTAAAATGTTATCATTTAAAAAGTTTTTTCTTTCATTATTAAATAGAATAATAAAGAATAGTAAGCAGTTATAAAAAATATTCATTTATTTTTGCACAGAATTGTGTTTGAAAAAGAAGTTTTCATAATAGTGTTTCCAAAATACTTCCGATTCATTTAAAAAATATCAGGAATGTGGCAAAAAATCCTAATTTTTATAATATTCCAACGTTACCATATTTTGAGGGTCGAAAATCGAAGAAAAAAAACGTTATTCAAAGAAAGTTGTATTCAACTAATTAGCTCAAAATTTATTCAGCACAAATAAAGTCTAACGCTCTGATTATTAAGAATTCATGTTTGTTGAATCAAAAGTTATTCAGGAGTTCCATTTTTTATTTTGCGCTATGCACATTTCGTTAAATATCAGAACTTAATTACTAAAAATGTAAATCGGAAGCTTAATAAATCGTTTATTTGCATTATAAATGTTAAAAACTTACATTGCTTATTGATCTCCGCATAAGAATCACTTAGTGTCATGATTGTACACTGAACAGCATGTACTTGTCAAAGTGTTAGGATAGTGTCATAATTTAGTGCGCATTAATTATTAGTGGAGCTTCCTTTAGCAATTGATGTAATTAAAAACAAATTTCACAATAATTGACAATCATCGAACTGACTTCGCCTTAAAATAATAGGCATCTACATGCAATTGAGCACTGAAGGAGTTATAACAACGAATTCGCACTATATTATGGTTCAAGGTACCGATATTAAGATTCAACAAAGAATCGATGTTTCCGAAATTGTAAATTTTCGGAAATATAAGAGCTTGTTGAACCATTATATCGTTCAAAACTGATGTAACTTCAATACGGAGTTAAATTGAATCATACTATTTCAGTTTTTTAACCTTAATTACTCAGTATTATGGCTCAACTTGAACGAAAGCACGGTTCAATTTAATAAGCTACTAAAATTGTAGCGAATTTGCACTATATTATGGTTCAATGTACCGATATTATGGTTCTACAAAGAATCGATTTTTTTGAAATTGTAAATTTTTAGAAATTCAAGAGCATGTTAAACCATTATATCGTTCAAAATTGATGTAACTTCAATACGGAGTTAAATTGAATCATACTATTGTAGTTTTTTAACCTTAATTACTCAGTATTATGGCTCAACTTGAACGAAAGCACGGTTCAATTTAATAAGCTACTAAAATTGTAGCGAATTTGCACTATATTATGGTTCAAGGGACCAATATTATGGTTCTACAATGAATCGATTTTTCTGAAATTGTAAATTTTTAGAAATTTAAGAGCATGTTGAACCATTATATCGTTCAAAATTGATGTAACTTCAATATGGAGTTAAATTGAATCATACTATTGTAGTTTTTTAACCTTAATTATTCAGTATTATGGTTCAACTTGAAAGAAAGCACGGTTCAATTTAATAAGCTACTAAAATTGTAGCGAATTTGCACTATATTATGATTCAAGGTACCGATATTATGGTTCAACAATTAATCGAATTTTCTGAAATTATAAATTTCTATAATTTAAAGCGCACGTTGAACCATAATATCGTTCAAAATTGATGTAATTTCAATATGGAGTTAAATTGCATCATTCGATTGTACTTTTTAAATTTAATTACTCGATATTATGGGTGAACTTGAGAGGAAGCATGGTTAAATTTAATACCCTACTAAGGTTGCATCGAGTTTGTAATATATTATGGTTCAACAGTGAATCGATTTATGTGAAAGCGTATATTGATAGACATTTTAGAGTTTGTAAAAGTAAACATTTAATCGTTCATATCCATATTATCGTTTACAACATATAACCATACTACCGTAAAATCACGAATTGAAATATTGAATTATTATTGTTGATCAAATTATTTTTTTTTAAACTTGATACCCACAATCGTTTAATTATATCAGTAACGGAGTTCAGTACCTTTAGTTATCAGCAAATTTGCACAGCATACAGATTCTAAGTACCGTTGACGTCGTTCGTAGAACAGATTTTTCTGTGAGTGTAGAAAAAACAAACAATGTGCTCATGCTTCGTATAATACACGTAATATTTTTGTTTACTAAATAAATCAAACCACTTATGAAACAAAATTTGATGAATAACTTTTATTTCTACTGATTACAATAATTCAGTAATAAGCTAAAAATTCTTTGATGTAATTTTTTTTATTACAATATTATAAACAGATTTGACAACACAGCGAAGAGAAAGCAAAATCTTAATTTTTAAATATTTGCTGTTTTTACTATTATTTTTATTAAGTATTTGGAGGAAAACTGGATTATTTATAAAATTGAACTGATAGTTTTTACCCTACTTTTTTTCTCAGAATGAGTTTCAATATTTTTTCAAAATCTATTACCCAATTTTTTTATTATATCTGTAATTTATATTAGTTTTACTATCATTTCTTACGTTAAAAATATCACTATCTCTAGTTTCGAAATGCTAAAACTGGATCTTTCGAGAATAGTTTTCAATAACTAATTAGATGTGGTATCTAGTAGAGATGAGAAGGACTCGGGGTCGTTTTTACTGAGAAAAGTTTTTAGGCTCGAGCCGGCTCGGACTCCTGATAAAATTTTCTTCAACTTTTTTAATACTTTTAAACAAACGTTTGTAGAGTCGTGGTAGCTCAGAGGATAGAGCGTTCACCTTCCAATGAGGTGAACCGAGTTCGATACCCAGCGATGGCTGGTCGATACGAATTCCGCACCCGGCTTGCATCGACCACAGAATTGACGCAAAATATCGGCAGTGGTAGACGGATCATGGGTTAGAGTCCACTTGCCATCAGACTAACCATGGAAGGATTTAGTGGTTTTCCCCTCCAAGTTACGCAAATGCGAGTTTTTTACCCCCCAATGCCTACCTGCGTTAACATCCGTCAATTCAGGCATATACAGGGCGATTTTGTTGACCTCTCTTTCAGGGGCACCATATTAGGTGGGCCAACGCCGCTTCCACAGTGAGGGCAGATAGTACAGAGAAAGAAAGAAAATCCATGCCTTGCCCGGGAATCGAACCCAGAACCTTTCTGATGCATGGGCAGTTCCCTGCCCCCTACACAGGCCGGTCGGGTCAAATGCGAGTTAGTTCCATCAAAAAGCCCTCCACAAAGGCAAATTTCTCCCGATACTTGATCCAGTAGTTCTCGTCTTCTGGATTAGGTTCAAAATTATAAGGCTACTGAGTTGAACATTAGTAGTCGTAAACCCAAAATTGGGTTGGTTGTACAACGATGGTTGTAAAAAAAAATAAAACGTTTGTAAGGTTTGTATATCTAAACGTTTGTACTTGTAAAATTATAATGCTTGTAACTGTAAAATTGTAACGCTTGTAAGTGTAAAATCGCAACGTTTGTAAATATAATATTTATTAAATAACTGCGGTAACTGCAACTGTGTGAGTGTGTGTTTTAACGATTATTTTCCTTGTTTAGGAGGCAAAAGCCTAATAGCGAGATCGCAAAATTCGACTTTATCCGACGTATATCTCGGAAGGACTCGGGCTCAAAGCAATTTTATGTACCTCAGACTCGGGTGGACTCGGATTGAAATACTTCGAGCTCATACCTTTAAAAGTGAGCCCAAACTAAATACCTAGCAGAAGAGTTTAGAACAAGACAATAACTCCTAAAATATGAAAAATCATTAATTCTTCTAAACAAATGTTTCAGAGTTATCTACCTGTAGTACTATACTCACTGTATCATAATGCACGTGCAAGATAACATTTTGTTCAAGATACGATAATAATCTGTACAACTCAATTGCTCGGGGTAATAGAAATTTAAAAGATAAACTCGCGTTTTATAATCAACGTAAATAATTCCGAAAGAGAGAGTGCTTCTGCTAAGTTTATAAATTTTTCTCACGCTTAAAATGCATTATCATCGTCGTAGACTAGTTTTCTTAGTCGAAGTATTGAGGTGATAATACTTGCACTGATACAAGAGATTTCTTTTGTTTGTTGATATGCACATTTTTTTCTCGTGATCTGCATCTGGAGAGAATACGCACTCCTTATTTAGTTATGAATGAATCTTATGAAAGATTGCACTTATTTTTCATCAACAGCAAACGAACAGTATCGAGATTAAAGAATTTTTTTTTCAATAGATTTAAGGTACTGTATATAATATACTGCTTGTATACAGTGGGTGGACAAAATAATAAATAATGGAAACACTTTTATACAAATACATTTTTTTCATATTTCTCCTGAAATACTTAAAGAATCACTTTATAACTTCAGAAGATCATGCGATTTCTCATGGTTGTCAATGAAGTTTAAAGCTTTCAGAGGTTTAAAGGACTAATAGTAAATTGAAAACGAAAAGTAATGTTTTTGAACACCCTATGCCGAACAATGTAGCAACAAATTTGTAACTTGTAACAATTATTTTAGTTAGTATGTCCTATAACTAACCAAAATTTCGTAAACCTAGCTTAAATATTTGCAGAGATATGAATATTTTTTTTAAAGAAACACATTTTATTTACGTTTTTCTGCTATGACTTTAAAAATATTTAATAAAATTAAACAAACTTTTTGGAGCAATTTAAAATTAATTACAAAATGTGAAAAAAATTTGTTTAAAACAGTGCAAGATATGAGTAATTAAAAAATTTATTGCGCGGGAAAATTTTTATTTTGTTTTTTCTTCATTTTGTAGTGAATCGTATTTAGCAATTAATAAAATAAAAAATCCGATTTGGATATCTCCGCGCATGCGCAGTACAAAAGAACTACTTTAATTACCCATATATTTTTATCATTTTATCATCATTTTAAAAGAGCGTTAAAGTACAATTTTAAAAGTGGGAATTTTTCATGCAAAAATTTTAATATGGAATATCTTAAACTGTTACATTGGGAAAAAAATTAAAAGCTTAAATCATTTTACTTTTATACGAGAGCATTAAGAAACTTAAACCCTAATATATATATATATTTTTTTAATAAGAAGAAAATAACGTACTCGGCATTTCTAACAACGAACAACCTATTTGCATATGTTTTCAGCCCAATAGCAACATATCAATGTCCCTTCTTTTTAGCCCAGCATAATAGTATCCTATTTTCTCATTGTTATTTTATAAAGCAAAACATTAGCCTAATTTCAAACCTATAAAGACCCACCAAAACAACATATATCCTTTGTAACATACCAACTCTAAAGTTTTTAACAAGGTATACACTTTTTTTTAAAAAAACGATCGCTCTTCTCTACAGAACAAAAATCTTTTTGTTTCTTTTTTAGATGGGGAGATCCACCGGAGCGGAGAATGAATTTAAGATTATCCACACATCAGAGACTGCAGCCAGGAAGGAAGAGATAGGCAGTTTTAGTGATTAAAAACATCCTCGCTTTTCATTTTTCAACTTCTTTCAATGAATACTGCAACATGCCGGATGAGTACAATTAACACTCCCCCCGGATACTGTATATGCATACTTTTGAGATATCCTGTACAGGGTGTCACTTTCGGTAACTGTCAAAGAACCTGGCTCTTTTGTTTTGTACATCTAATTGGTATTTCTTTTGTTATGAACATTTGATCGGATATCGCATTTTTAGGCGTAAGAGCGATTGATACTGAAATTAATCGACACAGTATTGAAGAACTAAGTGTTAGAACATGTTAAGGAAATTCTTTAGTTCAGTGTTTCCCAAACTTATGACTTCTGTGTACCCTTTCTAAATTTTTCGTAGTGCTGTGCACGACTAATAAAAAAATGAATGCATTTTTTACTATAAAAAATTGCCCAAAAGTTAAAAATAACAACTGGCTGTTGACACCTCTAATTATTAACTGTTAAATCTGCAAAAAATAGCCAATAGAGAAATACATAATCGAAAATTGTCATGGCTAACTTTGTTTTTAAACAAAAAATTTTGAAATTTTCATTTGTTTCAAGATATTTCGCATAAGAACGCGTACCCCCTCTAAACTGTTCCCGTACCCCTGGGGGTACGCGTACCACACTTTGGGAAATACTGCTTTAGTTTAATGAAATATAAAATAACATAACATTCACAATCATCAATGACGGTTAGATTAAGTTCAGTCCATCTTCTACGCTAATAAACAAAATAGAACAAAATGTCCCTATGAAGTAAAGTTACTCTTTTGTGAAAATCAAAATCGTTAGCGGTTTAATTTTTTAATATTCGAAAAGTTAAACCAACGCTGCATTGTCTAAGCTCATGAAAATGTGGGAAACTTTTGAAACCTTCCTCATTTTGAATGATTTATTTCAGGTGTGGAAAAATCTCGCCAAATTGGCAGATTTTTTTAAAATGAAACTTTTAAAAGTTGTATTGCCTAAGTTCATAAAAATTTAAACATTTTAGAATCCGTCCTCATTTGAATGATTTATTTTATGTGTGGAAATATCTTGCCAAAGTGGCAGTTTTTTTTTAAATTCAATTTTTTAAAATATTTAACGGGTTTGTCTATCTTAAAATATAGTTAATGCATTTCAGAAAATAATTTCAGCAAATTAATCATTTGTTTCGAATTTTAGGTACACAACTGTTTATCATTATTATTTGATTTCCTTTTCGTGTGCGAAATTGCTCTAAAATCGTTCTTAATTGACATTTCAGTAATTTTGAGAAAATTAGCCGTCGAATAAAAAAATATGTTAAAAAACTATTTTTATGCTTAAAAAAACACATTATTACATATCTTGACAAAAAAAAATCTTGTTTTTCAGTCATGCACAAAAAATCGACTCTGTACTAAGAAAAAAATATGGTCAAATTTACCATGTTTCTAGCTCGATGGGAACATTAAAAAAAAACTGCGCAACCGAAGCGCTTCGGTAATGATTTTGGAAATGGTTTTTATTTTTAGAGAAAACTGCATTTTTTTTACCAATGAAAATTTTAGAAATTACACAGATAAAAATAATTTTGGTAAAATTATCGTAATATATGGTGTATTTACATTTTTGGTGTAAAAAAAACCCGCAATTCTGGTGAATAAGACCAAAATATATGGTATTTACATATTTGGTGTAAAAAAAACCCGCAATTCTGGTGAATAAAACCAAAATATATGGTATTTAAACCATTTATTTGGTAATTTTTCTGTTAATGGTAACGGTTTACCAAAAATTCTGGTTTTCAAAAATTCTGGTTTCTATTACAACTTATTTTGCAAAAAATACAAAACTGGAAAGAAAATTTAGTCGAATAAATAAGATTTTCACGCCATGCTCTAAGGTTTCATGATAAAATTACCAAATTTTACAGCATTTAACATGTTTTATCACGTATTATAAAACCATATTTTATTGTTAAGTTAACCAAACTCATTAACAAAGCGGTTCGGTAAAAATTACCAGTTTTGCCATTATCATTTTTGCTAAAAATTACCATTAAAATTTTTTACGTTGCCATATAACCATAAACGCGATACATTTTACTATATTATGGTAGTTTTAATCATAATTTTTTTCTCAGTGCACCAAAAACATTTAAGAGCATAAAAATTAAAAAGAAAAAAGAAAAAGCAAAAGCATCCATGATTTTCTTAAAAACTTATACTTAGAACTAACTCTATGATAACTTATACTTATTAGACTAATTCCCGAAAAGAATTTAAAAAATTTTAGAATTTCGAGTTATTTTTTATATATATTTTTTTGTAATTCAATTATTAAACGCCGAACTGTCAGGAATTTCATATACTACTTCGAAATCAAATAGAATTTTTGTAAGAATATATTAATTCTTTGCATTATTTTCACGGATTTTAAAATAAATAAGACGAATGTGGAAAAGAATTTTAAGAATAAAACATTAATAAAATAACGAGCGTTATTCGTTGCACTTATATCCCATAAAAAAAACTCACAAAATTGAATTTTCTTTTATAGAAATAAACCTTTCTATAAAAAGCGATACACGTCAGTGTGAACCAATAATTCTTAATTTATATGTTTTCCAATATTCTTTTTACTAAATTTATATGTTTTGAACTCACATATAAAGGTGACTTTCAAAGCTGACACGCGCGGCAATAATAAAATAAATAAAAAGATGACAGAACAGACATGTTAATAACAGGATTTTTTTTAATTGAAAAATGAAGAATCTCTAGAAAAACATAAGAAGTGAAGTTAGTCAGTTTCTTTGATAACCAATGATAAGAAAACTGGTGCATAACAAAAGGTGCATTGTGAACGTACTAGTACGTAATTATGTTTAGAGGACTTTTGATTTTTCGTGGATTTTATTGCAAACATGTTAGCTGATATATTTCCATCTAAGTAATATGCATACGTTAATAAAAAGTTGAGGCAGATCATATATTGTTTTATTTTTACAGTCAAGTTTAGCAAATAAATGTGGAAAAAAAAGAGTCATGAAAAAAAATAGCGCAATATGTTATCTGCAATTGTGATCAAGAGTTATATTAATTTTGATTACAATTGTAGTCATTTTATTTTATTTTATAACCGGCATTGAACAGCTGACCTAATTCTGAGTTTACGACAATTAATATTCAACACAGTAGCCTTGTAATTTTGAACCCAACCCAGAAGACAAAGAAACTCCTGGATCAAGCATTGTGACAAACTTGTCTTGGTAGAGGATTTTGATGGAATTTACCCGCATTTGCGTTACATGGTGCGGAAAACCACGAAAACATCCCACCGTAAGCTTTTTGAAGGAACCGCTGTAACATGAAATTATACTTTTTTCGCGAATAATATTCTATTTTCATAACTGCTGTTAGTTTGCATCTGATGCTCATGGCAGTTAGGTCAAGTTTAGCCTGTCTAAAACAACCGCAGTCTAAGCTGATTTCGAAAATCGAGCGAAATGTCAATATGGAAAAAGCTATAGTTTTGTGAAAATGAAAAGTGTTTGTGGTATAATTTTTTAATATTTACTAACTTACAAAAATGCTGCATTATCTGGGCTCATAAAAACTAGCAAAAACTGAGAATACGGCAGTGATTTTGATAATTTATATTTCGGTGGGAAAATATTGCCAAATTGGCGAGTTTTAAAAAAAGATTAATAAATTTTAAAATATTTAGGTTATTTGTCTGTTCTAAAGCCCAGATAATTCTTCACCGCAAGATTATATATATATAGTTTAAAATAATTTCATTATTTCAAGTGTAAAGCAGTTGAAACATATCTAGCCAGAGCTTCGAAGAACAGCGTTAACGTAGTTTTTAATCCAACTCTTTTAATTATAAAAATTGTGAAGATAAAGTTAATCATTTCACTGCATGTGATGTGACCTTTATTGACTAAAATTTATAATTAAAATTTTTCGCCACGCAATAAAACCCACTTAACTTCCAATTGATGGATATCCAGCTAATCTGGGAAGTAAAGATGACCGGTGCGCAATGCTAGCCACATTGTGGCGTCTTAACTCCCCTGACTCCTGGCTGTCCCAACTGCTTACTTTATTCAGTAATAAATAATCGTAATTTTAATTACCGCTGTAATCGTGATTTCGTATAATTACAATTTTGATTCCAATTATGATCGTGTTTGCAAATAACTATAACTACGATAGAGAAGTTGTGGTTTCAAAAAATTATAATTTTTATTATAATTTTAGTCATGTTTATAAAATGTTATCTCATTATCAATTTGCTTATTAAAGAAGTCGCAAAGCTGTAGAAACTGTCAACTGGCTATTAATTATATAAAATTACTTGAAATTTTTGGTTTGAATATTCTCTTTTCTTCTCAGTTTTCGACATTTAGAATGGATGTTGGGAATGGATAAATGTTTGTTCCCTGTATGTTCATCTGAAAACAGGATATTGCTGATTGTTTCAAAGGATTTGAGGTCTTCTGCCCATGATGCCACTGGTTCTGGTTCCGTTTCATGGGTATCACTCTGCACGTTTTCAGCATTTACAACCATTTTTAAAACCGACAACACCAAACGTTTTAAACATTTTCATCAATTGATACATAAACATCAAACGTGCTGATCGAGGCGTTTACACTAACTGCAAAAAGTTTCCATTTTCTTCTTCGTTCTTAGCACCAGGAGTTATGGTTTATGTTCTTAAAGTGTACTAACTTCGATATTTAATGTGGCAGAATGTCTGAACGATCGATAGGGAAATTAGCTAGTTTCAAATACGATCTAAACGGGTACGATTAAGATTACAAGAATATCGTATGTGACGAGACCTGTAAAACAAGACGATACATATGGAAAAACGATAGATGCAGAAACGATGGTTCAAGGTTCTACTGTAGATTCAAATTATATATATAATAAATATATATATAAATAATCTAAAATAGAATAAAGCAGCATGGTTGTTATACTATATTGAATAATAGAGTACTTATTAATTCGAATATTTTTTCGCATAATAATTAAACTCATATTCCGAAAACGAATTATGAAGAAAAAATATCAGAAAAAACAACAGTAAACAAGTACTCGAAAAAAAGCTCCCGGAAAAAAAAGAGCCCCATAAGATGGATTCTATTGCGGATTGTGATTTCGAATCAATTATAATATTCGAATCAAATATATATTTATATATATATAATATTGTTCGCCAAGAATAGAACATTTAATATTTTTTAAAAGTTATTTAATTCACAATTAATTTGAGGTTTAGAAAAAGAAACTTTTTATACTTGTTAACTTGTTTTCATCAGTATTATCATACATAGTATACCAAATGACAATAATTTTTTAATGGGGTTCATTTTATGATAAGTTAAAAAATGTTAACAAAACGATTAAGTATTTTTTTCTGCAGATTTTCTAGTCAGTTATTTTTTCTAGAGGCACCGAAAGTATACGAATAGTATAAATAAACGAAATAATAATAAAAACAGTAAACGAACTCAACTTCATTTATGTAAAGAGGGAAAAAAATACATAAATAATATGACTAACATATTAGGCAGAATAATGGATATTAAATATTATATTTGTTCGTGTATTTTATATCCTGCGAGAATAAAAATACTGTGAAAAATAAAAGAGAATTTCAAAGTAAATTACTAAAGAATCAATTGAAATAGACCAATAATGGATAAATAAAGCTCCAAAATACATCAATAACTGAATATTAAAATAATCATTTTTGAAAAGCAATTATATTAGACTTATAACTTCAGATACAGAAACTAATTTTTCTTTCTTTAAAAAAAAAGAAGAAAAAAAAAACATAATTTATATGTTTTCACTATTCTTTTTATTATTTGTTTTTAAAACTAACATTAAGGTAACATTCAAAACCACGCGCTCCAAAATTAAATACTACGAAAAAAAAAAAGACGAAAATATTTTGCAAACGATTTTCCTTTCAAAAGACAGAAATGGAGAGAAAATTGCCAATTCCGGGAAAAGTAAACAAAAAAGCACGGAATTAAATGGCTTTTTATAACGATTACCATGTATCATCAAACTTGTGTAATAATAGTCATATCTTGAATCATCTCTGGAACACTTGTTTATTTGTGACGTGGATAGGATAGGATCAGTCAGGATGACATGTAGAGGTGTGTGTGTATCGTTCGATGTCACGTGGTCCTTCTACATCATGAGTCGGTTTGGAGGTGTGGCTCTGAAGAACACTGTAGAATTTTGAGCGGAAAAATTTGCATTTTTACGAAACTAGAAATGATTAGTATTGATGATTAGCATGATTTTTTTTTGTTTGTTTATACGCTCCTTTTAAGAGCAAGTTGGCAGAAATTTTGTTCCCTGCAATTGTATAATAATTATTATTTTTTTTTAAAAAAATCGGCAGTCAAATTATAATAAAATGAAATAAATTAACCTTTTTTTCTTTATTGAAAAATAATTAAGTTGTTTTTGAATATTAATCCAATCCAAAATAAAGCAAAATAAACCTAAAGATTTCCAGGTATATATATTTACCTGGAAATCTTTAAATTAAAGAAAATATTTTCTTCCCTACTTGAAATAGAAGAATTACGATAAAAGTTATAATTTAAAATGCTGTAACACGCTGTAGTCTTTTTAAAATGTTATAGCAAGGTTGTTGTTTTGTTTTCTGAAAACGAGTTTTAATTAAAATGTGAGCACTCTAGGTAGTTTTAAAATGTTTGATATTTAACTTGACAATAAATTTTAATTGATGATAAAATGTGGCATAAATTCTTTGCTTGCAGAGGTCAGAAAACTATTAAAACTTATATTGTCATCCAGCAAAAAGCTCCTGCTCAGTTTTGATACTGACTTTGTAGGTGAGTAATCAAAATATGGATTGACTATAAATTATTTTTGGCAATATATGCTATTGGTACAAGTGCATTTTTTTCATATCTGTCTGGCAAAAGGAAGAAAAAAAAATAGCCTCTTGATTTCTAAGAAAAATTTCTCTGATAGTCAAAGATACAATTTTGTTTTCGTCATTTATATCTAGATGAAATTATTTAGTAACATCTAATTGATTATTTAGTTTAAGCATTTGTTGTTGTTGTAGTTCATTTTACGTCGCACTAGAGCTGCACAATGGGTTATTAGCGACTGTCTTGGAAACATCCCTAAGGATGATCCAAAGGCATGCCATCACAATTTTGATCCTCTGCAGAGGGGATGGCACCCCTGCTTTGGTAGCCCGACGACCTGCAAACGAAGTCAAGCACTTTACGGTAGAACAGTTTAACGAGGACCAATACCGCACACCCTCTGTCCCAACGCNTAGTCTTTTAAAAATGTTATAGCAAGGTTGCTGTTTTGTTTTCTGAAAATGAGTTTTAATTAAAATGTGAGCACTCTAGGTAGTTTTAAAGTTGTTGATATTTAACTTGACAATAAATTTTAATTGAGGATAAAATATGGCATAAATTCTTTGCTTGTAGAGGTCAGAAAACTATTAAAACTTATATTGTCATCCAGCAAAAAGCTCCTGATCAGTTTTGATACTGACTTTGTAGGTGAGTAATCAAAATATGGATTGACTATAAATTAATTTTGGCAATATATGCTGTTGGTACAAGTGCATTTTCTATTTTTTTCATATCTGTCTGGCAAAAGGAAAAAAAATAGGCTCTTGAGTTCTAAGAAAAATTTCTCTGATAGTCAAAGGTACAGTTTTGTTTACGTCATTTATATCTGGATAAAATTATTTAGTAACATCTAATTAATTATTTAGTTTAAGCACTTGTTGTTGTTGCAGTTTATTTTACGTCGCACTAGAATTGCACAATGGGCTATAGGCGGCTGTCTTGGAAACATCCCTGAGGATGATCAAAAGGCATGTCATCACAATTTTGATCCTCTGCAGAGGGGATGGCACCCCTGCTTCTGTAGCCCGAATGACCTGCAAGCGATGTCAAGCACTTTACTGTAGAAGAGTTTAACGAGGATCAATACTGCACACCCTCGGTCCCTACGCATACTGATCCAAGTGGACACCCACCCGCACACTGACCGCAGCCAGTGATGCGAACCGCTGGGAACCGTGTCTTAACGATCAGTCCACTGCGGGACTGTTTAAGCACTTAATTAAATTTTTTAAAATGTGAATGAATTGCGAGAGTAAAATATATCACAGATTTTCCTTTTAGTTTAATCTAATAAATTAAATAAAATAAAATAAATAAAACAAGTCTTAAGAAGAAGGAAACGGATTTCAAATTTAGCAGTTTTTAAATCATCGAAAAGTGATTACCAATGACTCACTGTAAATGAAGTCTGATTATTTTATCAGACAAAAGGATACAATATTATACCATCAAGTTGTTAAAGAGAAATAATGTTTCTTCCAGATGTAGATAACGTAAAAAATTTTATCATGTTTTGCTCATAACTAAAGCTTTGGGAATTGTTGTTTTTATGTACACAAAAATGATAAAAATTAAAACGTGTTGGGGGTATGAAGATATCGATACAATATTTCAATCAATAAAAGATAATTATTATTTAATCCGTAGTCTCCATTTTTTGAAAAAATTATTTTGTTACAAAAAATTCTCATTATAAAAAATTTGCAAAGAATATATTAATATCTTTTGACATAGTAATCAGATTTTTTCCTCATTTTACTGTAATTTTTTCATGAAAAAAAAAAAAATAGTCTGAAACCCAATAGCAGAACCTACACAGTAAAAAAGTCCGGATCAAAGTACGGTATAAAATACTGGCACTTTGGGTGTATCATTCCGTAAAATCCATTTTTACCATTAAATATTATGCCATATTTTTTACAGTAATATTTATTTAATTAAGAGATTTTACGTTAACAATTATTGTAAAAATTACGGTATACTGAAAAAATGGATTTTATTTTTTATCGTTATTTGATCCAATGTATGTACTGATCTGCAATCCAACAGAAAATTCCTAAAAATTATCTGCAAAGCATACGATAAAATATTTGAATTCAAATGCTCCACTTGGTACACAGAGAAGAAAATTCTGATAAAAATTAACTCCTGTTTGTAAAGTTTGCACATTTTATTAGAAAATTTCATCCATTATGAAACTAAATATTACTTAACATTAAAAAACATGTACAGTGCGCAAAATAAAAAAAATTTAACTCCCTGAATAACTTTTGATCTAATGATCGTATTTATACGTACTAGGACTCAATCTTAATGGCTCGAGGGGATGATCTCAAATACGCTAATTAGTTAGTGCAGACGATCAGGCATAAGAAACGATCAAATGAAATCAGACATGAAAACAGACATCCTTTATCTGAATAAACATACCTTTTTGTTTCGACACCGACCCACTCAAAATATGGGGGTAGGTGTAAACTGGGAAATATGGCCTCAATAATTTGGTTAGGAGAACGATCGAAAGTTTCTTATAATTTAGTTTTGCGATTTAGAAATTTTTGCTCACAATTGGGTACTTGCACTTCAAGAAGAAGAAGAAGATCATTGATACCCCAGACATGTGCCATATGACCTCAGCACCTTTATAAATAACCTTATAAACAACATCCTTTGTAAACGAGATGGTATGTTAAAGTCGAGCTAAATCTGTCCACACGAGTTTGAATATTAATTAACGTGAAGTTAATTAAATACTATGCCGTATCGCACATAGGATTTGTTAAAATATAATTATTTCTCTTCTACATCTTCCACTTAACTTAGATTTATTTTTTTATTGTAACCGTGACACATTTTTGATTCTGCGCACCTGGCAACTTCGATGCAGTTTATGTTCTAAATGGCTTAATGTCTGTCTTTGTGTTAAATAAGAAATGTTCAGTGAAAGAATTGAAATCTTTGTGAAAGAAAATAGAATGTATCGCTAAAGAAAATTGATACTTGACGGGCTTGGCTTACACGAAATAGAACGGAAGGAACAGTTGATAACGTAAACAAATGCCACGCTTCAACAACCAATCAGAATCGAGATACCCACACTACGTAACTTGTAAATATCTCATTATAAAGTTCGTTTATCCAGAGATAACTTTACGCAAAAAAAAAGAGCAATTATTCATTATTTTATTTATAATAATCAAGTGTCATCTATATAAAATTTGCTTTTTTGGAACTATTTGACCAATTTCGTTTAAATTTTCTATTTTGCCATATCAAATTACATTTTTTAAAACGATGGAAGAATTTGTAAGTCTTACATTTAAATTTTTTTTACTACTTTTAAATATAATAATAAAAATAAATAACCATTAAGAAAATTTTTTTTGCATGAAATTATCTTCGGATAAACGAATTTTATAATTTTGAGCAAAAATGTTTCAATCGCTTAAGACATTCAGAAGATATCACGCTAAATAGGCACTAAGTAAAATAATTTGAGGGGTACAAATTTTCCCCCACTCACATAACCAAACTATTTGGACTATACTTTCCAAATTGAGTCTCCCCTCCCAGTTATTTTAAGGGTCAACAATCCAAATCCGTCAAAAGAAATGTATGTTTATGCGGAAAAGTATATTTTTCAGTGTCTGATTTCGTAATTTCAAATATTGTTCGCACTAACTAATTAGCATGGCTGCATTTTTTGCGCATTCTAATTAAGACTCTTTGTACTGGTAGCAAAATTAGCAACCAAATTTACAACAGTCCGCAAGAATAATTTTAAATTCCCAAACACCTAATGTTTTTGAAGAGTACTGTGAGGACTTTAATGTATTTCTTTAAATTATTTAAATATAGTGGTAGTCAAAATCAATATAATTTAACTTTCTTAACCTTTTGCATGGTAACACCTTCTATTCTGTATTATCAGTTGTACCAGACGTAAGAAAAAGGTTAAACCAAGAAAAAATATTAAACTTATGCAGTCAAATAACAGTCAACTTAAACATAATACAGTCAAACCCCGCTATAGTGAACTTTCAAGACACCGAAATTTTGGTTCACTATAACCGGTAGTTCACTATATCCGTACTTCAAACAATTTTAACTAATTTTTCCGAACTGCTCCCTTTTATTATACATTATTTAAGTAAATGACCAATGAAAAGAAATACAAAATTGATTAAAAAACAATATGTAGTAACAAAAAATGTGTTAACTTTTATATTTTATTTACTCTTCGTCTTGCGTACAAAAAATTTTGGGATGGCCTTTATATGGGGATGGGAAACTGAGATAGAAGAAACAAAAAAGAAAAAATGCTTATGACTACATTCCACTCAATAAATGGTTTTAAAAATCGGTATATGTATTTTAAATAGAAATTTCAAAATTACCAAAAAATGAAGGGAAAAAAATCAGTCGAAGACAGAAAAAAGTTCATAACATCCAATTTCCTGTCTTCGTTTGGTTCACGATATCCGCAAAAAATAATATTATATGTGTATAGCAAAGCACGGGAGCGAACATTTCACTCACTATATCCGGGAGTTCACAATAAACCGTGTTCGCTATAACGGGGTTTGACTGTATTAAAATCTCTAGACAAAATCAGAGAGCTGCTATGAATTAGCCTATTTGAGGCCACCCCCGAAAAATTAAAACTGAATCTTTGTACGTGATAAATCGATCATTAGATCAAATATTATTCAAGGTGTTCCATTTTTTTTATTTTGCACACTGTACAAGCACTGAATGCCTTGAAAGTGTTATTTTCAGAAAAAATTAAAAGTAGAAATTTTTTTTAAATAATTTATCTGCACGTATATTATGGACAAAAACTATTTTCAGTCATATTGTGCCATGAGTCATACACAAGAAAGTAATTTATTCTTTTAAATTTATGTTTGTAACGTTTTTGTTAGGCATGTACTTGTACACGTGTCACATTTGTGCCAAAATACTCGCTTGATGACGTACAAGCAACAAAGAATATAATAAAATTTTTTTGTTTGTTTTGTAAATACAATGGTTAATTAATTTTTTTATCATCAAAGCGTGTAAGAATAATTGCAACAAATCATTTTTACGATAACAAAAACATTTCAGAACAATTTGCAATATGCTATTAGTACGTCATTATTGAGTTTATATTAAAAAATTGATAAGAGAGAAAATTTCTCGAAAAAATTTACTGTTGATAACAATGCAGTGTACGATTATCCCAAATACAATTAAATCCAATGTCATTATATCAGAGACTTTTAAATATTTACAAAAAATATTCAATTTGATTATTTTTAAATCGTTTTAAAAATATCTAATTTGATTATTTTTAAATCGTTTTAAATTTTTAATTAAAACCAGGAGTATTTAATATCATTACAAAGAATGGTGGGAATTTTAAACCGTTCCAAATTAATAAAATATATCCTTGATCTAATTAATAATGTAGTTCGATCTCAGAGAAAATAATGTGGTAAACGATTTTTTTATTTTGCAAAAGATAATAACTAAAAGAAAAATTGAGATAATTTAAATATTCTATCAGTTAAAGGAAGATTGCTGAGTAAGGAATCCTAAAATTAGAACATTACGTTTTATTTTGTAAGCTGATACAGGGATAAAGCTTTGAAAATTGCTATTTTAAAATTTTGCTATCTCATCGATACAGAAAACGCGGAAAGTTGATTTAAAATAAAGGTTATAGGTAATCTTTGAGTAAATCGAAGATTTCAAAATCCTTCTATTTACTCAAAGATTGTGGGAAAATATTCTATTTAAAACTGTAACATAAATGTTGAACATAATCCAAAATTTAAGATTTTATTTTTATATTTCTTCTTGATTTTTATTTGAATAAATAAATTAACAGATGAACTCCAAAATCTTAATAAAAAGAAAGCGCCTAAACTTTAAAAAACTCACAAAATCGCTATTATGCAGTAAAGTTGTATGTTCAAACGATTTTTATAACGCAAACGATTCTTTACAATTTGCAACGAACGATTTTGGAAAACAATTTGTTAACTCAACAGGAAAAGCATTTCAATCAAGAAACTGAAGTAAAAGTAATTGTTCGCAGTAATTCCAAGTTAAATTTTTAATATTCTTGATTTTTCACTGTTTCATTGATCATTCAGCGAAAAAAGTAAGAATTATTTCCATTTTAGATTTAAATAAAATTGCTAGAATCATTTAGATAAAAATAGCTAACTTTGATGCGTTTTGATTTCTATTTAAGATAAGCTTATCGTCCATACTCAGTCAGTTTTGTTTTGTTCTACGTAAACTTGAACTTTAATTACTGCAATTTGAAAAAAATAAATATTTACAACTCATTTTAAACATTTCGAATTCTAAAATTTCTATCCGTTGAGGTTCTAAAAATAATACCACTTTTTAAATATTAGATAAGTATTGATTAATATTTATTTAATCTGTTCCTTTTAATTTAAGTAAACTATATAACAACCACAATTTTTCTTAATTTTCTTATCTAATTACTTTTAAGTATGAATGATAATTTCCTTTTCAGAGTTTAATATTATTGTGCTGAAACCTGTCTAACATTTTTAATACTACTGTACAATTATTTATAACCTTTTACACTAATTATATATGGTCGTAAAATGTATTTTTCTTTCTATATCAGTGATTTAAAACGAATTAAAACTCAAATTAATATTTGACTGAGAAAAAAGAACAACCTTGAAAAATTCTGAAGAATCATCATTGAGCTAATTTCAATGCTATCAGAATAAAAAACATGAAAGTCAATTGTCAGCTGAAACTGAAAGTCGGTGAAAACCCAATTAATTTTAAAAACTTTCAATTTTATACGGATGATGATCATGATGATTAACTAATTTAATACTTAACATGAAATTTAATATTACATCTGATGATACTTAAATTTCATATACAATATTTATAAAGAACAATTATAAGTAAGATTGAAATATTTTTCAATCGTAATTTTTTAATTATTAAGTATAAAAACATCATCAAATAAATTAATTAAATTTTAAATAAGCAATTAAATATCAAAATTTTTTTTAAAAATTAAATTTAATAAATATAGAAAAGTAAATACCCTTTGCTCCTTCGTTCGTCTTCATTTTCCATCCATTTTCACATAAAAAACAAAAGAAATCTCCCATCTCGAGGAAATTATTGTAGATAACAATACAAGCAAATGATTTTAAATATTATAACAATATATTTAACACGCTTAAGCCGTTTTTTTTAAACAGTATGCGAATCAATTCAACTAACATTAAATGACAAATTTAAGTCTGCAGGTGCAGCGGCAGATTACGTCATATTTGTGGGCGAACATGATCATTCATGTTTTTAGATTGTAGTATCAGCTCACTATAAAGCTTTTAATTTTTACTCTAAAAAAGTGAAGTATGACTGTATGATTTAATCATATTTATAATTGTTTGAGGAATGTTCTTTTAAAGTAGAATTGTAAGGTTTTTCATTAAAAATTTTATTTAGGAATATATTGTTTAATTACTTTTATTTGTTTTTTGAATATCTTTTTTAACTGTAACCGTTTCAGTTCACAAAAGAAACCTTGAGATTTAAACAGTAAAGATTTGAATTAGGAATATATTGTTTAATTACTTTCATTTGTTCTATGAATATTCTTTTAAGGCATTACGTTTGCAAAAGAACCTTGAGTTTTTTGCAATAAAAATTTAGAATTGGAATATTTTGTTTAATTACTTTCAATTATTTTATGAATATTCTTTTAAGGAATAAAAAATTCAGCTTACAGAACAATCTTTCAATGTTTACATTAAAATTTTTTAAAAAGTTTAGAGTATTCTTTTATTACATATAAATGTTTTATAAATATTCTTACAACTCCCATATGCTAAAGAGCCTTAAAATACAGTAAAAATTTAGGAAAATAAACATATTTTGTTATTATTTTGAAGGAATATTCTAATAAAATATAACAGTTCTGATCCGCAAAAGAATTTTTACATTTGTACCCTAAAAGTTGTACACTAGGTCTTATTACCACTCTTTTAGTGAAAAATACAATACTAAAAATTAAATTTAAACGAATTTAAGGGTTTTATGCCATGTTCTAAGACATCATGATAAAATAACCAAATTTTACCACATTTACCAAATTTCATCACATATTACAAAACTATTTTATTATTTTTTTTTTTATTTTTTTTTATTATTAATTTTTATTAATTTTTTTTTATTATTAATTTTACCAATGAGCTTTCGTAAAAAATACTGAGTTTTTTTTTAGTTCCCATGGAGTTAGAAAGAAATTTTTTTTTTTTATCATATATAGGTAGTTTTGACCATACTTTTATTCTCAGTGCGGAAAACAATTTACGATATTTTCTATTTTTTTTTATTTGTATATCTCTTTTAATAGGTTTATAATCGATAATTAACAATAACCTTTCAGGGACACTGTTAATTGATAGATTACAGATAGATTAACCTTGTGCTAATCTAAAATTAACCTAATAAATGATAAAATAATTCATTTTAGTACAATTTTTATTAAATAAAACTCACCATTAAAATAAGTGAAATATGCAGACGATTTTTATATTAAGTACAATTATTGGAATTTAAAAAATGTTTAGAGCTGTTTCAATATACTAATCGAATAATTAAAGCGCATGAAGGATGAAAAATTCCTTTCCGTAAATTTTAAATTAATCCTTGCTTTACAATTCAACCGCTAATTATCACAATTTACAATAAATTAAGCTTTAATATAATATATAATAGCACTCAATTAAAGATTTAATTACTTCAAATACAGACTCAAAGCGCTTACCCGAATCGATGGTTAAATTCATTTAACTTTTAAAGTGGTGCTTTTAATTATTTACTTATTTCGTTATATTCTTCGGATTGGCTGATAATAAATGAATTTTCAATGTGCATATGTGAAAAATAAGGTCAAAAATTATAGTTATGGTCCAAGACTTGTTAGAGTTACATGCTTTTTGCAAATAAAAATATGATAATTATTTTTATGTGTGTATAAATCAAGATATGTTTGAAGCAAAGGTGATATTTGTGGGGATTCTACTTACAACGAGGAAAGAACGGTGCAGGGCTCGAAAAATAGCCCGTCCGCCCGTCCTCGACGGTCAAAAATTCTCCGCGGACAACGAATTTCTCAACTCCGACGTCCGCGCGGACGGCCATTTTCCCGATAATGTTCGTGATACATTTTCAATTTTTGTTATCTTACAAGAGTCTTGTAAGTTACAAGGCAGCAAAATGACCCACAATACAGCATACTGCGCATATATTGGTGTTTTCTCTGTCTGGGAGTACTGCAGCGGTGTAAAGGGGCTTGCAGCAATAAACTTACAAAAAAAAAAAAAAAAAAAAAAAAAAAAAAAAAAAAAAAAAAAAAAAAAAAAAAAAAAAAAAAAA
>NC_092213.1:49033163-49187588 GCF_043381705.1 Parasteatoda tepidariorum | reverse complement strand
GTCGCGTCTACCACACTATCCCCTACTAGGTTACTATTAGTAACCTAGTATTTCTTTTATTACTGTATAATGTAATCCTAGTAACGACTAATTCATTGTGCAAATTATATAAATGTTTGTAATAAATAGGAGAAAATTATATTTTTAAATATTTAAAAGCGACGGGTTAGTTTCAACGGAGGACGGGTGCATTGTTGGACAAGCCGTCCACGGGGACGGGTAAAATTTCTGAGTTTTTTCGAGCCCTGGAACGGTGTATGTGTTACCGTGAAAATTCGTAATTAAGTGAATTGTCGACTAGTTGCTTAGGTAAATGTCCGAAATGTTTGAATGTCCGAAATGTTAGGTAAATGTCCGAAATGTTTTTCTCGTATATTTTTTATTTATTCAAATATAAAAGTACTTATGTATCTTTTCATTTAATTTCACTTTCATTTTCATAACATTTTGAAAAAATTTAAAAAATCAATGTTTTTCTTAATTTTTTAAAACTTATTTTCAAAAAATCCATTTTACGGGGGCCCCTAATCATTGGGGGCCCCAGGTCATGGCCTAGTCTGGCCTGATGGGTAATCCAGCCCTGTTAATATCAGTAGTATTCCTCACTTACACTAGTACATACAGAGTACCAGTACAGAGTTTTGATATCAAGACGCGCATTTAAGCTAAATATTCAATAAAAAGAATAGCAAAATAATGCTAAGTATCAACATTGATCGGGGAAATGTAAATATTACTTAACAAATACTTCATAGATTTACTAACGGGTCAATAAGAATGTCGACTTACTTCTGAGCATGTGAACACACTGTTAGGATTTTCCTTCTAAATTTATGGTAAAATAACTGGCAGCAGTCTGTCCATCCAATTTACCGTAAAGTTTACGGTAAAAAACATTTTTTACCTTTATGGTTTTGAAACCATCTACATCAAGTATGATTAAAAAACCATGAATACAAAACGATGCAGTTTTCTAACCATTTACAACTAGCATGGTTTCAAAACCGTGAAAAAGAAATTTAGCTGGACATTGGAGATAATTTAGCCTCTTTATGGCTATGCGTGAATGAGAGAATTGTATTTTAATAGTCCAGGACCACAAATTGGGCAGAGCAGAGCACGCACTGTAAACTCTTCATAAATTGAAGGAAATATAGAGGTGTCAGTGCTGGGACTTGAGCCCCGTTCCGCCTGTTATGAGATTGTGTGAGATTAGCTCTTTCGGCTATAATATGTGCCCATGTGCAAGGAACGAAATGGCTTTATTAGGTGGGTCTAGTTGGGGTGATAAAATTCTGGAATTCTAATTGGGAGAAAGCTGTTAATAAACGATTTTTCTCACAATTAACAGTTTGAATACTATCTTTTTTATGGTTATTTAACTGTTTTGTTTGAATATGGTAAAATAGCAATTAAATTAATTGTTATTTAACCATTTTTTCCGACAAATTTCTAACAGTCCTCCATCTTACTGCTTGCTTCTATATTTGTTACCGAAATATTTCAAGTTATTCTAGTTAATGTCTTAAAATAGCATCCTATTGGCTAGATATTAAACTTAAAAATAGATAATTCTACAGAGAGTGATGAAAGATCGCAGGGGAAATTTCTTCAAGTGCTCTGGGGACAAAGATTTTTAAGATTTGCGTATTGTCTTTTATTGGATAGACGGGAAAAAAAAATTCCAGAGATAACGAGTTTCTAAGAAATCAAGCGGGGAAAATAAACGGACAGATTAAAATTAGCAGAAATGGTGACAATCCCGCTTTATCTTCCCTTAATTTTACGTCTTAATATTACGGCAGTAGAAATAAATGTAATTTGAAGCAAATTTTTCAACATTGACCCGGATGTTTTGACAGAGAAAATATTTTAAAAGAGGCAAAATATCCATCTATTTATGTCACCTTTTGCTAATTAGTTAACTCTTTGACTCAGATGGGACGCCAGTGTCCCTTTATATATATATATATATATATACTACGGTGAATGACCGAAATCTGGAGAACGTCGACTCTCACCGGTGAATGTCAACAATCACATCGCTTTGGTGAATGACCGANAAAAAAAAAAAAAAAAAATTTGGATTCCCATTAAGTATAAGCGCTTTGTTTCTCTGATTTTATCTTACACTTTTGAAAATTTAAAAAAATTGAAATAACTCTGTTGAAGGAAGACAATTAATAAATAAAATAAAGAATCTAGAGGAGATTACTTATTTTATGAATTAATTTACTAATGAAAATAAATTTGTTGAATTGTAACGGAAAAGAATTTTTCTATACAGTAAAACCTTTGAAAAGTTCAGATTCTTTTAACCATTTTGTCCTCTTTATTTCTATAATATTAAATTAAGACTTTTCAGAAATTTTGTTTCGAAATATTTCCAAATTAACAAAAATTTCAGGCACCACTTTTCAGAACATAAAAAATGATCAGAAAAAAGGAAAATCTATATGAAAGTCTTAAGAAATAAAACTCGGCAAAAACCATTGGATTCTTGGAAAAATAAATAAATTAAAAAAGGAAAGAAAAACTCTTAACCCCTTGACGCAGATGGGACAACGGTATCCCCTTTACACGTATTTTTTTTTATTGACGCTCTAATTACAAGTAAAAATGTAGTTGGTTTTTTTTTTCATTCTTATTCAAACATTTATTAATAATTGATTTTGTAAATTAAAGAAATTTCAATGATGAATAATTGTTTCTCTTAGATCTAAATAACTGCAAATAAGTGCAAATTTGAAAAATTGTTATTTGGAAGTGAACCGTGTTTGAAAAACTTTATCTTTAACGCAATACTGCTCACGAATACTGCTCTATCACTAATTTCTCTCTCCACATCGCTTTCATGATTATGTATTTTACTCAAAAATGAGTAAACGCTGTTTCAATTTTGAATACAAGAGATTTTCAAATTCGATTATTATTTGTTTCTGAGCTATTTTGACTCATTTTTTCTCAATTCGGAAAATTTCTTTTTTTTTAATACGTAGTGTAATAATAAAAATAAGTCTAAATAATTTTTGTAAGCTCAAAAACTTCTTTAATTTAATCTATAGGACAAACTTTTTACTAAACGGAGTCAGGCAAATTTCTTCAACTCTACACCCAGCAAAATTTTCTTTAATTCGTCAACTCAACAGCACAGGTTTTTACAGCATTGTAGAAGGTGTAATTAGAGCTAAATATGCATGATACCTTTCAAACAATTGTATTTATAAAGCAAAATATGTTGAGATTGTAAAGCAAAATATGTTGAGATTGTAAAGCAAAATATGTAAAGCTGTTCAGATTTATCAATATTTTCAAGAAAATCGTTTTCTTGAGCATTGTAAATAATAAAACTCGACATCAAAAAGTTGTCTCCTAGTGGATAATATTAAAAGTATTTTTAAACCTAAAAATATAAAATAAAAATAAATTAATAACAAGTTTCGTTTTTCTAATAGATTTAAAATTAAAACGATATCTTAGAAGTTTTGAGAATCCAAAAACGTTTTCCTAACTTGAAAATAATTAACAACGCAAATTAATTTCTTAAAAAGTTTGAATAATTGATTATTTGTGAATATTTTACAAATTAATTCAAATAACTCTGTTATCTCTCAAATTTCTACAACATTTAAAATGTATACACAACATACGATATTAAGAGTCCTTAAAATGCGCCTTTATGTTTTGATACAATTATTAGTTATCTTTAAATAAATTGTATCTATAAAGTGAAACACTAATATTCTTTGAATAAAATATAGTCAAAAATCTCACTTATCGTACGCATTTCTTCATTAGTAAATTTTCATAACAGAATGTTATTTGTATTAGTTTTCTTTACTGTATTTAATCAGCTAATATTGTATTAAGGGCATTAACCTCATTTCTGCTTGGAAAAAAAGAATAATCTTTATGTAGAGGAAATCTAATTTAAAAAATGTCTCAATTGTTTCCGGAGTTTCGTAGTTATTTTTGATGGTAAAAATTGTTTTTCGAAAAAAAATATTTACTTATTTTATGTATTTTAAAGTAGAATTATATTTTTGACTTGGAATTGGAAGAAAAAAAAGTTCAGTTAAAAAATAATAAATAGTAGACCAAAGGTTTTAGAAATAATCTTTATAGAAATATTTCATTTACTAAGTACAATAAATCTTAGTGTCAAAAAATAATCTAATAAAATGAATTAAAAGAAATGAAATACTTGTTATTTTTGGTGTCTATATTAAACATCTCTATGTTTTTTAATTCCCGTTTTAAAGGGATTTTTCTAGTATTTAAAAGAATTCAAACAATTACCAGGAATTTTATTTTTAGCAAGATCATTATGTGTTTTAGCATGCGTTTGGGATATTGTATCGGATTTCGAAGCTATTTCAAAGTAACTGCGAAAACTGTTCCGGGGCGAAAACTGTTCTATCTGAAAAAATGGTTAAATAACAATTTATTTAATTGTTATTTCACAATATTCAAACAAAACAGTCAAATAACTATTTAAAAAGAATGCATTCTAATTGTTAACAGTAAGAAAAATCATCCATAGACTGTGTTCACTTTATATGGTTTAACAACTAGAACTTTAACCGCACCAACCAATATTTCCTTTAACATTTTTGTTATGAACTGCATTTCTGAAATTTTTTACAATAACGTAATTTAGTTTTATAATTAATTCTAACGTAATTAGAAAGCAAGGTTTTTAAAGCCATTTTGCACCAAGAATATAAAACTTAGGTCATCAAAATTTTTGGTTATTAGATGTGGGAACAGAACAATTTCAAATACTAACTATGCATTGTAGTTGTATTGTGCGAAAAGAAAAAAAAAGCGAGAAAAAAAAACTGATGGATATTTCGCTCTATTGATCAGATATTTACGTTCTAGTATTCAGTCTTAATGGTTCAAAAATGCGAATTAGTGCAAGCAATATTTCAAGTTACGAAATCAGACATAAAAGCGTGCTTTCCATAAATAAACATACCGTTTTTTTGACGGACTCGGATTTCTGACCCCAAAAGTGTAGAGGGTAGCCGCAATCTGGGAAAAATGGTCACTATAGTTTGGTCAGTAGTTTGGACACCTTAATGTTAAAGTTTGTACTCCTTAATGTTAATTTTATTTTTTGCGTTTTTCTCGAGAACTTTCTAAGCGAATTTAAAAATAAAAATAAAAATTGCTCGCAATTATAAAATTCTTTTATCCAAAGATAATTTAATGCAAAGAATAACTTTTAGTGAATATTTTTTTTATTATTTTATTTAATAATAGTTAGTATATTTAATTTTGAATCATAAGATATACAATTTTTGACACCATTTTAAAGAATGTAATTTTACTAGGCAAAATACAATATTTGAGTCCTGAGTAATCGAATTTTGAAATTGCTACTTTTTTAAAATTTGATTTCTCAGGATTAATCATTCGATCAAAAGTTATTAAAGGTGGTCCGTTTTTTTCCCCCGCACTGTACTCGTTATTGTTAAATGTTTTCGATCTATCGTTAAATTTACATTTTTATAGCATGCCAAGCTGAGAGGAGAAGCCTACCGAAAAGTCCAATTAACGAAAAGTATTTAAATATCGGTTATCGTTATTATTTATTAATTATTAATTAATTATTTTTTATTATTTATTTATTTATTTATTTATTAATTATTCATTTATTAATTATTTATTAATTGATTATTTATTAATTTATTTTTTTAGATTTTTTGAGTGGAACAAAACCTTTTAAAATTACTTTTAGTGTCTCTTTGTAGTTGTTCATTTTTTTCATGTCAACCTGTTATGAAATGTTGAAAAATTTCCTGACCAACCGAAACTAATATTTTTTACCAGCGTCTGAGCAAAAGCGAGTTATTTAAAAAGTCACACGCTTTAAAAATTAGAGCATCAACAAATTTGATTCTTCGTTTTTTAGGAGTAGTGCAATTTAAAATTTTACCATGGTTTTCTTTTTCTTTTTCTTTACTGTTTTCTGTGGTTTTAATTTATTTTATAACCGTCAGTGAACAGTCGTCCCAAATCTGAGTTCACAACTTTCAATGTTCAACTCCATAGTCTTGTAATTTTGAACCCAACCCAGAAGACAAGGGAGTTCTTGAATCAAGAATTGGGACAAACTAGCCTCCTTGGAGTATTTTTTAATAGAGCTAACCAGCATTTACGGTACATGGAGAGGAAGACCATAAAAATCTCAAACCCTTTTTCCCGAAGGCACAGGGATTGTAACTCATGATCCGTCAACCACTGAGTATATTTTGCATCAGCACTGTGGCCGATACGAGTCGGGAAAAGAATTCGCATCACCCAAGGACCGTTGGGATTCGAACCAGGGTCACCTATTTGAGAAGCAAATGCGCTGTCTCCTGAGCCACCGCTGCTCTGTCTGATGTTGTGCCCTTTTTTCTTATAAAATACAGATTCGAAACCATTCACAAGAACAGATATTATTATTTTTTTATTTTACTTATGTGTGGGGAAAAAAAAGCGATGCATCAAAAATGAAAACATTAAGTAATCAAAATTTTCGATAATTTGATTCTAGAACAGTAAAATTTAAAATTTCTTTAAATGTTTCTTTGTAGCAGTGCGTTTTAATAGATTTTTTTCAGCATTTCAATATAAAATGAAAATTCAAACTTTCCAAAATAACAGAAATGCATGTTTTATTACTTGTTTTTTAAGCCTTTGAAAGCTACATAAACACCAAAAATAATCTAGGAATGTTCTAATACATTTGATATTCAAATTTCGTATTTTCTTTAAGGTTGCTAATGATGGAACAAAAGCTAACTATCTCGGTAGGACGTTCTAAAAATATATGACCTAACTGTCTAATTAAAAACACTTTATTAGTACTATTCCTAATGAACTAACACTAATCTATTCATTTCCTGAAAACATCATGTGAATAATAAATCTTAGAAAAACAGTTCTATTTCTTATTCATAGCTCTTGTGTGTTTATACAGCCGTTTTCTTCGTGCATTAAAAAAAAGAATCACGGCACTTATATGACGCATCATACGGGCATCTCCGTCGTATATATCATTTCTGTTTATAAACACGACGGTCGTAAAACATATTTTTAAGACCCGAACTATTATTTTTTTTTTCCTTTGTGAATGGTCGCTGGGAATTTATGCAATAGTTTTCAAAAACACCCATTAATGTCTTTTGGAGTTGCGTAATTTGGTAAAAGCCCTGGAATAAAAAGTCCCGGAAAGAAGCAGCGAAAAAAAATCGTCCCGGAAAAAAGCACCGAAAAAAAAGGACCTCCTCAACAATAATGTAATGTTTAATGTCAGAGTTGATTCAGGCCTTTTTTCCCGAATTTAATGTAATTTAATAATTATTCGAACGCAATTAGATAATTTAAAAAATTCAAATGCACACTAAGTTTACATCATCAATCATCATCTATCATCAATGTACACTAAGTTTACATCATCAAAAATCAATCATCACTAAGTTTTATTTGAATGAAATGATTACAAAACGATACGGTTCTTTAACCATTTACAACTAACATGGTTTCAAAACCGAGAAAAAGAAATTTAGCTGTACATTGGATTTGAATGAAATGATTGAATGAGATGAACTTTTAATACATTGCAATTTTTAATGCAATTATGTAATAAATAAAAGTATTATTTCATAGTATTATTGCGAGCTATTATTTTTCTTCTTTCTTTGTAAATGGTGGTTGGGAGCATATGCAATAGTTTTCAGAAATTAATTATTTTATAGTATTATTACGAGCTATTTTTTTTTCCTTCGTAAATGGTGGTTGGGAGCATATGCAATAGTTTTCAGAAATTAATTATTTTATAGTATTATTGTGAGCTATTATTTTTTTCTCCTTTGTAAATGGTGGTTGGGAGCATATGCAATAGTTTTCAGACACACCGAAGAATGTCTCATGAAGTTGCTTAATTTGAAAAAAGCTCCGGAAAAAAAAAACACCGGAATAAAAAGTCCGGAATAAAAGCAGCTATAAAAAACGTCCCGGAAAAAAGCACTGAAAAAGAAGGATCTCTTTACCAAATATATAAATTTACTGTCCGGTTTGATTCGGGACGTTAATGTAATTTAATTCATACGCAATTAGATATTTTTCAAAAAAATAAATTTAAATACGAAGTTTAATTTGAGGTTGATTGAAATAAACTTTTAATATATCGTATATTTTTTAATGCAATTGGTATATAATATATTACATTATAGTTATAAATAATGTATCAAATAAATCAATTAACAATAGTCTCCCACGGACTAAATTTTTTGATAATTAAAAGTCACATTAAATATTACTATTTAATGCAATTTTCTTTTCTTTTTTTTTTTTTAAAAAAAAACAACTGGTTGAAAAAGTATTGTTTGTATATTACATCACTACTGAAGTTTAGAACAATTTTAGAACTACTTAAGTATTCAGATAGTTTTGTTAAATATTATGAAGCGTTTAAATTAATCCTTATATATTAATTAATTTTTTTAAAGAAAATGTCTAATTTCACTCGAAAAAATATTTAATTAATTTAAATTCTGGTGAACAACAGACCAAATTGAAACGGTTGTTAATTTTGTATTAATGGTGCTTTTTTCTGGTACTATTTTCCAGTGCAACGGTATTTTTTTTTTCGGTTCTCGTTTTTTCAACCACCAATTTGAAAATATCGTATTAAGATTTAAATTTGGAAAAAAATAATTGAAAACTACATAATTTCGGTACTTTGAACATATCATGCGATTCAAGTTTCGTAACTTTCGTAAATTCAACAGTCGTAACTTTCTTCAACTTTCGTAAATTGTCGGTTTTGTTTGCTCGTTTAACAATTATTAACTTAATTTAGATTGTGTCGTTAATCCTAGTGCCCAGAGAAGCATTTAAGTTAAAACTTCGCAAAAATTAGGTTTGATTCTGTGTCTTAAAAAACGTGTTTTCAACCTTAGATAAATTAGCTTGTGCAAACAGTCGCGTCACCTTGGCTAAAAATCACATTTTGCAAAAAAAAAGAAAGAAAGAAATCACGGTGACACAGAAAATATTTTGTCGCTTGTTTGATTAGCCTAAAAAGAAGCAAATAACGAGATCAGCCCTGAAAATAATTCAAAGCTTTGAATGTGTTAGCGTTGCTGATTCAACTTCATAGATTTGAGGCAATAAAATATTCTTCGAAATTTAAATAAAACTAAAAGTGCAAACTTCATTCCTTTAAAAAAAAATTTAAAAAAAAAGAAGAAGGAAACAAAAATTCTAAATTCTAAATGAACTTGAAGAAGATGGATAACTTTTTAGTGAAAATTTTGATTTTTTTCTTTATAAAGAAAGTCCTACAATTTCTGTATTCATTTTGTTTAGTTTTTGAAAACATGAGCTATTTAAAGTGCTTAAAAATAAAATATTTTTTTAATGATATCAGTATTTTTTATAAATAATGTTTTTTTGGTATTTTATAAATATTAAAATAAATTTAATTAAATTAATTTATCATTATTAAAAGGAATTCCTAAGAAAATAAAAATAATTTAACATCTTATTTTTTAGTATAAAAATTTATATGAGTTTAGGCATGATACCTGTATACATAGGACGAAACGCACAATAAACCGATTGATGTACAAGAGGTGATATTTTTATATCAGTTATATGCCTGAATAAAATTATTCGTAACTTCCTTAATTTAAACCTCGCTTTACTACACTGTTAGAATTTTTATATTTTGAAATTACAGTAAAATGACCAGCAGCAGTTTGTCCATTCGATTGACCATAAAGTTTATGGTTAGGAATATTTTTTTACCTTACGGTTTGGAAACCGTTTACAACTGGTACGGTTAAAAAACCGTGAATACAAAAATATACGCAACCATTTACAACTAGCATAGTTTTTAAACCATAAAAATTGAAACTCGTACGGAAATTGAAACTCTGTGCTATTTATGACTGAATGACCAGGGTCACCGCTTGAAGAATGCAGACTCTGGAAACTCTTCACGTATTGAAGGAATGGAGGAAATATTGTAGTATCAACGCTGGGATTCGAACCCCTATCCAACCGATCACGAGATTGGCCGACTATCCCTCTCAGCTACAGAACTGCAATATGAAAAAAACAATCAATAAACGTTTTTTTTCTCACTCTGAACAGTTGGAAGATCATCTTTTTTTAGGTTATTTGACGGTTTTGGTTGAATATGGTAAAATAACAATCAAATAAATTACTATTCAACCGTTTTTACTGAAAAATTTCTAACAGTGTATTCATATACACAGACATGATAAGTTTTCGAGGAATTTATTTTACTTCCATGGAGTTTTGCGTTTAAGTATATCTCGATTCAGACAAATCAAATCTAATTACTCACGTTTTGATCAATTATTAACGCTGTCACAAACTGGCTTAATAAAGAAGGCGAAATTAAAATGTTGATCGCCTAGCAACAGTCAAGCGATGGTAACGCTATTGTCGTCGCAAAACAAAGGGCCAAAATTGCGTGAAGGGTTCACGCTACAATTTGTTTAGCGTAAATGAAAGGATTTTTTGTGACAGTAATTGCAAGAAGGAAGGACTAATAATAAAAAGTATAGGAACATAAAATCGAATAAATCAAACACCACGTGAAAAAGAACTTTCCTCAATTAAATTTGAAAGAAAAAAGTTGAGTTAGTCATAGTGGCAAATATTTCAGCAAGTAATTGGCATGATTTACATTTAAAAAAAAAAAAAAAAAAGACTTTTTCTTTTTATTGTAGATTTTTGATAAAAAGTTCTGGGAATATATGTAATGAATAAGATTATTTAGTTATTTACTGCGATTTTTTATCTATATTTTTCTACCGCTTTTCTATTTTTAACAATTGAGCACTTTTTAACGAAGATAATGTATTACAATGTACTTAATAAGATGAAAATGCACTGAATATCGCACTTACAAACGTGCGACAAAATAGCTCGCGAGGAGTAATTTTTTCACCTGTTTTTATTTCGCATTATAGTTTGTTTTCATACAAGTTTATTAAAATAAACCAGAAGAGTATAAATTAGCAAAAAAAGTAAGTTTTTTGTAATGTACACTTAACGAAACGAAGGAAGGTGATGTGTGAAAATCGTTTGCACGGAAATCTGAACAATAATAGAAATGCGTACTTATTTTTTAAGAACCAAGCGATATTTTAAAGAATATTCTTTAGCTTGAATTCAGATAATTTTTTAGATTTAGCGATCGTTAAATACATTTGTTGTTAACAATTGGAATTCAAATATTATTTCAATACTTTAAAAAAAATCAAACGATGGTCCCGACTGCACATTTAACAAAATTCGATGCAAAGGGTTCTTCTATGATTTAATTATTTTATTGAAAGTACATATGATTCTTTTCATTAATGTAAATATTAAAAATAATCACGCTTATTACATTATTAAAATTTGCCATAATTTAAAGTTGTTATTGTTTGATATTGTTTAAAGGATTATTTTGCAAATTACTTAGCACTAAGAATTGCAGAGCTTCCTATATTTTATTAGTGAAAAGTAATGAAACAGAGAAAGAAAATTTGTACGATTTTTGAAAAAGAAATAAGCATTTATAACTTATACTTTTCCCTTCGTATCTTTTTTAAATCAAATGTTTGCATGCATCCGCAATGAAAATCATGCTTAGCATATTTCTTCCTCATGTTTAACACTAGAAAGACTGAAATAACTATATTGCCCAAAAGCAGTCAAAATTGCGAAAGAATAACTAATGTATAAAGACATTTGTCTAAAACTAATTTTCAAAATTTTTAATATTATTTTCAGTTATAATAACAAGTTATTAGTAAATATCAACAATAAAAATAAATATAAAAGTCGCAAAATTCTAAGAAACTGTGTCATTATATACATCATTGTTTTTCTTATTGAAATTAAAAAGCAGTCAAAATGTCTTCCTAGCGCAATCTAGTGTTAATCATTCAAAATGGAAGATTATTGAGCCTTAATTGTTCATATGATAAGAGAAAAACGAGGCAAAATTTACTGTCTGTTACGACCAGATTACCACGGTGCAAAAATCGTAACTATCTAGCCCTCGGTTTATTGGTTTGATTGGTAAAACAAAAGAGTCAATTTTGAAAATTATTTTGTGGTTTTTAACATTTTAGTTTTGAATCAAATATTAAAAAAATTTTGCATTTTGAATTGTTGTTAAGCAGTAATATGTAAGTTGTATAAAACTGCTAAATAATTGCTTGGAGTTAATATTGATGCAGTTAATTGAATAGTTATAATGTATTCAGAGCGTGAGTCCGAGACAGTGAATTAATTATCTCCCAGTCGGAACATGATAGTTCTGATGTATCAAGTTTAAATAATTTTCCAAAATAATTTTTTTAGCAAATTTAAATAATTATTTTATCTAGATATTTATCTTAAGTACATTAAAGCAGTAGAGTTGATATGTTATCACAGTGTATTTTAAGATAAAACTTGGGTGCATGGCAGGGAAACCTGGAGTGGATATAACAGTGGAGGGAATATTTCACCAGCAATAGGTCAAGCAAAAAACTGCTTGCTGACAAAAATATTTTGCATTTTCGAATTTAGGAAGGAGCATTAACTTTCAGCTATGAAAAAATGCCTTTTTTTTGGGTCGGAAATTTAAAAAAGAAAAAAAAAATCTACAGAGAAGGAAAATTGTAAAGCTAATTTTATTTATTTATTTTTAAAGAAAACACGAAAATAGAGAAATATTTTGACATAAAATAACGTTAAACTTAACAGCAGGGGCGATTTCGCCGACTTGCAAAAAGCGAATTACTAGTTGAAAAAAAGAAGAAAAAAAATGAATAAAAAACTAGTTACAGAAAAACGCAGTAGCAAAGATTTATAATTTACTTCGGGTAATCCGGATTTTCGAATATTTTTCAGTTTTGTCACGTGATTTTTCAAATTCAGATATTTTTAATACAATGTTATTACGACGCATGAATTTCAAATATTAGTAATAATTTTTTGACGCATACTCAATTCGTGACGCCGTTTCAACACGGTTTTTTAAATTCCGATTTTTTAATATGATATTTCGACACTCAAATTTCGAATTTGAGTAATCTCTTTTTGACGCGCATTATTCGCGATTATTCCATCGGTGAATCACATCATTTTCCGACAATTTTCAAGGCAGTTACATTTTTTGTTTTTATGGTCATTAGCACATGGTTTTTCAAATAACGATATTTTTAATATGATGTTATTACGACACGCAAATTTCAAATTTGATTAATTACTTTTTAGGGGCTGAATTCGTTACTATGCTGTCTAAAATTAAGGTAATTTTCTAATCGTTTTTTCGGCAGTTGCTACAGTTAGTTGCCTTACTTCCGGCCCGGTAATTTTTACTTCTTTTTAAAATCTCGTTATTGTAAATAGGATATAATTAAAACGACGTATTTGAAATCGCGCCTTTGAGTATTTAAATTTTCATTCGAACATAAATATTTAATATTTACCAACCAGCTATCGTTTAACTGCAACCACACAGTAATTAATGATTATGTTGAATTATTTACATCACGACATGCGTTACGATTCGGATTTTAAAAAAATTAATGAATCATGTACCCTGATTTTGCTAGTAGTATTTTTATCACAAGCAAAACTGATTTTAAAAAATAAAATCATGCCTTGCAAAACCTCAAATTTGTGGAAAATTCTAATTCAGCAAAAAAGAGTTTTAAAGACTTAGGAACAAAAATACATATGTTCATAACTAAACTATTTTATCTTAAAATATTTTGGGAAATAAGGTTGAAAAAATACATTGTCTTTCGTATTGCACGAACTCTTCTGATAAAACAAAAGTTAATGAAAATCCGCAATGAAAAACAAGCATGGAATCCCCCCCCCCTTTATTTTTAATCACCCTAAATTGAAGATTACTGAACATCTTACAATCCTTATGGAAATAACAAGACAAAATTTCCTGTCTACTGCAGTAGGATTTCCGCAAAGCAAACACCATAATAATATGTCCCGCTATTCTTACCAGCTTTTCTACGGTCTGATTGTGATTTTCTTTGTAAAAAAGAGCATTGCTTACAGTTTCGAAATATTTTTCTTCCGAACCCACTGTAAATCTTTTGCGGTTTTACATTTATCGTCTGCGTGAGGTTGCTTGTAGCTCTATCGCGCCAGATTTTGTTTTCTGACGTAAAATATATCGAACTACAGTTGCAGTTCATATTAATGGTAGGATTCACGGTCTGTTTTTCGAGCCAATTAATATTGCATCAGGTAATTTAAATATATTTAAAAATGAAGTCATATCCTCTTGTTCTCTCACCTTTGTTCTCAGAGTGATTTGCTAGGCAGGGCACGAATTCGAATACATTGCCTTTCACTGACCTTGAGCTAGTGGAAAAACACTATAACTGTTATTGAATCTTTACCGGTTTCACGTGGGAGACATGTACTTTCAATTTTGCATGCATTTATATTGCCTTCTACATTAAATTGCCTATTTAAAATATATATTTTTTGTCAATTCTGTATTTATTATTTCGTAAATAAAAGAAAAAACTTTTTTTTTTTGATAAGCAGACGAAAATTTAATGTTTGAGTGGCGGTGCCAAATGTGGCTTAGAAATCTGAAGAAGTACTTTTTTACTATCTATTTCACACACCATTGGCAATTACCTCATTTCTTTCATACTGTGAAATCAAAAACGAAATGTTTGAAAATAATAACTTTCTATTGAGATAGTTAATCAATATTTTTAATGACTTTCTTTTATAAAATATCGCTTAAACATATGAATATAAAGCAGTTTGTAGAAAAAATATTAAATTTTAAAAAAAATTTAAAAAAATTTCAATAAACTTTTTTTTTCTACCATTCTTCGTCATACGCACATTAATATCGAATTCAAATTTATTATGCGTGCATATTATATATATTAAAACACATGAAGTTGAATAAATGATTAAAACTGTACTGTCGCACAATAACTTTTTTAAACATCATTTCTTTTATAATTAACAAATTGTTTTAATTTTTGCTAACGATAACAATAATTAAATTAAAACAGTTTCAAAAATTCTCACATAATTTTTCAATATTATATCGCTTATAAAGTAGGCTTTTTATGAAAAATCTCCCTTCAATCACAGTATTCAACATCCATAAAGAGGAAGAAAAAAAAAAAAATACACGTTCACACGCCTCCACATGTTTAAAAAAAATTAATCCACCCCCCACATTTAACCAAACAATCTATTCCCCATGAACTCTATCAACAAATGAAAACGATTATTTCGAATAATTTGTGCGAATAATTTGTCTCGGATCATAAATTTCTCTTTCACTTAGTCTTTTTTTTTTTCGCTATTGCCAATGATACTATTTGAGGAAGGTGAAAAAGAAGCCCAAGATGATGGTGATGCGTATCGGGGACGCGGGGATGTTCCACAAAACCAGAGCCAGTCCCTTTTTGACGTCACAGCGTTTCGGACAGGGAAAATCCTTCTCCCCGACCGAACAACCACAACCACTCGATTCTTGCGTCACCTCGATCTTTTCCCTCCCCCTTGCGCTATATAGTTATAGAAATGAGGGCATATTCAGGAAGGGGACACCCCGATAGGGGGAAGGGGAGAAAGGTTGAGTGCATATGGAGGACCCGAACGAAACTGTCTAACCTTAGCGTGCGAGTTCAAAGTCGTCAGCTAGACCTATAGGAGATGCGCTCTTGTTGCTAGGGTCGCTTGATGGTGGGATAGTTTTATGTTAACTTTTTTTTTCAGTTCTGCCTCCTTACTTTTTTATGAATTATTAATCAGTATTACCTATTTAAAATCAACAATTAACTGAGAAAAATTTGTAGCATGATTGATAATTTATTTATTTATCCATTAAACAACTATTTGAAGCAAGTAAAACAAAAGCAGATGAGTTTCTTTTTTATTGCTTTTTTTTTAGTTATTTGATTAAAAAGTCAACAATCGTTTGCAGTAAAATGTCGCAAAAAAGATGTAACGTAGTATGTATTCTTTTGTAAAACATTCACAAGAATCGCTGCATTCTGCATTTACAATAGTCTATAATATAACATATATAGCAGTCTACAATAGTCTATATTTATGAGAAATAATTAATTGCTTTTATTTGTGCTTCCTTTTAAATTCAGAATTTATTATTTCTACATTATCGGAGGAGTGGGTGGAAAACCACTGAAACCAATTTCGGTTAGTGGTCGATAAAACATTTGTGACTCAAGATCTTAATTAGCATTTTTGAGTAAGTCAACTAAATGTAAAGCCAAAAATGGAAGTTGACCACCGTTTGAAAGATCAACGGTAGAAGATTAATATTTAAAATCCAATCACCGAATCACCATAAATAACTTAAACTCATTGATTTAAAATCCAACGAAATGCATTTTAGAATTGTGAGATATTTGAAAATGTAGTTTCTTTTGGAACGTTGCTGTAATTCATTTTTTAGGAAAGTTTGGAAAAAGCGAAACAATTTAATAGAAGCAACTGATTTCTTTAATTTACATTTATCTCCTTCGAAACTTTTAGGAAAAAGTCTTACTGATTCCGTATTAATAGAATCAAATTATCGTGTGAACACTTAATTTGAGAAGTCTTAATTCAATTGTTTTAGTTTAAATCTTCAAAATAAGCATATTCACTTTTCATACCTATGCATTCCTTTTGTTTATTATTTTTACAAAATGCGTAAAATAAGTATTAATTTTAAGGTATAGTGAATATTTTCCAATAGAAACAAATTAAAACAAATTTTAGGATTTTTCGCTACTGGCAAGTCAATTTTATACAATAATCAATAGCCTGAAGATTATTGTGATATACTTTATCGAACTCAAGAAATTTTTTTTAAAAAAGGAGTGGGGAAAGAACAGTCACTTTTCTCAGCAAATTATTTCTCAAATCGTCCATTTTTTAAATCGTTCCTTAACTTTTTTCTAAATTCGATATTCGTAATAAAAAGAAATTAAAGTGGACATTTGGAGAAAAATTTAAGCTTAGATTGACCTTTTCTTGTAAAAAATTACATGTACAGATAAAAAAGGTTTTTCTATGCTAAACATTGTGAGAAAAAAAACTGCATTACTGTTGAAAAAGCAGTTCAACTAATTTTATCATTATTAGAGCAAACGATTTATAAATAAATATAAAATTTGCATCATAAAACATTATCGTCTGCTCATTGTTCGCATATCTATTATTTTCGTTTTTTTTCAACTTTGCCTTGATGATTTAAATAAATTGTTTAGTTGAAATGAGTTTCCGTTTTATCGCGAGTAACCCTGTCTTATTTCCGCCGAGTAAATTATTCTACGGAAGCAGATGGAATTATTTTTCCTCCATATACAAAGAGGGTAAATTCATTTTGTTCGAATTTGTAACAGTCGTGGTTGTATTTATTCAGCTAAGTTTCAATCAAGTGCAACCGAGTTTATCAGCAAGTCATAGTATAACCAGCTGCAAGGACGAAGAATACCAGGCTTTTCCTAATTTCAGAAACTACTTTTTTAAGCAATTAGTGTCATAACACTTAAAAGAATCAACTGAATTCGCTTCCAGTTCATTTTTATTTTTTAAATTTCTCTTTGATCAAACAAAGCGATGCTAAATAACAGAAATAATTACAATTCAGTTGATTTTCGTAATTTTAATTTACATCAATAATTAGATAAGCGAATAAAAAATTTGATAAAAATCAAGTATAAAAACTAAATGTAACTTGAAAAAAATCGAAGAAAAAAAACTCCTTAAACTTCAAATAATTTTAATAATTAGACGTAATTAGCCCTTAAAAGAGATTTCGTATACTATATATACATCCAAATAATTATAAACATGTTTACAAAATTTAATAGAATTATAATAAGCTAAAAAATTTATTAACTCTAAAAATATTTGTTTGCGTTTCATCTGTTTTTAGTTTTTTATTCGTCATATAGTTACGTATGTTATTCAATTTCGCCATGTGTTATTAATTTGGTTATCGCGTGTAATTAAATTTGATACCCTCTCTGGAAAATTGTTCGTCATTGAAACACAACATAGTGCAATGTTTCTGCTCCCTTAATAAGCTTTAAAATTGAAACATAACACCTCGTTCAAGTTGAACTGTGTTTTCCTTCAAGTTGAACTAGAACTGCAAATGAGTTCAACAAGGATTATACTTTGCAGTCTAATATGTTTCAACATATCACTGCATCATGGTTGCAAAAAATTTGAATGATAATATGGTTTAACGAACAAATGGTTATGGTTATACATATGGTTATGGTTATACAAATTCAACAGAGTAATCTAAAAAATTATCGATGATTATGTTGCAAAGTTAATGAAAGAAAAAAAAATGTGAAACGACTAACGAAACTTCGAACTTACATTTTTCTACCTCATGTGTCTAAACTTTTATTTCAAATCGACAACGAATGCTTTAATTTGCAAAAAGAAAAGTAATGAAAATGCTACAGCAAAACGTGTTGTCGTTCATTGTGCACTGTAAAAAATGCTGGATCAAATTACGACAAAAAATATCGCCTGTCAGGGTGTCGGTACTTTCTATTGTAAAATTCGTTTTCTAATGGTGCATGTTACGGAACAGAAAATCTTAATATCCTGTAATCTTTACAATAATAATTACCGTAAATTCACCGAATCACTCTAATTATTACGGTTAAAATTACGGTAAAATATTTTACTTTAGAAATTGATTTTTTGGATGATGCACCCAATGTGCCGGTAATATTATACTGTAATTTAATCCGGAATTTTTTTAAATCTATTTCAATGATAAATCAGCGATGCGCGAGTAAAATGAAATAATAAATGTATATTTATAAATTATTAACATTTTAATACAAAAAAAAACTTTATATTTAGCTTTCTTTTCTTTCACTGCATAATGGCATGAAAATAGCTCAAATTTAACGACAACATTAGTGACAGGAAAAAAGGATAGTCATTTTTAAAAGAGATAGAATGAATAATCAACCTAGCCTTTCTAGTGTTCCATTTTCGGAAAAGGAGTTCAAGTTTATTTCAACTTTTTCAATAATTCGAGTCTTTAGGAAGTCATAGTTCAACTATGAGGCTGGGTTTAAGACAATGTTTGAACATTTTTTTTTAGGATTGGCGTAAGAGTTCAAGTGCCCTTTTTTAATGGCGTTTTATAAAAGAAAAGCAACGAACAATAAAATAGAATGAGAAAAAATCTGTTGTATGGGTTTACAGTTTTTTTAAAAAAAAATATATTTACGACTTGATTCGTATGTTTAATCATACAGTTCATACTATAATTATCTAGCTCATCTATTAATGCATTAAAATAATATTAAAAATTTGATTGAAATGTGAAATAAATATAAAATAAACAATTAGAAAATGTGCATTGTTTTAAGCAGACTATTCTAAAAATGACGTATATTTGGAATTCTATTTCAACTTTAAACTACACTGTAAAAAATTCCCGATCGAAAAACGGTAAAAAGTACCGGCACTCAGGGTGCCGGTACTTTTTTACAGTAAAATCTATTTTAACCGGAACATGCAGCAGATCAAAAATCTGATATGCCTTAATTTTTACAGTAACAATTGCTGTAAAATCACTGAACCACTTTTATTAAATGAATATTACTATAGAAATTACGGTATAACATTTTACGGCAAAAATGAATTTTACTGATTATCCATCCACTCAAAGTGCCGGTACTTCATACAGTAATTTGATCCGTAATTTTTCTACAGTGTGCCATTTTTAAATATCAAAAATATTGAAAATTTTTACTTTATCTTAAACTCTAATTTTATTTAGTAGAGAAAAATCTGAAAGTGAATTCTGGTAAATATTTCGTTAAAAATTAAATGTCCGTTTTTTTCCCCATTTGTTTTCTGATAGTGGTGCATTTTCGGAATCGTATTGGTATTTTTAAATTTCAAACTACTTTTTTTAAGAAAGGAGAAATTATTTTAACAAATATTTTAAAATCTAAGTCTGTTTATTGGAGCTAAATCTGAGAGCGATTTGTTTTGTTTTTTTCTTTTTTCATAGAAGAAAATGGATGCACAGTTTTTTTTATGCTATCTGAAAATGGCATATTTTTGAAATCCTTTTCTTATTTTTCATTTTTTGGATATCGAAACGTTTTATAGGCAACAAGTAATTTCAAACGATTAGTTGGTGCAGAAAATACATCATTCTATACCTCATTTCATCAAATTTGTTATAAAAAATGCTATTGTAGTTTTTCGTAATTTAGCCTTCGATAAGAGGCTTTACAGTGAGAGAAACCCTTCATGGCAAATTCTCTTCACCAGCATAAATAATTTAAAATTGACAGTTTTTTTTATTTTATTTTATATTTTATAACCGTCGTTGAATAGACAACTCAACTTTGAGTTTACAACTATTAATGCAGAGTGCTCGTAAAAAAAAGGAAAAAAGACGGACCATCCTGGATAACTTTTGTTCTAATGAACAGATTTTCACATTCTAGGACTCAATCTTAATGGCTCGAGAGGGTGACCTAAAAAGTTTCTAATTAATAAATGCAGACGATATTTCAAGTTACGAAATCAGACACAAAAACGCACTTTGTCTGCATGATAAACTTACTTTTTCTTTTTTGATGGGTTCGAATTTCTGACACCTAGGTTGGTCTCCATATTTCGGTCAGGAGAGCGTTCCAAAGTTTGGACCTCTTAATGTTAATTTTACTTTTTGCGTATTTCGCTATATCTGAAAAAGTTATTTTTTGCACGTAATTAACTTTTGTAAACGAATTTTGTAATTTTGTGCAATAATTTTTCATTTCGATTGAAAAGTGTTTAAGATATAGCGAAATACGCAAAAAGTGAAATTAACTTTAAAGAGTTCAAACTTTGGTGCGCTTTCTCGACCAAACTATTGCGACCATAATTCCCAGGTTGAGGCTACCCCCTAAATTTTGGGGGACAGAAATCTGAATCCGTCAAGAAAAAGGTGTGTGCGTTTTGTGTAAAAAGTGAGTTTTTGTGGCTTATTTCGTAACTTAAAATATCGTCTACGCTTATTATTTAAGATCTTCCCTTCGAGCAATTAAGATTGAGTACTAGAACGTGAGGATCTGATCATTTAATCAAAAGTCATTCAAAGTGGACAGTTTTTCTCCCCTCCCTGCACAACTCCGCATTCTTGTAATTTTGAACCCAACCAAAAAGGCAAGGGATCAAGTATTGAGGGAAATTCGCCTGCGTGGAGGACTTTTTGATGGAAGTATATGGAGAAGAAAACCACAAAGACCTCCAGCTTTAACCTGACGGCAAGGGGACTCTAAACCATGATCCGTCTACTTAACTTGAGAGAGAGAGAGAGATAGAGAAGAAGAAGAAGAAAAACCACAGTGGCCGAGAGGGGCAAATCAGAGTAAAATGCATTTCTGCATTTCCTCACCGCGACGAACCAATGTCATTAACAAAGGAATCAGCATTTATAAAAATAAAATAAGATTCCAGGGCATGAAGAGATGAGATGGGGTCGTAGGGAGGGAAACAACTTTGGCATTGATGAAATTATATATATGCCCAAGATTCATTTCTCGTACTTTTGATAACGGACATATCTACCGTGTTTCTTAGGTCTAAATTTTAAAGCACGTCTAGTTTGATTGGTTGTATTTTTTTTTTCTTAAACCAGAAAAATGTTTTTTTCCCTTCTAAATCAAAATTGCTATTATTATAAAAATGCGGTAATTAAAAAAAAAAAAAATTTCTCCGAATAGGCTAAATGACAGAGCGCTGAGACTATGTTTTAACAAGCTATTAATTAACAGTCTAATATTCGAATTGAAATAAACATGGTGCAAAAAAATTAAAATGAAATACAAATGAAATAACAAAAGGAAGCGGGCTTAATCTAAGAATATCCCGCAGATTTGCTTTTAAAAGTAAACATCAAGATTTATTTATTTGACCCTTTCAAGAAGAAAGCACCCTGTCGTAAAAAACGCTGCATGCATATTGCGCAATTATTCCGCAGAGAATAAGGTTCTCTGTGTTAGGTACTACAGTCAAGTTAACATATGCATGTTTTCTTCTTTTTATGTTGAAAATGCAGGATAATAAATTAGAAAGTTAGCCAGCTTTAATGAGATGTTTGATTTTTATTTCAAGCTCTTTTAATTAATTTCTGAGATGACTCTTCGTGAAATCTTTTTAAATTTTTTTATGTCTTCTAACTCGGGAGAAAAACAACATAATTACATTTTGTTTTGTTTGCTTGAAAGAAAATTTTATCTACGAAGAGATGAAAATAAAATAATTTGGGTGAGAATTAAATAAAAAAGCATCTAAAAAGAATAAAATAATCTTCATTATTAATCTGTGTTTTTCAAACACATAAATATGATTTTTTTTCTGTTATAGATAGGTTTTTTTCAAGATTTTAGTTCTAACAATAAGCAATATTTTTTATTTCCAGATTCAAAAGATTTTTTATTAAAAAAATAGTTTTTTTTTAATTCTTTATTTTCCATATTTTTTTAGTGTAAATAAAATTATTTTAACTTCTGCGTGTGGCTTTGCCCTAGCGGAAGTAGTTTGATTTAATTTTAAATTATATTGTCAAAGTTCTCTATGTTTTTGTGTATTTGTCCTCGTTAAACTGTGCTATCGTAAAGTGCTCGACTTCGCGTGCAGGTCGTTGGGCTACCGAAGCGTGCCATCCCCTCTGCGGAGGATCAAAATTGTGATGGCATGACTTCGGATTATCCTCAAGGATATTTCCCAGACCGTCGCCAATAGCCCATTGTGCAGCTCTAGTGCGACGTAAATGAACTACAACAACTCTATGTTTTGAATTTTAATAATAATTTGAAATCTGTCCGACAGCCATGAAATCACAGTATAACCATGAGTTCAGATCATTTCAGTGTAGGAGGCAGCAGAAATATTAAAATTATTTCCACCTCTATCTTGAGATAAGATAGAAAACTCAAGATATGTTACTTCTTCGCGTAACTCTCAAGCAATAACTTGAGCGTCATAAAATAAATTTGTTATTTTATTTTATTATATAATCGTCATTGAACTGCCGACCCAATTCTGAGTTTACGAACATCGATGTTCTACTCTGTAACCTTGTAATTTTGAACCCAACCCAAAAGACAAGGAACTCCTGGATGAAAGATGGGTTAGTTCCAGTCTTTTTGATGGAACAAACCCCCAATTGCGTTACATAGAGAGGTAAACACCACGAAATCTTCCCACGATTAGCCTGACAGTAAGGGAACTCTAATCCATGATCCATCAACCACTGAAGATATTTTACATCAGCACTGTGGTCGGTGCTAGCCGGGTGCGGAAGTTCAATTGACCAGCCATCTCCGGGATTCGAACCCTGTTCACCTCATTGGAAGATGAACGCTCTATACCCTGAGCCATTGCGGTTCTATAGGTTTAAGTCGAACTTGCAAGTTAAGTTACTTAATATGCCCCAATTAGTTGAACATTGATAGTTGTAAACTCAGAATTGGATCTGATGTTCAACGTCTGGCTGTTTAAAGCCTTATTATTTTATTTTATAACCGTTGTTGAACAGCCTTGGGCTTACGGCTACTAATGTTCAACTCCGTAGCTTTGTAACTTTGAACACAACTCAGAAGACAAGGGAATTCCTGAATCAAGCGTTGGGGTAAACTAACCTTCGTGGAGGACGTTTTGATAGAAATAACCAGCATTCACGCTACATGGTGAGAAAAACTACGAAAATCTCTCACGGTTAGCCCGACGACAAAAGGATTCTAACCCCAGCTCCATCGATCTACCAATGAGGATATTTCACGTCAGCAGCGTGGTCGATGTGAGCCAAGAGCAGTATTCGTACCAACCAGCTACCACTGGGATTAATCCTGGTGAAACAAATTAACTTTAATGCCAACAGATGGCACGCAGACTGAATGAATATTACGAATATTAATGTTTTTATTTTGTTTCAGTGTTGATTTCTATAGCTTTAATGAAAGATGATCGTTTATGTCATGTCCATTCTCTTTTTATTAAATATGTTTTATTATTAGAATTCGTTTTCTTTTGAAGACAAGCGACACAGTATCGAAGTTTGGTAAATAGATAGAACCAGGTAATAAAGAATATTTGAATTATTTCTACTCTATTTCTTCACCTGGATCATTTCCGCCACCGCGACTGAATATATACTTGCTATTTTATTTTAATTTACTTTATAACCGTCGTTGAACAGCTGACCCTATTTTATGGGTTTACGACTACTAACGTTCAACTCAGTAGCTTTGCAATTTTGAACCCAATCCAGAAGACAAGGAAACTCTTGGATCAAGTATTGGGAGAAATTTACCTTCGTGGAAGATTTTTTGATGGAGCTAACCCACATTTGCGTTACATGGAGAGGAAGATCACGAGAACCTCCCACGGTTAGCCTGACGGCAAGGGGGCTCTAACCCATGATCCGTCTACCTTTGAGGATATTTCACGTCAGCACTGTGGATCGGTGCAAGCTGGATGCGGAATTCGTATCGACTGGGAGTCGAACCCGGTTCGCCTCATTGGAAGGCGAACGCTCTATCCCCTGAGCCATCGGGGTTCACGTACATACTATTGCTCGAAAAAAGGAACCTCCATCACCAACAATTGGTATGACAGTACTCGACACCATAGTACCGTTTGTGTTTTAAATTTTTACGGCCATTTAAAAAGAATCTAAGTAATTAATTCGTAACTAAGTTTTTATTCCTGTAAAAATAGAAAATAATTCTAAATAGATACTCAACGTATAACTTAACCTATATATTCAACACAACTTAAACTATCACTTTAAAGTACCTTACGAAATGAAGCTAAATAAATACTGAGCGTATAATTAATAATTTTACACTACTTCAATTATTACTAAAGACAATCTAAAAAAAAGAAGAAAGAATTATAATAGTGTTGCCAATTTAGAAAGTGAAATACTTTTTTAGTGCCTCATAAGGTAAATAAATACGTCGATTAAAATAATTTAAGAACTCAACTTAATTATTACTACTTATTAACTTAAATATGGACTAGTTAAATATTTGAACTTATTAAACTTTTTTCGTTATTCCCTTCTTTGTGGTATTTAACTAATAGTTAAAATTTTTATTCGTGTATAATTTAAATTGCCGAGTATGATTGATATGAAGTAATTTAAACTTTGTTTAATTTGTATGAATTAGAACTTGAGAAATGTCATTAGTGTTTTTCTAAATGTAAGTTAATGAGAAAAATTTTCGTGCTTTTGAAATTTTGTGAACAAATTGTTTACAATTTATTTTCACAAATTACATTGATAATATTGAATGTAATTTACATTGATAATATTGAATGTGATTACATTGATAATATAGAATGTAATTACATTGATAATAATGAATGTATTACTGTTAATCCAGAATATATTTTGAAAATTTTACAACACAATAATTATTTTGCACATGTAAACATTTTACTCCTTCTAAGGATTTTGCTTGTTAAGTGAATCAAAAAATACAGATGATAACTTTTCAGTCAAAATATACCATGCAGTTTTTTAATGAAAAATAAAGTTACCTTTTTTTAAAAAATATAAAAGCAATTTAAATTGAAGAAATCAATTATAATAACGTCAAACATTTTTTTTCACTCAAGCTTTTAGAAAAACTTTACTTTTCGAAAACTTTGAAATTTAGAAATAGAATTCCAGCTACAAGAAGAAAGTTCTGGTAAAATTAATGTACGGTGTAATAATGATATTTCTGTTTAAAAAATAATTCTAATAAATTAAATAATTCTTTTTAATAAAAAAAAATTATGCGGCAAAATACAAAATTAAAGAGAAATCAGTCGAATAGTTGCTGTGAAAACAAATTTGAAATATACGATTTTCTAGAAATTCGATTTCTAAAAAATTTGATTTCTCAGAAACGATTTGTGAAATACTCTAAAAGTAAAATTATCGTTAAAGGGTCCCAAATTTTCAAAAGCCCTCTAAGTTATGGAACTATATATCCCACGTGGAGGCAATTTCTCATATTTTGAGGATCAGAAATCTAAATCCGTTAGGAAAAAAAATGTACAATTTTGTGTCTGATTTTGTAACTTAAAATATCGTCTGCAGGAATTAGTTCTCATTTTTGAGATCACATCCGTGAAACATTAAGATGGAGTCCTAGTTCATGAAAATCATATCATAAGATGTAAAGTGCTTCGAAGTGTCCATTTGTTTTTATGCGCAAAATAAAAAACGGGCCACCCTGAATAACTTTTGATCTAATAATCAGATATTCACGTTCTATAACTCAATTTTAAAGGTTCGAGGAAGTGACTTCATATATGCTAATTAATGAATGCATACGATATTTTATGCAGACCCCAAAACGTGCTTTCTTTGAATAAACATACCTTTTTTCGAAGGATTAGGATTTCTGACCCCCAAAATAAGGGGCAATCTGGGGAACATTGTTCCAATAGTTTGTCTGGTGAGTGGTCCATAATTTGGACCTCTTAAGGTTAATTTTACTTTTTTCGTACTTCACAATATCTCGTGAACTTTTTAAGCGAATTGAAAAATTTTTGCCCTCATTTATAAAACTCATTTAAACTAAGATGATTCCCTGCAAAATATAACTTTTAGTAAATATTTTTTTATTTTTCATAATATTATTATAAAATAGTCGAGAAAATTTTGAATTGTAATATACTAAATTTTTGACATCACGTTAAAAAATATAATTTTACATGACAAAATACACAATTTGAGAAAAATCGGTAGAAAAATTCTTATTTTTAACATTAAGATTGAGTCTTGGAGACATTAAGGTTGAGTTCTAGAGCGTGAAGATCCGATTATTAAATCAAAAGTTATTTAGGATGGTCCGTTTATTTTTTTTTCCGCACTGCACATAGAATTCGTAAATATATTCTTATATTCATTTTAGAGAACGTAGAAACGTCTTCACATACTTAAAATAACTAAAGCTTTCAATTATATTATTCTTTTTCCACACAATAGTGGTGATAATTTTAAAATAGCTAGCTCATAGATCGCGTGATTAATATAATTCAATAACGACAAATAGAATACTTCTGAATTAAATTAGACACACAAAATCCTAAAACGCACTTAAATGACTAATAACCTTCAAAAGCCGCTACTATTAAATTAGTTGTTTTTGTTGCAATTCTTATCAAGATGTTTGGAAGAAAACGATTGTTATTATGTCAAATTCAGGGAGATAAACAGCTGCTGTTTACTTGTTTGCACATTTATCCCGGTCTCAGCACCTTAGTTTTGTCAAAATCCCTTTGTCATCACAATATTTTTTTTTTCTTTTCTTTTGGAACTGATTTTTTGATGATCAATAATGGCTGAAGAAAAACAAGATAAAATGATTCTATTCTGTCTTGTTTGTCACCAAGATCAAAAAAAAAAAATTATCACTAAGAAAGCTCTTGCGTTGCAATTTAATTTATTATTTTGTGATATAGTCCCCTTGAAGATCTTGCTATTATCATAGATTTGTCGGTCTTATCATATTTACTTGATGAAGGTACGCTAGTTGTTTTCTATTTTTAAACTACAAAACATCATGTTTTTAGAACTTATACAATCGAAAGAAATTCCATAACAAAATATTGCTGTGATTTAAATCATTTGTTTGTTTTTTTTAAAAAATAGGTTAAACATTTTTTTTAAAAATAGAAATACGTATTAAGGATGTAAATAAAATGCATTGTAGTATAACATAACATTTTTTTACTTATCAATACATCAACAGCATTATCTTAATGAGTATGGCGGCCTGCCAAAACCTAATTTTTGGAACAACATTGAACGTTCTTATCTCCAAAAAAAATAAATAAATAAATAAAACAGTAAGGTAAATGCAACTGTCCTAGTAATAAAATTTCAAGACTGCCGTATCCCCTGTTCACTTCGCTCATCAGCGCCCAAAACTGTCATCTCACTCTCTTTCTAATAGCTTCGCTCGATCATTGGATACTAATGCATTTATCCTGAGTCATGGTGGCTCAGGAGATAGAGCGCACTCCCTCCTAATTAGGTGACCCAGGCTAGGTCACAGTGATAGCTGGTCGATTCGTATTCCGCACCTGGCTTGTGACCACAGTGCAGACACAACATATCCTCAGTGTTAGACGGGTCATGGGTTAGAGCCTCCTTGCCGTAAGGCTAACCGTGGGTGGTTTTCGGGGTTTTCCTCTCCATGTAAAGCCCGTAACCGTATGTCTCCCGTAACCGTATGTCGATTTCTGTAATGTTTTTTTTAGAACGCCTCTTTCTTTTTCTGTGCAAACTATTAAGCATCATTATAACTAAAATAAACTCTGAATTATTTTGTAATTAGTATAAGACAATCAATTAATTAGTGTAATTCCCGGCTTTGTGACCATATACATAAATTAGTGTAATTGCCTTATTCTATATAATATAGATTTTCATTGAATAGTATGTACATAATATAGTTTTTCTCACTTTTTAACAAAGAACTACATTCTTATTTCTGGAGTTTTTTTTAATTTTTTTTTATACGCGTGACAGATTTTAGTACATATTGAATATAAAAAAGGTACATTTCTTCACTTCCTGAAATGAAAATTAAGTTGTTTTTGTTTCTAATGCGACTCACCGATACCAGCAAGCATGCTTGTACCAAGCAAATTTAAGGCAGATGGTGCGTTTCTTTCTCAATGGCGCCATCTATGGCCAAGAATGCGTCTCCACATACCCACGTCACAGTCCGTTTTACTGAGTGGATCCATTCATCTACAGATCGTAATTTTGACCTGAATCAGGGAACCGTCAATATCCAATTCAGAAGACCTAGAGGTAATGATTTGTTATGGGAGGACTTTGTGACTCGACATATCTAATGTGCACCAGTCACCATTTACTACACGGGCAGTGTTTGGCAGGCGGGGATCGAACTCACGAACTCTTTTCATGGGTACAACGCCCTACCAACCAGGCTATCATGGCCTAGAAAATTAAAGGTATAAGGTAACCAATTCAGACCTTGACCACGTCATTTGGACCCGTCATTTGTAATAAGGAAAGAGTAAGTAGGTCAGATCAGAAATAGGCAAGTCTAAACGTATCGAAACATTGCCAACTCTGAGAATGTGATGTTCCAATTACTTAGGTAAAATCTAAGAAAATTTGGAATACATAAAAAATGAGAATAATTAGGAGAAGAAAAGATTTTGAGAAGGGTCATTAAATAATTTAGTATATTGTTTACGTATTTTAGGGAACAGATATGATCATAGAAGATAAAAAAAAATCCTAAATGTTGAGGTTAGAACATTTCAATAACAAAAGCAAAATAAATAAATAAATAAAAATAAAAGCATTTGGAATAAAAGTTCATAGATTTTTTCACGTTGCTTGAAGAGCGGAAGAAAAAATTAAAAAAAAAAAAACTTATTGAAGAAAAAGTCGGTCATTTTAAGCTATTTAGAATGAACATTATAATCTATGACTTAACTCTTTAGAAAAATTCCAAAACGTGACTTCTACTGGAAGTGTGAAAAATAAATTACAATTTATAGTCTGCAAAATTATATAGTTAAGTGAGATTCTGAAAATCGGATTACACAGTGAAAGAATTTATGAATATTTGAAATTAAAAAAGGAGGCTCATGGGAAAAATAAAATGTCAAGGAAAAGTTGTTCAGAATACAGATTATTATTAAGTAAATAATGGTTTTTTTAAACGCGCATAATGGATTCAAACCCATATTTTAAATATACAATTTCATTTATAACGGATACAAAGTATATGTGCAATGTAATATTTCATTGTTCGCTTGTAGGAAAAATCGTTTCCTAGGGGTAAAAAGGACAAGAACGAATAACACATTATGTGTTTAAAAGAGGTTGACAAACTCTGAATTATGGCAGTAGCAAGGTCATTTAAGTCCATTTATTGTGTGAAATAATTTTTTGTGAACTCGCAGCACGTGAACGTCTATAGCTTAAAATAATGTTTTTCGATGTAATATAAGCTTTGTTGCATAAATATTATAAGCGTCGTTGTGGAAATATATAGTTTAACTTTTTCATTTAATAACAATTTTTCTTAACCAAATAATATTTTATTTTGCATATAGTAAGAAAAACGTTACATGCTTAGTTGTTGAAGGATATAGTTCAATTTTTCATTTAATAATAAATTTTTTTAACCAGGATGTATTGCATTTTGGTTGTGAAATGGGGAAATGCTTTAATTCAATAATAAATTTTTTATTAATAAATAAATTTATTTATAAAAATAATACTTATTTATATAGTATTATATTAAATTAATAAATTTTATTAATTATTAATTATGCTTTGTGTTAAATAACAATAATATAATAAATTAATTTAAATAATTTCAAGTAACTAAGTTTTTTTATGATCTAGTTTTAAGTAATTTCTGAATCCATTTTGCTTGTGAAACTCTGATAACTTGATGGTTTATGAATTAATATTTATCATTCCTTTGGGTAAAAGTATAATAAAAATATAATAATTTAATTTAAATTATTCAATTATCTAAGTCTTATAGGAATTTCAAATTATTTGGAAATTGATGCATTATCATTTCGGTTAAAAAATGGATATTTACCTTAATTTATTAATTAATTTTTATAATTTCTTTTAGTAAAGTAATAATAAAAATATGGCAGTTTAAATTAGAGGATTTCGAGTACCTAAGCTTCATATGAATCATTAAGTTTTAGATAATTGGTGAATTTTCACTTTAGTTGTGACACCCTGCTAACTTTAGTTGCTGAATTAATTTTTATTGTCTCTTTGTGTAAAATAATGATGAAAATCTGATCATCAAGTTTTAGATAATTGATGAATTTTCACTTTGGTTGGGGAACTCTGCTAACTTTAGTAGCTGAATTAGTTTTTATTGTCTCTTTATGTAAAATAATAAGGAAAATTTGATCATCAAGTTTTAGATAATTGATGAATTTTCACTTTGGTTGGGGAACTCTGCTAACTTTAGTCGTGAATTAGTTTTTATTGTCTCTTTGTGTAAAATAACAATGAAAATACACGATCATTTGATTTAAATGATCTCGAGATTTTTAGTTCTATGCGAATCACGAATTTTCAGGAATCGATGCATCTTTATTCTGATTGAAAATTGGAAATTTGATTTATTTTTATTAATTAATTTGAAATAATTAATTTCAAATAATTACTTTTTATTATTTATGTATTTATAAGATGTATATATGTGAATATCTTATTTTATAAAGGTGGGTCACTATAGTTTTAAATGTGTTTACACTTAAATATGATACCAATAAGATTTTTACGATAAAAGGCAGTTAAATATTTTTCTTCATAATGACAACTATGGTTTCATAACTAAAACTAGAGATAAGACCACGTTTGTTGAATGGTCAAACGAATTTCAGCGATGCCAACTTGCTCCGTTTTGTAAAAAAGCATTTTTAGTGGTGACGAAATTTAAGTTATTTTTCGTTAAGTGCTTTTTATTTTGAGTAATTTTAATACCCACTACATATCAAGAATTTAAATCATGTGAAATGCAATTTTGGTGCAGTTACATCCAGGGGACTCTTTTAAAGATGGGCGCTATTATCCTTATTCTCTAAATTTTGCTATATAATTCGATACGAATTTATTAAAATTTTTGCAGAAAGCGGAGTAGTGGGCATCCCTGGAACTCTGATAGCTGCTCTCACCGATTACAATTTTAACATAGTTAAGAGTTTTTGATTGCAATAAAAAGCTTTTTTTTTGTTAAAATAACAAAGTTTGTTTGTTAAAATAACAAAGATTGTTTGACAAAATAACATTACTTATCTGCTTAAGAAACCGGTGCCCGTTTTTAAATAACAATATTTTTCTGTGACATTAACGGTTTTAGATTGGCACACCAGCTGATAGTTTTTTCTGTAAATTTCACGCATTTTTTTTTTACCGTGCTCCACATTTTTCACAAGCGATGCTCCCTTCTTTTTCTGTTTTAAAAAAATAAGATCTTAAAATTAAGACTAAAAAAAGGTCTAAATCTAAAGGTCTAGATCTAATATAAATAAGACTACCTAAAAAACATAATTTTTAGCATTTTTACTTTAGATTATTAGTAGCTTCATAAGTAAAAGCCAATAAAATCAGTATTTAGAATATTACAAAGGTTAACAAAATAATATATATTTCTTACAAAAAAACTAAGTATTTTCGTAAGAGCTTTTTTTAAAGTTTAAAGTAATTACATTAAGGATGATGTTATACACATAGCTAACCAAAACAACTGAATATAATAAAAATTCATGTTCCAGAAAAATTTAAAATAACAGATAAGAGAACATTTTATAAATCAACTTATCATTTTTGAAAAATATCAAATTCTGTAAATGAAAGTTTTCCAATTTCCTTAAAATGCATCTATTTGAACAGTTTTTACGTTTCCGTAGTAAAGAAAGCAAATGCTAATGCCCTTCAAATAAATGAGATTCTCTTTGTAAAAATTTAAAAATGCACAAACAAAAGAAGAAAATATGCAAAACATTTTTATCAAAGAAATTGTGTAATTATAACGATAAGAGATTACAAAAAGAAAAAAATAAATAAATAAAAGAAAAAATATCGCTAAAGCATTTCCCCCCATTTATATGAAATTTCATTATTGGAATTGCTTTTTCCAATAAAGAAAATTTGCTCCGTGCTTTTGCATTTTAATGAGATACTCGAAATACGTTTTCGAGATTTCGTTTTCTAGAAGAAAGATTTTTTTCTACTCCTTGGATAGAACTTTAAATGAATAATTAATTTTTCGCTATTCTTAGCAAAATACTTTTTTGTTAGAAATTATCTTTTAAGTTTTAAATTTTTTATAGTTACTTTCAAGAAAATGTTACAAGCAAATAAATCTGAGTTTTTCGTTTCCGAGTGATGTTTGATGAAATGAAGTTTAATTAAATACGAGATTCTTTTTATGTTATTTTAAATGTTAAAATTAATTGAAATTTTAATGAAATATTGATGTGACTTTCCTTACAAAGTACCAATAAATTCAAAAAAATTCTTAATATGCTACAATTGATATTACAGTGCCAATTAATCATAAGCTTAATTAGTAGTTTTTTTACCAATTTAACACCGTATTAAGTTTTAGCAAATTTGTACTATATTATGGCTCAAAGTATCAATATTATAGTTCAAGGTACCGATATTATGATTCGATAACAGTATTATAGTTTAATATTGGGGTATTATGGTTAAATGCATAGAAAAATATTCATGAGTGCTACAATAGGTCGTGAAGACATAATTTCGTTTAAATTTACTGCAACCTTAATAAAGTGCAAAGCTAAATATTGCGGTGCCAATTTAATAATCATAAATTTGATTATTAGGTTCTTTAAATCAATTTAAACGGAAACATGGTTCAATTTAATACCTTATTATGTTTTCTGAAAATTTGCTCTATTATTCCTGTCCAAAATATGGATATTATGGTTCAAGGTATCGATATCATGATTCAAAATACCGATATTATGGTTCAATGTACAAAAAAATATTTATGCCAGTTAAAATAGATCGTAAAGCAATAATTCTGCCTAAATTTTCTGTAAATATTACGGTGCCAATTTAATAATCATAAATTTGATTATTAGGTTCTTTAAATCTATTTAAACGGAAACATGGTTCAATTTAATACCTTATTACGTTTTCAGAAAATTTGCTCTACATTTCATGTCCGAAGTATCGATATTATGGTTCAAGATATTGATATCAGGATTCAAATTACCAATATTATGGTTCAATGTACAAAAAAATATTTACACCNAAAAAAAAAAAAAAAAAAAAAAAAAAAAAAAAAAAAAAAAAAAAAAAAAAAAAAAAAAAAAAAAAAAAAAAAAAAAAAAAAAAAAAAAAAAACATTTTTTTAAAAAAAGTCTCTGAAATGTTTCCAAAACCTATAAAAAATTTTTAAATATTAGCTTTTTCTGCAATAAAGTAATTCCAAACTTTGATGACTAATAATACTTTTTTTAAAAAATGGACAGGCACATCCGATTTCAATTATATTTCTCATATAACTTAACTATAGCATAAGAAGCTGCTTTATTCATTAAAGTAATAAATTATAAATAAAATAAAAAAAAATAATGTTTCACGAACGTAGACTTATGCGCATGTAATATTTATTAAACGATTGAGAAAAAGTAAAAATACACTAAAAATATACATTCAGTGACTCTAAGTGACTAAAAATACTAATTTCAGTGACTAAAAATACTAATTTCAGTGACTAAAAACACTAAAATACACATTCAGTGACTCTTAAGGCAATGTGCTCAGTTCCCGCTGACCATGCGATAAAATTATATTTCATTTATATTATATTTCATTTATATTATATTTCATTTATATTATATTCGTATATTTCAGCATTGAACCCATTTTTCTGAAACTGTATAGAGCTGGAGTGTACGGACCCGCAAATAATTCAAAGTGGCCCGATGACCAGCTGGAAATTTTAAATATTTTGACATTTTTTTTCTATGCTTTTAATTTAAAAAGGAAAACAAAAAAGTCAATTAATTTAAAGTAGATATTATTAAAAAGAATAGATGACGTAACTAACTAAAAAACTAACATGAAAAAGACAATGCAAAATTATATTTACATTGTAAAAGGCTCTACTTTGAACATAACATTGTATTAGTGTCATAAACATTCTGCTATTGTCGTTTCTGTCTGAAGAATTTATTTTTTTAAAAAAGAAAAAAAAAACTTATTGTGAAGTTCGGTTTCCAGAAAATGTCAAATCAGGAATGTTTCTAGTACAACAAACAACCTAGCTACATGTGCAAATGTAATTGTTATGAAAATTACTTCACTTTTTCTAGATTGATCTGGGCTAAATACAATTTGATAAGTTTTTTTTCACAACTCCTTTTCGAATGTAAAAAACATTGCAATCCAGATTTTTCTTACACGATTGCATAAGTCATGTCTTATCGAGAGAAAATGATTATCATATCTAAAGTAACACTCAGCTTATCATGTCGAGGTAAAGATGATAACAATAATAGAATGTTTAAAAGCTGTATTTTTATCTGTTAATTTATTGTTTTTAAATTATGGAAATTTAATTGAGAAAGTAGAACAAAACATTGTTAATCAATAAATAAAATAAACGATAAATTTTAAGTAAATTTTAAGCTAAATGAATTACAGAAAAGGAATTTTTAAAAAAATTATAACAAAAAGTTACACGAAATGCAATTGACATAAAAGCAATATATTTCTAATTTATTTAGAAATTAAGTAATAAGAAGGAAAAATCGTCACAAAACTATCAGAATATGGTAAAATTTACCTTGTTTCTGACGCTATGGAAACACCAAAAAGCTCGATAATTTTTATTGTTTCTCTTCGGTAATGATTTGAACAAAATTGACAATAAAATATGGTTTTATAAAGTGTGATAAAATTTAGTAAATGTAGTAAAATTTGGCAATTCTGTTATGATAGCTTAGAACATGGCACAATAAAAACATTTAATCTGGTAAATTTTTTCTCAATTTTGTGTATTTTACTAGATGTGTGGGAACAAAAACTATAATTTGGAAAACCCGAATTTTCGGTAAACCGTCACAGTATGAACGGGAAATTTACCAAAAGAATGGTTTATATACCGTATATTTTAGTTTTATTTACCAAAATTGTGTTTTTTATTCTTATTCTTATTTTTTTTTTTTACCAGAAATGTCATTACAAAACAGTACGGTAATTTTAAAAGAATTTTTTTCACCGTGAAGGAATAAAATGTCATTCGAATTCTAAATATAAATTAACTTATCTATTAAAAAACGGCTTAAGGGAATTATATATTTCAATTACTTATTTAAGCTTGGCGTTAAACAGAAATAATGATAGAGTATCTTGCAAATATCACATATAATCAGTTATCGCATATTACCGCATAGTATTATTACATATGCAGGTAATATAATTATGTAAATGAAATGAGCTAAAAATAAAGAGGAACTAACAGTTTTTATAAATTATTAGGGAAAATGCTCCGATACTTGAAAAATTAAATATGAATTTATCTGTTTTGATATCGTTAATCAGATGCTTAATGAGATAATTAGATTTAATATAATATATTTTCCCTCCATTAGTAATCATGCACTTCATTTTATCTCACAATTCACGAAAATCAGTCTTTCATTTAAAAGCATAAGAGTTTAAATAGAAAAATATACTTATAAAAAAATTAATAAAAAATATATGATGTTAAAGTCAATTTTCGTTATTAAATGCATGTAAATTTAAATAGAGAAGTAATATTTAAATGCATAATAGTTTAAATATAAAAATATACTTGTAGAAAAAAATAAAAATACAGAACAAAATATGCTTGGTAAAAAGTGAATGATGTTAAAGTCAATTTTTGTCAATAAATGCATAAAAGTCTAAATAGAGCAATATTTAAATGCAAATAGTTTAAACAGGGAAGTAAATTTATGAGAGAAAAAATAAATTAGCACGAAACATTTTTAATAAAAAATAAAATTTTTAAGCCAATTTTTTGTCCATTTTGCATATTTAATATGGAAAAAAAGAGCAGTAGTTGCTTAGATATTTTAATTATAAGGGATAAGAAAAAGTTTGTTTTAAAAAATGGTAAAATTGCTTGTAGCACAAACTAGTTTTCGAAATTCCACAGTAAAACAATCACTCCATAATTCAAATCTTATAATTCCAAAGTTATTTTATACGATCCTAAATTATAAATTTCATGTTTAAGAAAAGTAAAGAAGGGAGATATTACCTAAAATATTTCCAGACAATTAAACATTTTACGAGTAATTTCTTTAAAGAAGTTGAAGATTAAAATAGGAAGAAAGCTAACTAATATTTTTTTCTCTCTTTCTTATTGCGAGCAACAAACGATTTATACAAAAAAGGCGAACGGTTTTATGAAAATGTAAAACAGAATAATTTTATTTTGCGGATTATATACTTTTCAAAAGCTTATTCTCTTTTATTTTAAGAATAAAATTAGAAATTAATCTGCGCGGAATAGTTAAAGTTAATATGATGATTACGCGAGTATTCCCGTATACAAGAATGATAGAACTTAAATAATAAAGTAAACTCATACATAGCGAATGTATTATTTTGTTTGCGCAACTGATTTGTGCTTGTGCTATATTTAATTTTTACAAGATGTTATGTTTGATACTTTATGATCGAGATACATTATAACTTGGTGTTTACGTGTATTGAAGAAAAAAAAAAGAAAAAAAACACGAATGAAAGAATTTTCTGAATAAAATAAACTCATATAAATGTGATTTGATATATGCAAATGAGTTTAGCTTGTGCATTATATTTCCTTCTTTTGAGGAAATGCGTTTGATACTTTATGATCAACAAAAGATATAGGTGGTGCTTAGATGTATTCCTAAACCCCAGAATACTTATAAAAACTTTTAGAATAAAGGAAAATCACGTTTAGAAAAAGTGTGACTTCGTTGGCGCAACTGATTTTTGTGTGTGTTGTATTTAATTTTTGTATTTTTTTTTTTAATACTTTTTGATGGGAAACATTAAAACTTGGTAATTACGTGTATTTCTAAATACTAATAAAAAAATCGAAGTTTAAGGATGAAATAAACTCACATTTAGCAGAAATGTATTTCATTTGTGAAACTGGTTTTTCTTTGTGCCGTATTTAATCTTTTGCAAGGTATTGTGTTTGATACTTTTTGATCAAGAGAATATATTAAAGCCTTGGTGCCTTAAACTTCGTGAGCCCCTGGCCCACGGCAGGCATACTTTCTATTTATTAACGATAAAATGCTTCTAAATCAAATTTTAAAAAAATCTTATAATTCTAAACTTCGTTTTTGTTAAAAAATAATTAAAAGTTCTGCTAAGTATGGTTTAAAATGAAATCTCGTAACTTAGATGTTTTAATTTTTTTTATTTGATTTAAAGTGGGAAGTTTTACGTTAAATGCGGCAATTAAGTGTTGTTTAATGTTGCAAATTTGTTTCGAATTTATAACTTGCAAAATAATTCTCAGGGTTCCAAAATAAAAATAGATTACATGTTCTTTTGCATTTGATATTTTAAACACAGAAGCGCAAACGATAATCTCAAAATAACCATTTTCATAATCATCTGCAATTGAAACTGTTGAGAAATTTCGTTTCAATATTCTTGGCAGTATTCTAAATTGCAATATTCTTGACACATTTCGTAATGTTTTCAATGTGACGAAGCGAAAATCAAAGGTTGAAACAAATTGAAACGTGAAAAATATTTAAACATCAAGATAAGAATAAACAAATTCATGCTTTGAACATGCTCAAAGGATAAAGAGTTATAGATTTCAAAGTAAATCGGTTAACATCAATAAAGATAAGGGACGTCATTTAAAACACATAGCAAAACAGCATGAATGAAAATCTGATGTCACTGATAACGCGGTCAATTGCAAATCGCGTAAAATAGATAAATATCGTGATGAAATTCATTCTTAAAATATTCAGTAAACACTTAAAATATTTTTAAAGTCTGCATTTTTATAGTATTTAAAGTTCTATTTACTCTTTAAAGGTTTAATAAAAGTCATTCTTAAAGCACAAGAAAAGTTACTTATATTTGTGGTTGAATTTAAATTTTATCAGTAATTAAATTTAAGCTTCGGGTTCATTTCGAATTTGTTTACTCACTGAATTGCATAGAATTTCGGAATTAAATGATAGATTAATTGGAAAAGGTAATTTAGCAGCTAAGTAGATGAATTGTAGTATTGGAAAAAGTACACTGTAAAATATTCCGGATCAAATTATAGTAAAAAGAAACGGCACTCAGGGTGCTGGTGCTTTTTACCGTAAAATTCATTTTTACTGGAAAGTGTTACGGAACAAAAATGTTATGTACCATAATTTTTACAGTATTAATTACCGTAAAATCACTGAATAACTCTACACTGTAAAAAAAGTTCAGGATCAAATTACGGTAAAAAGTACCATCACTTTGGATGCAGCATCCGTAAAATCCATTCTTACCGGAAAATATTATGCTGTAATTTTACAGTAATATTTATTTAATTAGAGTGATTCAGTTATTTTTTGGTAATTATTACTGTAAAAATTACCGTATTAGAGATTTTTTTGTTCTCTAACATGTTTAGGTAAAAATAGATTTTACCATTATTTGATCCGGAAATGTTTACAGTGTAATTAAATAATCATTACTGTAAAAATTACGGTTTAATATATTAAGGTAAAAATGAATTTTACAGATGATATACCCAATGTGCCGATACTTTATACCATCGTTTGATGTAGGTGAACAGTGTAGTTGAACAGATAAGTAGGTGAATTGCAGCACTGAAAAAATAATTAAACAGCCTATTAATTGTGCCCTAAATCAATTAAACAACCTTTAAAAGTTAATTAAATAGATAAGTAGATAAAAAGAAACACTTGAAAAAGTATTAAATTGCTTTCTATATGAATTGTACAGCAGGAGAAAAATTAAGCAGCTAAGTAGTCGAATTGTAGCATAAGAAAAAGTAATTAAATAGTAAAAGTAAATTAATGTTGTTCCGAAAACAAATTGTTGAGCAACTAAGAGGACGAATTGAAGCACCGAAATTTTTTTTAATTCAGCAGCTAAATGGAGAAAAAAAATTTGGTGACATTATCGTACAATGAATTTTCTGGTAGAAAAACCATAATTTTTAAATGAAACCAATAAAACTCATATGTACGGTATTTAGTAATTTTCATTTATAAATTAAATTCATTTGATAATTTTCCGCTCATATGGTAATGGTTTACAAAAAAATCTGGTTTTTAAAAATTATAATTCTTGTTACCACACATTCAGTAAAACGAGTAAAATTGACGAGCAAATTTATTCGAATAAATAGTTTTTATGCCCTTCTCTAATATATCATGATAAAATTACTAAATTTTACAGCGTTTACCAAATTTGGCACATGCTATAAAAATCATATTTTATAGCAATTTCGCAAAAATTATTGCCAAAGCGCTTCGATAACAATTATCGAGCTTTTTGGTCATCCCATAAAACCTAGAACGAGATGAATTTTACCATATTCTGGTAGTTTTGGTCATACTTATTTCCTCAGTATAGTGTTAGAAAAATTTATGAAATAGTCAAACAGTAAACGGGAACATTTAAAAAATTCATTTAATTGCTTAATAGAAAGAATAATTAAACAGCTTAGTAGGTGAATTCACGAAGTGAAAATTTAATAATTTAACGTAATTTAACTTTAAAGTTTTATGCTCTAATTCTTCAAAACTAAGCCTAGCATCTTCTCAAGAAAGTTAATTTTCCAATTATGCGTAAATAACTTTTTTTAAATTTTACGTTGCAACAATGAAATGGTGTAAAACGATAAAATAAAACAATTTCGAAATTGAAACTTGTAATAGAAAATATACCACTTAAAGATTTAAACTTTAAGGTTTTGAAATATTTTAACTCTATTATTTTCAATATTTTTTTCCTTGATAAAAATAATAAGTTTTAAATGAAAGCTGTTTAAAATTTAATATAGTATATATTATATTCAATCATTTCCTAAAATCTTTCCTCTCAATAACTTTTTTCCAAAAAATTCCAGTTATATTTAGTGAATTAAGTTTCCCGTTTTAATAATTAATTTCTCGTTGTTATTTCTTTATTATCTCAATTTTAGTGAGATTGAACTACTTTCTTTATTTTGATATTTCTCAAATATCTCTAACTATTCAATAAAAACAATTTATTCAAACTCAATAACCTACTACTTTTTTATCATACAGATAATATCAAATTTGTTTTGCGGAGACTAAACTATCATTATCATCTGCAGTATGTAAAATAACATATGATTGATTGGAAATTTTTTAAAAGACACTATGTAATTAGGTCAACTTAAAGGAAAATTTCAAACAGGATTTAATGTAATAGTAAATAAGATAAGTTCGCATTATAGGATTCTATATTATTATAAAAGTTAACGATATTTAAAAAAAAGATAAACGATTTTTTTTTTACATTCAAAAATATAATGACTTAGGTTTAATAATAATGGTGACTGAAATTTTTTCTACCTGAATAAATAGTATTTAAAGTCGTTGTATATGTTCCAGTTTATGATTAACAACTTCTTGTTAATTTTTTTTTAAAAATCTTTAGGCAAAATAAAGCGAGTGTCGAAAATGTGAAAGAGATTATTATGTTTTGCTCTTAGTTTACGTATGACAGCTTTGTTATTCTAATTTGTCAAAAATAGGTTAATTTTCTTGTACAAACCGATCTGCAGACATGATAACCGATTTTAAGAACGATTTTTGTCTTTCTTGTTACGATACACATTTTAACACAGTTTCTTTTCCCTTTAAATTCAAGTTAACTGGTTAATTGAAAATGTTAATTGGAAAATTGATTTAAAACTTTAGATGCTTTTCCGTCGTATAAATGAATTAAAATGAAAAGAAAAAAAAAATTGCTTTTCAAAATTTTTATCATTGCAATTGGTAGATAGGTACTCTATTTACGTCTCACTAGAGCTGCACAATGAGCTATTGGCGACGGTCTGGGAAACATCCCTCAGGATGATCCGAGGACCAGTCATCGCAATTTTGATCCTTTATAGAGGGGATGGCTCCCCTGGCTTTGATGACCTGCTCTTACAATAGAACAGTTTAACGAGAACCGATACCGTGCACCCTCTGTCCCTAGGCAGGCTGATCAAAGTGGTCACCCACCCGCTTACTGACCGCATCCAGTGATGCATGACTTCGGTGTTCTACTGCGAACCGTGTCCTTACGATCAGTCCACTGCGGGACTCATTGCAATTGGAGCAAAAACTACAAAAATTTGTAACCCGATATGAAATTTTCTGCGATAAGATGTAATCAAAGCTGGCCATTTTAACGTGATTTGAAATTATTACTCATATTCAATTAACTATTTTCATACTACCCATTGTAATATAAGTTTGCTTTACACAATTTTGTTCCGTTTTATACATTTAATATGAGAAAAAGCTGGCTGGAAGTTCTGCAGTTCGAACAAGTTTAGAGAATTCTGTTTAATTAAATTACTAGTCAAAATCAAATCGCATTATTTCACTGTAATTTCATGTGATTCAAAATGCTTTACGAATGTTTAGTACAAGGAAAAATGAAAATTAGAAAAAATGTTTTCTAATTTTTAAATATTGTAATTGGAAAGAAAATGGGAAAATTTGAAAACAACACAAGGAAAGATCAACACTCTGTTGCAAGTGAAGAAAAAAACCATTATCCCTATGAAGAGAGCCTATTTGCATCTAAGTGCTCGCGAAATAGATGCCAAGCTTCCAGCGCGAACGTATATCAAATATCGCACGTTTTGAGACGAAGTTGCACAGTTTCCATTTGTTTACTTTCTTATTAATAATAATAACAGTTATTAACAATTTTTAATAATTCTATGATATATATCGTAAAACATAGCACGGATTAAATGTCTGCCTGACGTGTAAACTTTTAAAAGCTTTTAATAATAAGGAACGAATAAAACGAAATACAATACGAAATAAAAAGGAACTATTTGCAGTCGCGGATGATTACTTAAATCCCATACCGCACCGTAATGGTCTTTTCTTAACTTGCAACGGAAAATAATAGTTTGCTTTTCTCTTTCACGTAATAAGCAAGCAGCGATTGAATTAAAAATGCAAACGATATGTTTTCAAAAAAGTCAAATTAAATAATTATATGGCAATAATAATAATTTCAAAGAACTTAATCTCCCTTATTCCAGAAATTAAATGAGAAATTAATTTCTGCGGGATAATCAAAGTATACGTTCCGACAGTACTGTTTATTACGAAGACTGAAACCTTATATTATCTAAAGAGAAATAGAAAATTTAATTGCCACCTTAATTTCTTTCTCAACTGAAGTGAGCGTTATCAATTAATTTAATCTTATGTTCTGCGTTCCATAAAGCAAGTTTCTAGTTTATTCAAATTGAAGACCAGTTTGTTTTTGTAAGTGTTGCTCTTCACTCTTAATTTTTGAAAAGCTATGTTTCATTTTGTCCGGGAAATAGTAACACAGAATTGGTACGACTAAAATTTTTTTGTTGATATTAAATTCATTTTGCATACTGCAATTTGAAATATCAACAACTCAGAGACGTAGTTTAACAAATACATCCAGTTTAATTTTTAGCTCATTTTATAACCTTTTCGCTAAAGAGAATAAGAAAATGAAAATTTTAAAAACTACATCTTTCCAGTAGCCCAAAAATAAGAAAATACTTTATATTTATCATGTCTAAAACAATGAGCATAAGGCACGTTTTTGACGTGGTGGGTTGAGAAAAAATGTTAATGGTCATAGAAATTTATTTTATGGTTATTACAGGGAGATAAGCCCTACAATGTTCTTCTTCTTAGATTGGGTAAAAATAAAATTACCTTCGCTTTTTCAGTCTATATGTAGCTTTAAAAACCTTATTTTATTATTTTCTTCATCTTTTTCTTAGTTTGTTTAGGACGGAAGGTGGCCACAATTTCAGTTGGCGAAAAACTTGGTTGGAATTTTTACGAAACAGTTATCACTTATGTTAGGATCACACACAGATCTCCAATTGCAATTTTAGCCCTCTAGCTAGTTGAAAAGTGAATCAAATTTAAATTACCGACCAATTCTCATTGGCGGTAACTAGTCTATTTATAAAGTGATCCAGGTTCGATTTCCAGCGGCGACTGGTTGATGTGAATTTTGCGCCTGACTCGTATCAACCACAGTGCTAACGTGAAATGTCATCAATGGTAGAGGGATAATGGGTTAGAATCCCCTTGCCATCAGGCTAACCGAGGAATTTTTTCGTGGTTTTTCCTCTCCGTGTAACGCAAATACGGGCATTAGATCTCTCAAAAAGTCCTCCAAGAAGACTAATTAGCCCCAAGGCTTGATACCGGAATTCCCTTGTCTTCTAGGTTTTGTTCAAAATTGCAAGTTGAGGACTGGGATAGCCTGCTTGTTAGGGTCTGGGCCCAAGCGCAAGATTTCGTGGGTTCGATCCCCGCCGGCCAGAGACTACCTGTGTAGTAAATGGTGACTGATGCTTGTTAAATCTGTCGAGTCGCAAAGTCCTCCATGTTCCCATAACAAATCAATACCTCTGGTGGTACTAATCCAGGAGTTTCCTTGCCTTCTGGATTGGTTCAAAAATTACAAGGTTACGGAGTTGAGTATTAGTAGTCGTAAACCTAAAATTGGGTCGGCTGATCAACAAACGGATATATATACAATATAAAAATTGCAAGCTGAGTTACTTTATATGTACCAATTAGATGAACATTGATAGTAGTAAACTCAGAATTGGACCGGCTGTTCAACGCCTATTATATAAAACCTATCAATTTATTTTGCATGTAGAACTCAAAAAAACAGTTAAACTTTTATTATTATTTATTACAAAGTTCCAGGTCAAGTTTAAATCCTTTATTTCGTCGGAAAGTGGTCGGAGTTTTGGTTGACGATAAACTCTGTTTGGTGAATAAATAACGATAAATTCTGCTTACAGTGGTCAAGAAGCGATTAAAACTTGCCCTCAGTCACGGAGATTTGAGTGTTCTAGCTTGTCGGAAAGTGGTCGACATGATATTTTGATTGCTAGATTTTACCCTCACAAATACGAAATATTCCATCTTCACAAGTTATTTATTTATTTGCGTTTTATAACTTATAATTTTATCTTTATTAGACAAATTATTTAGGATTAATGCAAAATTATGTTGTCTATAGTTGCAGTGATGCACATTTAAAAGAAAAGACAAATATTGAGATAACCGTATCTTTGGTATCACAATGAAATTCGTTAATGGAATAATTTAAATTGGAATAATTGAATTCTGTCTTGATGGAGAATTAGGATTTTTCATTCCATTGTTCTAAACTACTTTGACTTGAAGAATTCGATTGATTTTTATGTATCTTATGTCTAAATTTCAAAACAAACTAGTTAATGTGTTTAGAACTTAGAATTTTGAAATCAAACTTGCAATCATTATTAATTTCTTCAAGGAACTTAATATTTATTCCTTTGTGGCATGCTAATTAAAATTCATGTGGGAGTTTTTAAAATTATTGTTTATACATCTTCAAGGAACTAGCATTATATTCTTCTAGAAGCCTACGCATATTTGTTTACTGTTTATATTAAAAAGCTATTTTAAGGTTTCCCAACTCAAGTAGTAATTAACCAATTAAATATAAGGATAAACAATTTCAATAAAGAAAATTAACGATAAACAATTTTAATGATTGAAAAGGGAAAAAAATCAAAGAACAAAAGATGACAAAAAACAATTTCATAAGTGAAAAATGAGAAAGAACAATTTCATTTTGGAAGAGTTTCTTTTTCTTTTTACAATTATTATTGAGCGAAGAAATGACATTGAGCATGAGCATTCATTTCACCATGTTAAATATAGAAACATATCTGGCATTATTTCTATTTCATCAACTAATTTACTCGGAAAAATTTTGCTGATCTCAATTTATCTAATCGTCATCAACTCTTAAAAAAATTGCAATTTTGACCCATTTTTCTGCAATCGTAATAAATATGTTAAATTGAACCATATTTCCGTTAAATTAAGCAAAGTATCATGTAATCAACTTTTAAACTAATAAATAAACTCTATTTTGGTAAACAAAACCAAAATATTCCACATTTCCGACCATATGGTTATGGTACATCGGTAATTCATTCTGGTTTAAAAAACTATAGTTCATATTTAGTAAAAGCGCTTCACACATTTAGTAAAAAAGACAAAACTGAAAAGTAACTTTACCCAAATAAATGGTTTTTATGCCAAGTTCTGAATTATCATGTTTAAATCAACCGAATTTTATTACGTATCATAAAAACTGTATTTTATTGATAATTTTACTAAAATCATTACCGAAGCATTTCGGTAAAAATTATAGAGCTTTTTGGCGGTCCCACAGAGCCGGAAACAGGGTAAATCTTACCATATTCTGGTAGTTTCAACCATACTTTTTTTTCTTTGCGACTGAAAATGTCAATTTTGTCTCCAGATCCAAAAAATCTTTCAAAAATTTCAATTATATTGCTTAATTGAGACTTTTGAAAAATGAACCTTTTGTATTGGTTGCCATAGTTTCGATGCCAACTAGACATCGTATTAATATAAACAGAAGTTGATTCTAATTTATCAAACATTTTAAACGATAACATTATTGACGTCTGCTAGCTTATAGCTCTCACTAATAGAAAATGATAATAATTATTTCTTAATTAATCTTTAATATATTTTTTTACGCGGTTTACGGATAAACTTAAGTGGAAGTATAAGTGGGCTTCTTGACCAATTTAGTATTTCCGAATTCACCAATCTAGTGGGATACCTACAAGTGACGCAGCTTGAGTATCTCGATCTTGATTGGTTGTTGAAGCGTGGCTTTGTTTACGATAACAACTGTTCTTTCCATTCTATTTCGAGTAACCCAAGCTCCGTCAGGTATCTTAAGTGACATAATCTATATTCTTTCACAAATATTTTAATTCCATCACCATATCTTTCTTATTTAACACAAAGACAGGCATGAAGTCATGTAGAACATAAAGGAGTTAATAATGCAACGAAGTTGCCAGGTACACAAAACAAAAATATATCATGGTTACAGTTATATACATAAAAAAATAATAAATCTAAGTAAAGGGCGTAGAGGATAAAGAATTATATTTCAACAATTTCGAGGTGTGATACAGCACTGTATTTAATTAATTTTAAGTTAATTAACATTCTAACTCATGTGGAGAAACTTAGCTCAACCTTAACTAACCACTTTATTTATAACTATCAACTTGCGCTGACGTCATAGGTCACATGTGTGGGTGTCCGAGATCTTCTTCTTGAAGTGCAAGTACCCAGTTACCTGAAACCACGATATTATTTTGCTTTTAAAACGTGTTTCTATAAAACTAAATAAGCTGAAATCAATAGTAAATGAAAGAAGAAGAAAAAATAAGTGATAAAAAGCTGAACTTATAGAGAAATGGTATTAATTCATTTAGGAGAAGCATACAAAATCGTCGCACTATTGTTGACGACATTGAGGCTGAATTAATTTAGATAATAGGTTCTATTTGTAATAAGAAATAAGGTACGTTGTAGAAAGATAAAATAATTCAGAAAAAAATTTTATCGTTTAATTGAAGAATAAATCGCTACTCTGTTATTGATGTCAATGTTGCTTACTTCATTTTGGTGATAGATGCTAGTTGAAATAAAAAAATTTTAAAAAAAGCTATGTACTAAAAAGAAAAATTAGTGGAGCAATGGTATTAATTCGTTAAGGAGAAAAGTAAAAAATCGTCAGAAATAAAAATTTACATACGTCCGATAAAATCAAAATTAATGTAGAAATGGTAGTAATTCATTTAGGAAAAGGGAAAAAATTCGCCCTAGTATTTTTGACGCACGTAATGCTTAATTTTTGTTTTGTGTATTTAGTGTTCCAGTAGTGCTCTTCAGAACCGATTTATTAATTATTTACTTTTTGTTTTTCCCTCGTACGAAGAACGGCTATTCAGCTAGAAAACGATATTATTAAACTACTTAATATACAACAATAGTTTTTGTTTTTCATTTTTTTTTCGGCTAGAAAACTATAGTATTAAACTACTTAATATACAACAATAGTTTTTTTTCTCATTTTTTTTTCAGCTAGAAAACGATATTATTTAAACTACTTAATATACAACAATAGTTTTTTTTAAAATTTTTTTTTCAAACAAGAATTTTCAGTGATTTAAAAAAATTTCGATTTAGACCGTGTCATCTTCTGTGGGGGGTTAGAAATAGAAGAAGGAAAAAATTATTTAAAAAAAAAAAAAAAGTAGCAAGCATATTGAATGGCATGCTTTCAAGCCATTGAAGCATTGCCAGAAAGAACTTATATGTCCTTAGGCCTGTCAAATTTATTACCATTCGGTTCTCCCCTCAAGCTTATTTACGGGGATCGCGAACCATTCCGGGTTCAGAAAATTTAAGAAGTGGCTACAATTCAACTCCGAAACTGCTGTTTTCGATTTTTATGCCAAGAAAATGTCACACTTCATAATTCACTCAGAAAAAAACATTCACCCGGCATCTGTGTATGAACAGCGGGAAAGATCTGTTGTTATTCATTAGTCGGGAATATAAAACAGCACAATACGGAATAACAGCCAAAAAGAATTCACAATGATTCATATCTGGCATGAACTGAGTTGAATGAAAGTAATATGTTTCACTCAACGGGGTTTCTTAAGAAGCTGGAGTTACAAGTTATTAATTTGTTATTGTTACACTCGATTGTAGAAAAGTTATTGTGTTTGTCATTGGAACAATATATCCTTTTTTTGTTAAATGATTTTTTGCTTCTAATGATTTTCAAGCCGGAATTTCTGCTTTTGCTGGTGATATTTTTCGTTAAACTAAAAAACATCAGCGGCGAAGCCATCATATCAAAGCATAATCCGTAAATTTTCCATTAAGTTTAGTCCACATTTGACCATTTTAAGTAGTCATTTATTTTATGTTATATAACCCAGTGGTTACCAGCTGGCGGCCCGCGAGCCACATCCGGCCCCCGAACTAAAATATATTAGTTGTCATTTTTTTGCTGACAATTTTCGTAAAAAATCTTTAAGGGTTTAAAATACTTTTCTTTCGTTAAACAAAACCTAATTTCTTCGTTTCTGTGAAATTTAACATACCAACGGTGCAAAAAAAAAAAAAAAAATTAAGGNAAAAAAAAAAACATTTTATTTCTCAGGTAAAAATGTATTTCTTATTTTAAGTTGTAATTTAATACTTTTGTTTAGCACAACTTTATAAAAATCTGACAGTAATATTTAATGTTCTTTCAAACATAAAAGAGTCCTATATCAAATTTTGATAAAGTTGCGTCCCGCCATTTGACTAGTGTTTTTAATTGCGGCTCTCGGCCTCATGTAAGTTGGAAACCCCTGATATAACCCATTGACTCACAAATAACAAATTCTCAATCGCATTTTAATCCATTAATTTTTTTAAAAAAATTATGCCTTTTTTATTCAAAATTATTTTATCCTTGCTAAGTTTTTTATTTCAAAAGTATATTTATCCCCAGATTCGAAACCCAACAGTAACTGAGTAATCATTCTCTCATGCTTTTTCTATTTTTTACGGAAAATTTCGAAATTACAACAAAAAGTGATGGCGCCTTGTTTACTAGTACGCTGTACTGTATATCTTAAGGAATTCCATTCAGAAAAAATAAGACATACACGTAGAAAAATATGTGTAATAGAATGAATAAAATTAATCATATTAATTGTTAGTTTACTCATGATTATGCTTATGTAATACGCTTAGAAGAAACGTGTGGTCAAGATCAAGAGAATGTGGTAAAGTTTACCGTGTTTCCGTCTCCATGGAAACACGAAAAAACTCGGTAATTTATACCCAAAGCGCTTTGATAATGATTTAGGTAAAATTAGCAATAAAATACGGTTTCATAATATGTGATAAATGTGATGAAAGTTGGTAATTTTTTCATGGTACCTTTACTAGAACAAGGCATAAGAGTCATTTATCCGATTAAATTTACTTTCCAGTTTTTTACTTTTTACTAAATGGGTAGTGATACGAACTATAATTTTTAAAATCAGAATTTTCAGGTAAACCGTTACCATATGAAAGGAAAAAGTACCAAAAAAATTGTTTACATGCAGTATAATTATGTTTTTTTCTTCTTTTCTGCGAGAAATGTCATTAACACACAATACCATAATTTTATCAATTTTTTTCCCCAGCAAATACTCTTTCATGAACAATTACCACATTCTAAATATTAAGGCATCGTTTAAGAACCGATTCAGTTTGTTTGTGCATGGATACAGTTATTGAATTGGTGAAAATTAAAACCTGTTAAAAGTATAAAAAGACTGCTTATTAAAAATAATTTTAACTTGAAAACCCTTCTTAAATTTAGATTTTACAAAATTAGTTAATGTTAGTATTTAAAGCCATTTTTCCAGCATTAGCATTGTATAAGTCTTTTTTAACATTTACGATATTAAAAACAGATTTATATTTTTAATATACTTGCTTTAAGATTTTGAAATCCGTTTTATTCGTTAATGGATGTAAGTATTGGTGTTTCAATAAAACAGAAGTTTCAATCTTGATTTCAAATTCCACTTAAAAATACTAGGTATTTAGTTATAAATCTACGTTAGTTTTGTAAAACCATTTTGAATTTAATAAGGCGACAATAAATTTAATGAATGGTCAATCGAATTCTTTTAAATTTTTTAATTTGTTTTAATCAATTTTCATTCGAATTCGTTTTTTTTAAAATCTGTTTTGATCAATTTTCATTCAAATGAATTCTTTTATTGATATTGAAATCAACATAAAGTTTAAAAAAAGAACATAATGAAAAATTTATAAAAGAACATGAACTTAAAGATTTTTACTCCGTGTAGCTTATTATGTATTATTATTAAACTCGTTAAAAAAAATTTTTTTTATCCTAATTGCTTTTTTTTTTATTTGCGTCAAGATTAACTTTAATCGTCACCTAAGTTCTTGAAATGGCGTTAAAAAACAATGATTATTGATTTAAAATGAAGATTAAAAATATTCTTTTCAATTTCCGATTAAAAAAATTACTATAAAATTGTTAACATTTTCTTTTGCTATGTGAGACTATTTTTTATTAATTTATATTTATTTTTTCGTTCAATACGGAAGCAATTAATTTCACGATTTCTTATTTTATGTTTTTTTATTCGTAGTAGGTGGTGCCTTCCAAGGACTCTGTAAATAAAACAATTATAAAATCCAATTGAGTCGTATTTCTTACAAAATCGTGTTATGGTCTTTGAATTTATTTGCATATCATTACGCAAGCCCAAGTCTCAAGTTGAACAGCATTGTCGTTTTTACTAACGTTATCATAGGTTATCTAAATAGTTAACGTTGCGTATCCAATAGTAAAATACCGGTTGTATAAATGAATAGTAAAAACATTTAGTATTCAGAAGCCGTTTTTCCTTATAAGAATTATGATATTTTGTTACGTGGTTTACGCATTTTTTTTATTGTTATTTAAATAATGAAGTCAAAAGAAGAAATAATTAAGCAAATAAAATATGGAGTTATTTAAATTTGGTTTTTACAAACAGATAATGCAACTTTAAAAACGATTTCCTTTGGTTTAAAAATTATTATTTAGGAAAATATTTTTGATGTTGTTTGATGGAAAATATATTAGAATGATGCACTTACGTTACGTAAATGTGAACGCAAACCTTATTTTCAGCTCCTTAGCGATATTGCCCATTCTCAGAAATAGTGTATTGTATTTCATAAACAGCGTAAGTATGTTAAATTTAATGTAAGTATTTTACAAATGGAGACCAAAACATGGCTTAGTTGGTGTATATCCAACAAAATATTTCTCATCAGAGAAGTTTTAGCATCGGGTACAAAAGAAGATCAGTAACGTTGGAAGTGTAACGTGTACTGTGATGTGCAAAAATAAAAAACGGACCACCATGAATAACTTTTGAACTAATGATCGGATTTTCACGTTCTAGGACCCAATATTATTAATAAGTGCAGACGATATTTTAATTTCAAAATCAGGCACAAAAACTTACTTTCTCTAAATAAACATACCTTATTTACGATTGATTCAAATTTCTGACCCTCAAAGCATAGGGGGTAGCCGCAATCTGGAAAATATGGTCCCAATAGAACGGTCCGAAGTTTGGACACCTTAATGTCAATTTTACTTCTTGAATATTTCGCCATATCTCGAGAACTTTTTAAGCGAGTTGAAAAGTTTTTGCACTCAATTATAAAGTTCGTTTTCCCGTAGATAGTTCTATGCAAAAAATAACTTTTAGTAAATGTTTATTATTTTATTATTGTTTATGTATTTTATTATTATTTATTTTACTTATTATATTACAAGAAAAAATTTTGCATTGTAAGGTATACAATTTTTATATCTTTTTAAAGAATGTGACGAAAATTTTACATGGCAAAGTACGAAAAATCTTTACAGTAATATTTATTTAATTAGAGTGATTCAGTGATTTTACGGTAATTGTTACTGTAAAAATTAGGGTGTAACACTTTACATTAAAAATGGATTATACGGACGATGCACCGAAAGTGCGGGTACTTAAATTNATATTTTATTATTATTTATATATTTTATTATTATTTATTTTATTATTTATTGTATTACAAGAAAAAATTTAGCATTGTAAGGCATAAAATTTTTTATATCCTTTTAAAGAATGTAATTTTACATGGTGAAGTACGAAAAATCTTAACAGTGATATTTATTTAATTAGAGTGATTCATTGATTTTACGATAATTGTTACTGTAAAAATTAGGGTGTAACACTTTACATTAAAAATGGATTATACGGACGATGCACCGAAAGTGCGGGTACTTAAATTCAGAATTTTTTACTGTGCACGAACTAACTTATCTATAAGGTTTCTGTATGAAAAATACTAAAACATTTTTATTCTGTCTGAAAAATAGTGAGATGTCTCTTCTGTGCTTTTCAACGCTTCACTTTTCTACAATTTTTGTTCTTCATTTCAAATTTATGTTTAAAAAAATTATCTTTCTATATTTAAAGTGCTAACAATAAAGTAATGCTTTATTTACTAACTAATTAGCTAACTATGGGATTAAAAAAATGGAAGCAAATTGGTATTAATCAACGATACGAAACCTTGCCTTTTATTTCCCTATTTTTAGTACGCTCACAATAAAGAGCGTATTCTAAAAAAAATGTTTTTAATAATTTTATTTGATATAGTTATGCTTAATAAAACATATCGTAAAAGTCTTAGACGAATTTATATTTCCACAAACGCTTATAAAGTAATTATTATGCATCAAATATTCAATCGTCATAAACGACTGAAAGTCGAATGATTGATTGATGGAGTTCCCATTTTTATCTGAAACAGTCATTCGATACACTTCCGTAAACATTCAATGCTTTCCAAAACTAAACTATGCATATTCTGATTAATTTGACAGTTATGTCTCTTTGCTTTGAGACAGTCAATGCTACTTCTCAATAAAATATAGTCAAGGCTGATTTCTTAGATATTTTTATCGTAACACACAAAAATGAGAAAATATGAACATTTATAAAGGAACCACTGCTACTTTAAAGAAGATTCGAAAAATTATTGCTTGAACTTTTAAAGTATATTTTTCGGTTTCGTAGCTATTATAATTGGTTTGTGATCTGTGATAATTTAAGAAAAATCAAGAAGCGAGAAAAAAAGCCTCAGTTTATGTGGGTTTTTTATTTTCCTTGGCTTCATAGTGATCAGTCTAGAGATCAATGTTCCACTATCATTCAATAAATTTTCGTTTGCTCTATACGCATTGGACAGTTCGTATTCCAATCCCAATAGAAACGTATTCCTATTGGTTGTATCAGAAAACGATTGATAATTGATGGATTTCCAGTAGATAGGTGAGTGAAGTGACGTCAGCTTAGACATCTCTATACTTGAGGCTAAGCTGTAATTTTAAACTATGTCTACCACCTTGCCACTAAGAATTATCAGGGATTTAGAACGGGCGAATGACTTAAATATTTTAAAATTTATCAAACTTTTTTTTAAAAATCACCAATTTTGCAATAGTTTAAAGTTATTAAATGAATAATTCTCAATTTTTTGAAATTTTTAAGAACCCAGATCATGTAGCTTTGGATTAACCTTTTAAAAGCGTGTCAAAATTATACCGAAGAGCCATTACATTATGACCACCCTGCTAATAACATGTAGGGTAGGACCACCTTTAGCCCTCAGAACTGCTAGTACCCGTNTCCAATCCCAATAGAAACGTATTCCTATTGGTAGCATCAGAAAACGATTGATAATTGATGGATTTCCAGTAGATAGGTGAGAGAAGTGACGTCAGTTTAGACATCTCTATACTTGAGGCTAAGCTGTAATTTTAAACTATGTCTACCACCTTGTCACTAAGAATTATCAGGGATTTACAACGGGCAAATGACTTAAATATTTTAAAATTTATCAAACTTTTTTTTAAAAAATCCCCAATTTTGCGATAGTTTAAAGTTATTAAATAAACAATTCTCAATTTTTTGAAATTTTTAAGAACCCAGATTATGTAGCTTTGGATTAACCTTTTAAAAGCATGTCAAAACTACACCGAAGAGCCATTACATTATGACCACCCTGGTAATAACATGTAGGACCACCTTTAGCGTTCAAAACTGCTAGCACCCGCCGTGGCATTGATTCCACAAGGTGCTGATAGGTAGTCTGAGGTATCTGGTACCAAGCGCTCATCAACTGGTCCTGCAATTCCCTCACATTGCGAGGAGGGAACGTGGCAGCACGAATTTGGTTTTCCAAGTAGGACCACAAATGCTCTATTGGAATAAGGTCAGGTGAATTTGGGGGCCAAGACATGACTTGAAAGTCACTGGAATGTTCCTCGATGATTCGACCCTTATGACATGGTGCATTATCCTGTTGGTAAACACCATCTCTCCCAGGAAAAACTGTTGCCATGAATGGGTGAACCTGGTCTGCAACTATGTTCAAGTAGCTTACAGACGTCAGGGATTGTTCTATAAGGATTATGGTTCCTAATGTGTCCATGAAAACATTGTTCCTGGGCGAGAAACCTGGCATAATGTAATGGCTCTTCGGTGTAGATCACAAAGGCTTTTTATTTTTCAAAACTGTGGCTCTTCATATTGACGTTTTGCACCATTTTCAGAATTAGCATAGAGGGCGCTGGTTAATGATAGGCTTAACTTGCCCAAACAGGGCCGAAAATTTGTTGCAAACCTACAGCAGTTATAATAGCATATTATTTGTAGGAAAAAGAACGCTTCATGCAATGACAAAAGACTTCGAAAAAGTAACCTTAAATATAACAACGATAAGTATTCGATTATGTCCTCATGCTCATTACAATGTAATTCATGTCAAAGACGTGTTGACGCAAAAATTCAAACTGTTTACAAAATTATTAGAAAGTTTAAGAAAAAAAAGCGTTCAAAAAGAAGCAAGAAAATCCTTACAGCAACCCTAATCGAACAATATCATCTAACCTAACCCACAGGCTCGTATTCTTGATTGCCTTGAACCAAGTTTTGATCTTCAATGTACCAAAGCTTTGTTAAACAAACAAACCTACTTTAAAAGTTCTTAAAATTCTATTTAATACAAACAAAAATGATTACCATTTACAAACTTTTTCTATGACAGATATGATATGTTACTGAATTTATTACGAAAGAATCATTTAAAGAAAGAGAAATTACTAAATTACGATGATTTATTTTCTTACCAAATCCAAAAACAAAACTCTCTTATACTAAATAAAACGAAAAACAAAAAATATAATCACCCGTACTTCTTTTCTCTTGAAGAATAACAGAGCTTGTTAGAATATGATTTTAATATAATTGTATCGTATTTGTTACCTTAATTATCCTATAGCATTATTCAATAAATGTTTGTTTTTTACAAATTGCGGTTAGGTCGTATCGTAATTGAATGGACTATTCATCTATTTATCTGTTTTTACAACATAGAAATGAAAAGGCCATTTTTTTAACTAGCTTTGTTTGTTCTAAAAACGACTTAGTAATCTGAGCATGTGCAGGATTTTGAAATAAATTGCCGGTGCTCAAAATGCAAATAACTATCGGTTTGAGTATTTTTTTTCTTCATCTATACTTCATCTGTAAATAAAAGTTGCGATTGTTGTTTTTGCTGGAATCACTTTATCATTTTGCAGTCGATTTGAATGTTAAGAAATGGTCGTGTGCGTCAATCTACTAAAGAAAAGTAGCAAAAACTGTAAAAATTATTCTATTCTGCTTTGGGGTCTTTCATACTTAAGAGAAAAATTTTATTATTTTCCATTCATATTTAGAAAAAAAGTCATATAGAGCATATACATTGTTCATTGAATTTATTGCAAACTCAATGTATATATATATACACAGAGATCACACCTATTATTTTGTAATATGGATACTATTGCGAGAATTCTAGGAAATAATGTATATTCAAAGATTTTATGCTTGTCATATATAATTGAAGAGCTTAGCTGAAAATATGTTTTATAGTAATTGAAAAACAAAAAGTCTTTCGAATTCCAGAACTTATTATCGTCAGCTACAAAGAGCTAATATTTATTTATTCATTCAGCGAAATCTTTATAAATGGTGTTTTTCATTGCACTAAGTGTTTGGTAACTTTGTAATGTTTTTAAGCTGAAAGCTAATGTTTGAAATTGTCTGAGCATAATTGAAGAGCTTAACGGAAGAAAATATTAATAGTATTTAAACATTATAAAATTTGCCGAGTTTTAGAACTAAAGGGGGTGGACAAGGGGCTAAATTGGACAACTTGAATAACTTTTTTTTTTATTTGTTAGTCTAATTTTATCTGTAAGATATCGTAGATTGGTAACATTGATGTGCACCTCAATGTGCAATTGAATGATAAAACTGTGAATATTTTAATAGAAATTTGTAAAAGAGTTTTTAAAGTATAAAATTAAATTTTTAAATTTTCTCTTTACTCTTTTATTAACATATTTTATTTTCAGAATTTCAAGAAAAAGGTGGCAATATGTTATAAATTATATGGTTTTTTTTCTTCCTATTTTGATATTAACTTTTGCTCTGCATACCTTCACTTAGCTAGCTTTTGTCATAAACAAAGACAAATCTTCGTGGAGCTAATATAGACAAATAGAGGTGGGGTATTCGTGATCCCGTTCAATTTCCAATGGAAAAAATATGAATTGGCTCCAACTGCAACACATTTGATGTTATTTATTTTTTAAATTGCGATAATTTTGTAGAATGATATACTTTTACAATGAGTGGTTTGAATATTATGTAACAAATTTAGCACGAAACCTTTTTATTAATTTCTCTTCTTAAAGAATTTTAAAAAAAAATAAAGAAGATGTTTTATCAAGTTTGTTGAAAGAATTCAATCCAAAATAGAATTTTCTCCATACATTAAACTAAAACAGAATATTAGCGAACAGTATTGTCTTCTCTTTTGCGAGTTGTTTTCATTGCTCCAGTGAGAAAAAATATCGATAACAATGCACTCCGTGCTTTGTCCATACGGACCATTTCATCATCAAGTTAAAACTATGGTTATAAAAATTGATTCAGCTTTTTCAAATAAATGAAATTAAACGGTGATATTTTCAGATGATTTACTTTTAAAATGTCTTTCTTGGCATAGGAAAATGTTCTACAAATAGTAATGTTAGAAATAATGTACAACTGCTGTACATTATTGTACAAGTATTATACAACTAATGTTACAAATAATGTTGCGAAATGCTTATGTTACAAATTAGCATTTTAATTTAAAACCTGTCAATATTTACAGTGTAGTTTACATTGCAATATGATCTATTGATTCCTTGACAATATCTATTGATCGTCATTACTTAAATTATATTCAATACTTTAAAATATACTTTAAGATATAATACTTTAAAATATACTCCATCTATTAAGAGCAAAACATATTCTTTTAGATTTTATGAACGGCAAACTGAGATAATACAGTTCTTTCAGTTTTTCTTTTTTTTTCTTCTAAAAGCAGTCATTGTACTAACTAGTGTNAAAAAAAAAAAAAAAAAAGAAGTTGTTTTTTTCTTCTAGCTAGGATGTATTTTCAAATTTCTTTTTTCACAATAGTAGCAAAGATTGCCATTTGTTTATTGGTATTCATAAAAATGTAGAGAGCCATTACAGTTCAGCAGATTTAAAATAGTTACTTCCTCTTTTTTTTCTTAAATTATTTTTTAGAGTATAGCAATAGTTAAAAGTACAAAATTTTATATTAGTTTTTCTTCCTGATTTTTTAAAAAGTATTCATAAAGCATCAATGAAAAAAAAGTGCTTTATTTAAAATAGCTATATGTAAATTTTTTTAAGCGAGTTAGAGAAGAGCTCAAACACTCTTTGCAGAATTTTCCTGTTTTCATTTTTATTTTTTTCCTGTTCTTCATTCCTATAGTTACAAAATGGGTAAATTCTATAGTAAATAGAAACAAACAGGAGCTAAAATGTCTGGCAAGGAATTATTTATAACTATAATATTCTTCAAGAAAATTGAGATAAAAAATATGATCAAAACTACTTGAATATGGTAAAAATTTACCGCGTTCCTGGGATCTATGGGAACACCAAAAAGCTAGGTAATGATTTTGGTAAAATTAGCTATAGGAAACGGTTTTATAATACGTTATAAAATTCTGTAAATGTGATGAAATTTTGTAATTTTATCGCAATAATTTAATGCATGGCATAAAAACCATTTATTCGGTTAAAGTTACGTTTTTTGTTGTGTGTATTTTATTAATTCTGTGGTAAACGAACCACAATTTCGAAAACCAGAATTTCCATGAAAACCGTTACCGGAAAAATTACTAAATGAATTGTTTTAATACCGTATATTTTAGTTTTATTGACCGCAATTGTGGTGTCTTTTTTTTTTACCAGAAATATCATAACCATGCGGTGCGTTAATTTTACCATAATTTTTTTCTCTGCGTATTTTCAAATATTGTGCAATACGTAATGTTTTGAAAAATTGTTAAAACTGAAATTAAAATTGTGAAAAATAACTCGTTTTATTAAATATTTACATTCGTGTTGCATATCCGTTTAAATAAGTCATAAAAAATGAATGCGATTATAGTGCGAATGAAAACTATAAATTATAACAACAATAAACTATGAATTCAAACTATGATAAATAATTTGTTTAATTAAATGTGCATTTACGTTATATATCTGTTTAAATAAAGTGAATACCATGATAATATGGATTAAAATTATGTACTTTATTATAAACTATGAATTAATACCCAGTCATAAAAAAGCGAGTACTATGATAGTACGAATCAGAAATATATATTATAACTACAGTAAAAAAAATAAATCAATTCTATAAATTCAAACTATGATAAATAACTTGTTTATTAAAAAAAATACTTACAAATCTTTTTAAATAAGTCGTAAAAGTGAATATCATGATACTATGGATAAAAACCTAAAATATAGTATAAAATATGAATTAATACTAAGTCATAAAAAGTGAATACTGTGGTAGCGTGAATTAAAAATATATATAAGTACAAAAAGCAATACATCAATTCTATGATTTCAAACTATGAAAAATAACTTATCTGATTAAATATTTACTTTCACATTGCATATCTACTTAAATAATCCGTAAAAGCTAATACCTTGATACTATGGATAAAAACCTAAAATCTACTTTAAACTATGAATTAATACGATGAGCAAAACTATGATAAATAGCTGTTTTCGTTAAAAGTTAACTTTTATTGTTGAATCACAATCTACAAAAGTCATAAAAAATTAATACTATTATAGCGCGAATTAAAAGTATGCATTATAAACAATAAATAATAAATATAATATTATGAACAATAAATCAATGCTATGAATTAAAACTAAGATAAATAACTTGTTTGATTAAATGTTTACTTTCATATTGCATATCTATTTAAATAAGTCGTAAAAGTGAATACTATAATACTATGGATCAAAACTAAGTTAACTACTTCAAATTATGAATTATTAATACTGAGTAGAACTATAATTAACTAAACAACTTCGCTCAGTACTTATAACAGTACTCTACAGTACTTATAACTTCATTCGTAACTCTCATTGTTGAATGGGATGTCAGTCTAAAACAGTCATAAAAATGGAATATCTCTTTATCTCGAAAAGTTTGTTATATGAACTTCGAGTTGTTTTTCTTTTTGAAAAATTGCTAGCATGAAATTGATGGCAAGGAAAAGAAGAAAAAAAAACTACCAAATCCCTCGTTTCGCCCCTCGTTCTTTGCCATAGTGTACAAGTGTCCTCTCACGTAGGCAACGGGAAACACTAAAAAGAGGGGATGATTAGATCTCTGATTCCCCTCTACCCTACCTTTCAGACTTTGTTTTCTTTTATTTCCTTTATATAGATAATTTTTTTTCTTTCTTTTTTATCCAGTCTTTGCTGCCTAAGGCAAGATTATTCCAAAATGTTACATTCGATTTTTTTTAGGCGCCCCGTCCCCTGAATGCAAGGCCGGATTAACCATTAAGCACACTAAGCAAGTGCTTAGGGCACCAGAGGATAGGGGGCACCACAAAGTCTAACTAAATGTTCGCAGTACATAATTTTTTTCTTCGAAACATTACCTATAAATTTATTATTTTGAGCTTCCATTTTAATAGTAGATAACAAGCATTTCTAAGTACGAAATTNCTAATTGTTAGAGGGGGGCACCAAAATATTTTCAGTGCTTAGGGCCTCAAGAGGTCTTAATCCGGCCCTGCCTGAATGTACCCGCTTTTCCTTCCTACACATACGGCCACCTTTACAGAACTTGTGGGGCGTACATTTTTATATGCCTAGGGGGACAGGAATGAAAGGAGGGAAGGATTCGGTTTTCGGAGGGGTGTGCAGTTGTGATTTATTTTGTAAGGGTGTTACGCAATCGTTTTTGGCTTAATATTGGTAGGCTGTTGTTGGGACAACTATATATCAATACACAATAGTGCGTGATACAATGTTCGACATTAAGGAAATGTGTTAAAGGGAGAAAAATAAATTATTTTCGTGTAGGGTACGAATAATGGATATCGATTTCGGCTCGATAAAATCGATATCAAGGACTGATAGGATCTGTAGAGAAAATCGATATCAAGGACTGATATGATCTGTAGAGATAGTACTATGTTCAAATTCATTCTGATGTTATTTTGATTGTTATTTAGTTGTCTTATAAATAATTCAATTTTATCTTCAAATAGAGAGCCTCCACACTGTAAAAAATTCCGTATCAAATTACGGTAAAAAGTAATTGCACTCAGGGTGCCGGTACTTTTTATCGGAGCATGTAATGGAACAAAAGATCTTTTTTTCAGTGCTTCAATTCACCTACTTAGCTGTTCAACTACATCAAACGATGGTATAAAGTACCGGCACATCGGGTTTATCATCCGTAAAATCCATTTTTATCTTAATATATTAAATCGTAATTTTTACAGTAATGATTATTTAATTACACTGTAGAAATATCCGGATCAAATTATGGTAAAATCTATTTTTACCGAAACATGTTACAGAACAGAAGATCTGACATACCATACTTTTTACAGTTATAATTACCGAAAAAACACTGACTCACTTTAAAGTAAATATTACTGTAAAAATTATAGTTTAATGTTTTACGGTAAAAAATGGATTTTATGGATGATGCACCCAAATTGCCGGTATTTCATATCGTGATTTAGAGTAAAATTTTGCTTAGAATAATAACAAGAACAATTATCCGAATAAATGACAACTTGTTGCATAAACTATGCACAGTCAAAACAAGCATAGTTGGATTTTTAGCATTTTACTTAATTTATTCTAAAGATTTTTTAAAAATATAAATGTACAGTATAACAATGTACAGTAAATATCAATGTAAAATATCAATGTGCGCAAAATAAAAAAGACATCAACCTGCATAATTTTCGTTCTAATGGTCGGATTTTCACGCACTAAGTGTCAATCGTAATGATTCCTGGGAGTGACCTCAAGTATGCTCATTATTTAGTGCTAACTATTAATTAAGTTACGCAATCGAACATAAAAACAGACTTGCTCGAAATAAACATTTTTTTTAACTGTTTGGATTCCTAACCCTCAAAATAGGGGGTAGACAAAATTTAGGAAAGGTTGAATCATAAATTCAGGGGCTAGGGAGCTATCTATATTTGGCCATTGACTTATTCAAGAGAGCGATTCCTAATTTTACTCGGTTGCTAAGCAACGAAGTTCAGACAATGAAATAATGTTCTGTCATTTGCTCGGAGGGATTTATTTATTAATTCTTTATAGAAAAATATTCCGCTGTTTCATAGAAATAAACATTTTTTCAATTGATTTCTGACCAAAAGGCAAAGAGTTTCTTTCTTTTTAATCTCCTTTAATCTTAATTAACTTAAATCGAGTAATAAATTATTTATGATTTTCCAAGCTTTTAGAATTTAAACATAGGAACGTTTTATCTGACATTATATGTGTTTTTTACTTTGTTTCTTCTTCATTTATGGATTTCATACTAAAATCAAATTTACTTAACTTATTTTATTTTATTTTATAACCGTCGTTGATCAGCCGACCCAATTTTTAGGGTTTACGACTACTAATGTTCAACTCCGTAGCCTTGTAATTTTGAACCCAATCAGCCAGAAGACAAGGGAATTCCTGGATCGAGTATTGGAAGAAGTTTTGCCTTTGTGGAGAACTTTTTGATGGAGCGAACCCGCATTTGCGTTACATGGAGAGGAATACCACGAGAACCTCCCACGTTTAGTCTCGGCAAGGGGACTCTAACCCATGATCCGTCTACCCCTGAGGATATTTCAAGTCAGCAGTGTGGTCGGTGTAAGCCGAATGCGGAATTCGTATCGACTGGGATTCAAACCCGGTTCGCCTCATTGGAAGGCGAACGCTCTATCCCCTGAGCTATCGCGGCTCTACTTAACTTATTACAATTATATCCAAAATTTTAGTAAAATCATTTTTACAGATTTGATCGAGTCGTCAAGGCAAAAAAGTTTAAAGAAACAAGAAGAGCCAGAAAAAAATTAAAAGATATGGCAATTCTAAATTCCGCTATTATGATTTCCATGTTTTTTGTTCCTTTAATTTACTAACTTATTTTAAAATTCTCACCATCATTACATGTATCTAATACGATACTCTCCATCTAAGTTAGGTCCTTAAGATACTGAAATGGAAACAACAAAACTTAAAAAATAAAATTTTCAATTTCGTTAACTGAATGTCAAGGCTTGCGTAAGTTAAGTTCTTTGTAAGTTAACAAATTTAGGCGTTAATCGCTCAATTTAAATATTTCTTCATTGTCACCAAATTATTTTTTCTAAATAATTAATTTTAATTTTTCTAACCCTCTATTTCATCTAAACAATTTCACTTTAGATAAGTTAGTAGATTAATACGGTATAAAAAAAAAAAAAACTCATAACTATCATAATTCAAAATTTTTTCGTCCAGTATTTAATTAAAAAATAATAAATAATTTTTAAAAATTATTTTTACAAGAAATTATCTTTGAGTAAACAAGTTTCACATTAGTGGGTGCAGTTTATTTTTAAATTGCACAATTAGTTTTAAAGATATGACCAAAAACGCAGAAAGTTTAATTAACATTATCGGCGACCAAACTTTCAATCACTCCACTTACTAAACTGATAGGACCACAACAGCTCTACTTAATAAAATGATAAGACCACCAAGTTGCGGCTACACCCCCCCCCCCCTNAAATAAAATTTACCTAATAAAGATCCCCCCCCCTATTTTGAGGGTCAGAAATCTAAAAACGTAAAAAAAAAATTTTTTTTAATCAGAGAAAGTGTGTTTTTGTGTTTGATTTTATGACTTACATAATAGTGAGCACTAATTAATTAGCATATTTGAAATCACCCCAAGGAATCATTAAGATTGACACTTTGTACTTGAAAGGAACGAAAGTTATTCTTGGTGATATCTGTACAAGAAAGGGAGGGCAATCATTATCGAAAACAATAACAAATATTTATTTAAACAAAACAACGTTCCATATTATTAGGGTGGAACCCTTCAGATTATAAAGTTATATTAGAAGACAATTAATTCAAGCGAATGCTTACTGCTTGGTGGTTCAATGTAGACTGATTATCAGCCCTCTGGTGGGGAGATTTCAAATTAATTAAATTTACATCTACATTTCTCAACAATATCTTACGTATAATACGGTTATTTTGTGCACTGAACAAGAACCTACACAATTATAAAACTTAATATTATATTAATTTCATAATTTATTTTATAACACTGATAGAATAAATTTGCTGTTCTTTATAAGGCAAACAAAATATTATATTTTCCCCATAGGTGAATTCCCAATAGGGTATAGGTTAAAGTTCGGATTAGCTAGCTACAATTTTGGATAAGTTTTTAATATTATTTCTAACTTAGTGAAATTCTAATAAATTATTTGATTGCATTAAAATATTCCTTTTTTTTTCTGTTCAATTTCTAAAGAGTTTTGAAATGCATTCAATAATAATAAGATTGGACGCATTTAATTTTGTTCACCTGTCAATGTACCAGGGAGGTTTAGGTTAGGTTACGATGGTTTTTTCCTCTCTTTATTGAATGATCAGATTTTTATTGGGTGTTCAGCTTAACAAGTTCCACTGTCACTGGGAAAATTTCGTATTAAATTACGGTAAAAAGTACCGTCACTCAGGGTATCGATACTTTGACCGTAAAATCCATTTTTACCGGAACATGTTACGGAACAAAAAGTCTGATATATCGTGATTTTTACAGCAATAATTGCAGTTAAAACTCTGAATCACTCTAATTAAATAAATATTACTGTAAAATTACTGTATAATATAAAGAAAGAGAAAGAGTTTAGACTTCCATAAAATCGATGTTGCTCTGTTCTTACTGGTAGACTAATTTAATGGAATTTTTTTAAATTCACTCTATTATTCTGATGGGACATTCTAAATTGCCTTCAAGGATCATGTTACTTTACTTTTAAATAATAATTGTCTTATTTTAAAATAATTATGAAATTAAAAACGGAACGAATATTAAATATCGAGAAGGTTTTGATAAAATTGATACATATAACAGGGTTTAATATGCAGAAAACACTGTTTTTTGTAATTCTCCGTTTGAATTTTTGGTCATTAAAAAGAAAAAAAAATATTGAAAGAAAGAAAAAAGAAAAAGAGACAGAGAATGCATAACATTATTGAAAAATGGTGTCCATTGCATTAAGGAATTAAACTTAATTATGGGTCAATCAATAAGTTAAACCTAGTTAAGAGTTAATAAATTAAACTTATCTTTGATTTTTAATTAATTAGTTAAACTCTTTTAAATTAAATAATTTAAAAGTTTTAACCGATGTTTTAAGCTAGAAGATTTGTAAGCAATTTTATGACCACCAAATAAAATTTTTTTATTTATCCTCAGCGACGCAAAGAAATATTTTCCCCTCTTACTTCAGTTTTTATTTATTATTCTATTTAAACTAGTCATGTGGTTAAATTAAGCTGATGTAGTTACTTATGATTTACGTGTTTTAAGCTCTAAACAATGACATGTTGATTTCAGTTCATTCCCCTTTTATCCCTTTAAATTGATTTTAAGAACATTTGGAATTGTGTCTCTTTTTCAGTTCATGGCTCATGGAAAATTTAAAACAAAGAGATAATGCTCTGAATTTTCTTCATGACTGTTTATTTGCACAGTTGGATACCTGCTACTGACGTCATCGTAGGTAAATAGTGGCACTTGTCGATTAAGAAGCCAATCAGGTTCGACATATACGCGTGACGTCGCGCACTGGTTTCCAATTAAATCTGATTTAAATCACATGGTTAGGCATAATTACCTTTAATATACTTTTTTTCGAGTTACAAGAGCCCAATTTTAAGTTCAAACTCAGGATTTGTTCATATTGCAAAGTTGAAATAATAGTTAATTTTTGGTATAAATATTTAAAAAGTAAAGAATATATCAGTTTAGTTGATTAATTTGTTAAATATTTTCACTATTTTTAAATTAAAAAGTAAATTGCTGTTGCAAAAATAATTATAATTTTTTTTAATATTCTATCGTAATCATACAGAATTTTAACAGAGAAATAGGTTTTTTTGCTGTAAAAGTGTAAAAGTTAGAATAAAATTCTCTTATAATTAAAGAAACTTTTAATTGAAAGAACTTAATTATAAAAAATTACTTTTTTAGAAAATTAAACAATTAATAAATTTCTAATTAAATAATTAGAAAATAAAATCTTTTAACCAAAATTTTTAACAATATTATTTTTTCTTTCTAAGAATATTATTCTTGGTTATAAAAAAAGTTTTATATGAAAAAATTAGAGAATTTCATGCATGCACCATATAACGAGAAAAAAAATTTTTAGGCATTATTCGCTGCTATAGTTCAGTCTCTAAACTATGCAACTATGCAGTTCTGGGCTAATTAATATATATNATATATATATATGCCTTCGTGGAAGACTTTTCGGTGGAAGTAACCCTCATTTACGTTAATTCGTTAATTCGAGAGGAAAACTACGAAAACCTCCAACAGTTAGCCTGGCACAAGAAGACTCTCACGCATGATCTGTCTACCACAGAAGATATTTTTACGTCACTACTGTGGTCGGTGCAAGCCAGGTGCGGAATTCGTATTGACCAGGCATCGCTGGGATTCGAACCCGGTTCACCTCATTGGAAGACGAATGCTCTATCCCCTGAGCAACAGCGACTGAAATATATATATATGTAAATTCCATGTTAGAAAACGTTTGTAATTTTATGTTAGAAATTTCGTAATTATTTTATGAAGTATTCGGTCTGTTGCAAATCGGTTATAACAACTTGATGAAATATACTGGTTTATCACAAATTGCTTCATTATAACTTTAATATGAAATGTTCAGATTCTCACAAATTGCCTCTTGGTGACTTATATATAAAATGTTAATGCTATCCCAAATTGCGTCATAATAACTTTGTAAAGCGTTCGAGTTATCACAAATAGCATCATAATAACTTTATAAAGCGTTCGAGTTATCACAAATAGCGTCTTAATAACTTTAAGAAGTGTTCACACTATCATAAATTGCTTCAGAAGAAACAAATCATTTAATGTATAGTGAATAAACTGTGGTGTAATACCTATCTGAATTGCTGAAAAACTTCAAAAATTATGTGAAGGATTACTTCATTTCACCAAATTAAGCGTTCTTACATACTTCAAAGGGTGTAGTTAAATCTTAACACCAATAATTGATAAAGCTTACACCAAATCTATAGCTCAATGGTAAAGAATATAGCGTTTTTAGGAGCTCCATAAATTTGGTGAATATTATCGTAGTATATATTTTAACTATTCGACTAAATTCTTGTTTGAAATGATGGACGGGGCCTGTTTTAAATATATAAAAAATGTTTTCAGATCCTTATTTGAAGTTAAAGATGAATAATTGTTCAATTTCAGGATGCTGTTAATATGGCAGCCTAGATGGCAATTCGTTTACATGAAGTGTGTTGGTGACATTTGAGAGTTTCTTGTCAGATTTAATTGATAAACTAGTCATAGCCGAGTAAGTATCAATCCCCTTTAATATCTTTCAATCTTTATGTCGCATTGATTTCAAAAACTATTCATACAAATTGTTATAAAATGCACGTATGTTTCAGCTGTTAAGATATTTATGCTCACATAAGAGTTATGTAAATCTGTCAGTAGTATAAAATAATTTTATGAAACTTAACTTCTACCCACTTCGGTTTTGTTAAGCCTATTTGGAATTCATATTAATATTCTCCCTGCGCTGTGTGTATGTTGATTAAAAAAAACAAACTTATTTAATTTTAAGAAGTATTGTATATGTGCATCCTAAATTTATGATTCTTGCTTTAGATTGCATCGTAAAAGTAATTTTACTGACTCGTATGTGTTTCATATTTTACAGTAATAACAAATTCTAGTGTTATTGAAGCAACAAACATGGCGGCGGTTACTTCACATCAACATGGTGCATAAGAACATTCTAGGTGTTTCCCTAGGAACTATCCTTGGTTTTGATGTAGTGGAACACTTAGTGAAACACTACTTTAATATAACGTAGTGTAGCTGCCACCATTTTTGATGTTCAGTAGCACGAGTATTTCTCATAATCAATCAGGGGTAATCATCTCATAATCATTTTTCCTGGGGGGTTATAGACTCAGATTCCCCCCTTCCCACAATTAATTTTTTTTATAAAAAAGATTTTTTTCAATATTTTTTTTGAAAAAAAATGGGGTTTTTAATGATAGTCTTCTCATTTATTTTTTTTTCATAATGAACAATGAGACAATACAAAAATAATTCAATTATTCAAAATTTTTAAATAATAAATGTAATGCGTTTTTTATAAACTTTGGCAAATCTGTCAATGATTTTTTTCAACATCCAAATAAATTTCTTGATGAATGTTTAATAATGCAAGTCCATTTATAATTAATAGAATAGTAATTTTTAAAATATTCTATTTCTTTTGTAAACTAATAAAAAAATTATTATTTTAGTAATTTTTTTTTAATTCTGGGGNAGGTCATGACTCCTATGACCTCCCCTGGATCCGCTACTGTAATCAATACATAGTAAAAATTAGACGAACTAATACGCAATTTCTCCCGTTTTCTTCGATTATCTCACTTATTAAACTATTTGTCATGAAAAAAGAAGTTCATTTTTCAACCTTGACTAAAAGCTGTTTACAGGGATAGTTAAATACGAAAAAAACTTCGTGTTTAATTGTACGAAGGTCAATATGTATTATAATTGAATGTGCATCAAGCTCTTTCTATTATTACAGATCATTAAAATAATCACTGTAATTTTGTAGTTGAAAATAAAACTTTAAAGACTTTGAATTTATTAAGCATTAAAGACAGCGCAACTCGCATTCTTTTTATTAAATTATGATCTAAACGTAATGCATCAGATCACGCCACATTTCGAATCTTTCTTCTTTTAACCTCTTTTTCCGCTTTTGATAAAGATTTATTCCTACTCCTCAAATTGAATCCAACTTTTTAAACCTTATCGTATTTTGTTATCGCTATTGAAGTGTCAAGAGATTGTGATTTACGAACCTAAAATTTTTAGTTATAGGTGTGCATTTAATGAAAGAAGGAAAGAAATTTCGAAATTATTTGTTCTTTCCTTTAGTAAAAAAAAAAAAAGAAATTGCGATTAATTTGTTGTGGCGTGAGTGAATATGGAAAGTTGCGTAAACTTCCTATACAGAATGAATTGATTATAAGCAAGTATGACAAAAATGTTGCTGCTAAAGTCTAAACATGAGACTTGTCGTGATATGTATCATGTTAAAGAAAATATCGCTAAAATAATAAGCTATAACAGCTTTTGGTCTTTGCTGTAGGAAAAAAGAGATGGATTAGCTTCGAAATAGTTGCTGTTATAAAATATAATTATCACATGTGATAGCTTTAAAAATATTGCGTGTCAAAGTAATCATGGGACATCATTTAAACAGTTGCTGTTATAAATGTTATAACCGTCGTTGAACAGTCGATCCAATTTTTTGGGTTTACCATTCACGACTACAAAATGTTCAACTCCGTAGCCTTGTAATTTTGAGCCCATTCCAGAAGACAAAGGTATTCCTGGATCAAGTATTGGGAGAAATTTGCCTTCGTGGAGGACTTTTTTGTGGAGCTATCCCGCATTTGCGTTACATGATACGTCTACCACTGAGGATATTTTACGTCAGCACTGTGGTTGATGCAAGCCGAGTGCGGAATTCGAATCAATCAGTCATTGCTGGGATTCGAACCCGGTTCACCTCATTGGAAGGCGAACGCTCTATCCCCTGAGCCACAACGGCTCGCTGTTATAAATAAAAGCTATCATGGAACAGCTTTGCAAAAAATTGTTGTTATAAATAAAGCAGCTTCGAAATCATGATAGACCATCTCGAAATAGTTGCTGTTATAAATTAAAAATAATCATGGAACATCATTGAAACAGTTGCTTTTATAAATTAAAAATAATCATGGGACATTATTGAAACAGTTGCTGTTATAAATTAAAAATAATCATGGGACATCATTGAAACAGTTGCTGTTATAAATTCAAAATAATCATGGGGCATCAATCAAAATAGTTACTGCCATTAATTAAAATAATTAAAGGCTGCAACAGAGTAGGAAATAATGATTAAGCAAATACTGATAGTGGCAAGCCATTGTCATTACTTCAGACTCACTAAAAAAATTAAACAAGTAGAAAGTTATGTGTGTTAAGTTAGTACCAATTGTGGACAATAAAAACGGTGGAACTGTGACTACTAACAGTTTAAAAATTTTACATTTCTGCTGCTATTCAATTAAAAGAAAATTGAGACGAAGCATTTTTGGTGCGACTAATAAGCGCTTTCTTTTGCAACAAAATAATAATAACAATTAGCCATATGTTGGAAAGTAACTACAACATAGAAAACTATACTATAAGACAGTGTTTCCCAACTTTATGACTTTTGTGTACCCTTCCTAAATTTTTCGTAACGCTGTGTACCACTAATAAAAAAAATGAATGTATTTTTTTAAATATGTTTATTTTTCTTTTTTGGTACAAAGTTTTGTTGATAAGTTTATTTGCACCAATGAGAAGGATGATATTGCTTTTGCTGTGATAAAAAAAAAAANTGGGACATCATTGAAACAGTTGCTGTTATAAATTCAAAATAATCATGGGACATCATTGAAACAGTTGCTGTTATAAATTCAAAATAATCATGGGACATCATTGAAACAGTTGCTGTTATAAATTCAAAATAACCATGGGGCATTATTGAAACAGTTGCTGTTATAAATTTAAACTGTAAGAGGGCAGCTTTGAAAAGGGCAGCTGTTGTGAGTCAAAAGAATAATGAGGCAGATCAAAATAGTTACTTCTATTAATTAAAATAATTAAAGGCTACAACAGAGTAGGAAATAACGATGAAGCAATTAATGATAGTGGTAAGCCATTGTCATTACTACAGACTCACTAAAAAAATAAACAAGTAGAAAGTTACGTGTGTTAAGTTATTACCAATTGTGGACAATAAAAACGGTGGAACTGTGACTGCTAACAGTTTAAAAATTTTACATTTCTGTAGCTATTCAATTAAAAGAAAATTGAGACGAAGCATTTTTGGTACGACTAATAAGCGCTTTCTTTTGCAGCAAAATAATAATAACAATTAGCCATATGTTGGAAAGTAACTACAACATAGAAAACTATACTATAAGACAGTGTTTCCCAACTTTATGACTTTTGTGTACCCTTCCTAAATTTTTCGTAACGCTGTGCACCACTAATAAAAAAATGAATGTATTTTTTTAAATATGTTTATTTTTATTTTTAGGTAGAAAGTTTTGTTGATAAGTTTATTTGCATCAATGAGAAAGATGATATTGCTTTTGCTGTGATAAAAAAAAAATTGCACAAAAGTTAAAAATCACAACTGGTTGTTGACACCACTAATTATTGCAAAAAAGTAACCAATAGAAAAATACGTAATCGTAAATTTTCATGGCTAGCTTTGTTTTTAACTAAAAATTTTTGAAATTTTCGTTTGTTGCAAGATATTTCGCCTAAGAACGAGTACCCCCCGTTTAACGGTCCCCGTACCCCTGGGGGTGCATGTACCACACTTTGGGAAACACTGCTATAAGACAATGTTTAGTCCATGCAAACAAAGATGCACACGTTTTTTTTTTTTTAATTTTTATAAAAGAATGCCAAAAATAGTTATTAGGAGTAACGCATGTTAATAGAACAATAAAAAATTGAGTTATAGTACACTCATTAAATTAATTAACTCATTATCAAATATGTTTTAATACTGCTTAAAGATTCATAAATAAATCTAAATATATATATATTCACTTCTTAAAAACCGAATCCCTGATCTTATATTAAAGAAATGTTTTCCTTAAAGCAAACAAACGAAATATTAAGTAAAAATCCTCATTTTTTTTTTGTAAGAAATGGATAAAAAGGTATTATTGATGACCGAAAAGAAAAAGCTTTAAATCCAGATTCTGACCTTAAACTTGACCTTAATCTCAAGGACTACGTGACATGTAGGCTGGAGTTTGGATTTAGTATGGGTTTAGGGGGCGCTTGTCTTGTCCCTGATCTATCATATACCTTAGTTTATGTCTAGACTGTGAATCGATAAGTAAAGAAATAGACTTTTTTTTTGTGGGATGGGGGACATGGCATATATTTTTTATACTCTTTCTACCCGTTTACGAGGGGTCGTAAAACCTGAAAAGTTTTTCCAGTTATTATTCCACCCCCAACTTCTAAGAATCAAACAAAGCATATAGTAGGAAAGAATTTGTGGGAAAGATATTTAGATATATATTGAACTCGTATAAAAATATTAACTTAAGTATAAGTAAAGCTGAACGACATACTATTATTAAGTTATTTATTAATATAATATATTCATTAATATGACGTATAATGAAAATTGAAATATTTATACACGGTGAAAAAAAAAATTCTGGTAAAACTATCGTAGTGTATAGTAATGGCATTGCTGGTTAAAAAAAAAAAAAAATACCGGTTATTAAAATCAAAATATAAGGTATTTAAAAAATTTATTTGGTAATTTGTCATTTTAATCGTGAAATTGAGAAAACAGAAAATCTGATATAGTGTAATTTTTATAGTAATATTTTCAGTAAAATCACTGAATTACTCTAATTAAATAAATATTACAGTAAAAATTACGGGATAATATTTTACGATAATAATTGTTTTCACGGATCAAGTGCCTAATGTGCCGGAACTTTATACCGTAATTTGATCTGGAATTTTTTTCAGTGTAGAGTTATTCAGTGATTTCGCGGTAATCGTTACTATAAAAATTACGGTATATCACATTTTTTGTTCCGTAACATGTTCTGGTAAAAATGGATTTTACGGTAAAATGCCGGTACTTTTATTTGATTTGGAATGTTTTACAGTGAACCTTTTCCAATGTAACAGTTCATCTACTTAGCTAATTAAAAACTTGTTCTAGTGCCGCAATTAATTTAATAAGCTGTTTAATTACTTTTTCCAGAACTATTGTTCATCTACCTAGCTATTCAATTACTTGTTCCAATTCCTCCTTCATTTAATTTCAGTATAAGATTCAATTTTATGTAATTCAGTCAGTAAATTGCAATATAATATGTTATGGTAAAAATGGATTTTGCGGATAAACGGATTTTAAGGATACCACTCGGGGTGTCAGCACCTTTTGCCATAATTTCATCCGGAATTTTTAGCAGTATATATTTTTGTATAAAAACATTGTTTTTTACATGAAAACATTATTTTTTATTTGTTTCATTAACAGCACTCTTGTAAAAAAAAGAGTTTCACTCAGAACTTAATTATTTCAGTTGTCTAAAACCTCCTTAATCTTCCATTAGATTGTTTTTTTTTTAAGATAAAATGATATAAAAACCCCAGTCAGTGATTTGCAGGTCAGACAACAGTAGGCGTCAATTTTTAATGATACTTGGCGTCAAAGACAACATTCCCTGAGGTTCTTCTCAGAATTGGGTCTTAAAATACAGAAGCATTCAGGTTCTGTCACATCGAATAACAGAGTCCTAAATTATTAACGTTAATAAGCCCATATAGAAGCTTATAACTAACGGAGTTTAATAAAAACAGAATTATAAAAGCATTTTCGTAAAGCATATTCATATATTTTTATTCTTCGTGAGCATATTCTTATTTTGTAAGAATATTTTATGTTCTAATTTTACTTCGATGTAGTTGTTAGTCGAGAATCACGCAAAAGAATTATTGTTCTGAGTTTTATTAAAAAAACGCAAGGAAATGAAATCTTACTCTATCATAATTTGTGAATCTGCAAAGCTTTTATTAAAGCGTAAATGATGAAATATATACAGTGTGAAATTTTTATGAGTTATAAAAAACCTAGTAAAACACTTATACGGAATATATTTAAAAAAAAAATTTTAACAGATTTTAATAATTTGTTAAACCCCGAGTCATTTTTTCGCAATAATATTTCGAAAATTAATATAAATTGTTGCAGATAAAATGTTTTATTAGATTTATAAGCATTTTTTTTTTCATATTAAGTTGCTCAGAAAGTAATTTCCCAACCAAGGACTTTATTGTATTTTTTAGCAGGATGCTTCACACTTACATCGTATAATCATTATAAATTTTGAAAGATGATGTAGGTGATTTTGAAAGCTGATGATGAAGGCTTACTCTTTTTACCTCTCCTTTAACCGTCGTCGAACAGTCAATCCAATTTTATGAGTTTACAACTAATGCTCAACTCCATAGCCTTGTAGTTTTGAACCCAGGAGACAAGGGAACTCCTGGATCGAGTAGTGGGAGAAATTTGCCCTCGTGGAGGACTTTTTGACGGAGCTAACCCGCATTTGCGTTACATGGAGAGGAAGACCACGCGAACCTCTGCCTGACGGCAAGGGGACTCTAATCCATAATCCGTCTACCACTGATGATATTTTACGTCAACACTGTGGTGGATGCTAGCCGGGAGCAGAATTCGTATCAACCAGTCACCGCTGGGATTCGAACCTAGGTTCACCCCATAGAGAGGCCAAAGCTCTATCTCCTGAGCCGCCATAACTGGTTAAAAACATCTAGTGGTTTGTTTTCAAAGTTTTGCGTTTGGGTTTCTAATGTTCTTTCGGAAAGAAATTCATGCCGTTGCTTTAGACATTTGTAACTTGCTTCTCATACGTCAATAGAACTATCCACTTTTGACGCTCATCATCGCTGGAGACGAGAAATGAGTTATTTACACTATTTGTTCGGGTCTTTATAAACAGTTCTGACGGTAATACCTTTATTTCAAATGAGGAGGTCAAAAATCACCTGGATTAATTTTTTGACAGTAAAGAACAGAAATATTATGAGTTAGAAATATGGCAAGAAATATTGGGCCAGAATGGACAATGTATAATATTCAATAATATCAATAACTATGTATAATTTCTTATAGTGAATAAATAAAATATTTATTCACTATAAGAAAAGCGTGTTTAACATTTCATAAGGAAAAAACGAAATTGCTTTCCGAACAACCCAATAATATTTTGAAAATTAATGCTAATTGTTTCAGACAAAATGTTTTATAAAAAAATTTTTCAAAGAATAAAAACAAAGAATAATTATTGCAGAAAAAAGTTTTTTTTTTTTTTTTAACAAATTTAGCAATTATTTTTCTTAGATATTGTAGAAACCAATACTATTTGTTGCAGAATTTTTTTTTGGCAGATTTGGGAATTTTTTTTTCAAAAATTAGTAAAAACTAATTTCAATTGTTATAGATAAAATGTTTTTACAGATTTATTGATTTTTGCTTCAAAGATATTGTGAAAACTAGTTCTACTTGTTACAGGAAAAAAAATTTTGACAGATTCATTAAATCGTTAATTCCTAAATTATTTTTTCTATATTTTTTCGAAAATTAAAACCAATTATTGCAGATAAAATATTTCAACAGACTTAGTTATTTTTGTTTTAATGGCATTGTATAAATTAATACTAATTGTTGCAGATAAAATGTTTTAAAAGATTTATAAGCTCATTCATTTTCAAGTAATTTTTTTTTCAATAAATTTTGAAAAATAAATACTGATTCTTTCTGATTAAACATTTTCGTAGATTTGTTAACCCATTATTTCTCACGTCATTCTTTTTTCAAAAACATTTTAAAAAACACCAATTGTTAAGAAAACAACACTAAAATTTGAAGAAAAAAAAAGTTTATTCCGAATTTTTATTTTTTAATTTATTTGAAAAATTAAAAAAAATTTTTTTTTTATTGTTTTCTGACTATGCAAATGGCTACAAACTTTCAAAGTAACTAAATTATTTATTGAATGATAGTAGTTCGATTAATAAATAATTAAGCAATGCTTATTGGTTATATGGAGCATGAAGCCTATCAAGTTTGCCAATATGTAAGAATAATGCCAAATGTTAGATTTCGCAGAACATTAACTACCAATAATGCACATAGGCACATGAAATACGACAATATTATGATTATTAACGATAACAATAATCGAATACAATAATATCGAGATCATAATTTATATTTATAATCATCAATACGTTAATATCGCGATAACGTATCATTAACAGGTATCGATAATTATTGTGAGTGCTGATATTTAGGTAAGGTAAATATTGTATAAATAATACAATGTTGTTAAACCGGAAAATACCACCATATATTTGTAAATATCGATATTTTGACACTATATCGCGATATTAAAATTCCTACTTATCGGTTACAGAGAGAGCAATACACGTGTTGGTGATAACTCCTAAAAGCAGCAGCTCCTAAAAGCAGCAGCTCATAATCTATAAGTACCTATTAAACTATATTTATTTATTATTTTTTTAAAAAACTTTTGTTGAGCTAGACTTGAAAATAAAAATGCCTATATAATTATCCGAACGGTTTATTCTTGCTACCATTTAGAAAAATTTGGAGAAATTAAAGTTATATGCCTAATAAGAGTTATATTATTAGGAGAAATATGTTTGAAAATTTATGTCACGAAAGTAATTTTCATGAGCTTATTGAGCATTTTTGAAAAATCATATAAGAGCTAAACAATAATGGTAAATTATGCGTCGTTATTTAAACTCCAAGCTATTGAAAGATTAATTCTTCTTAATGACAAGTAAAAAGTTTTTTCCGCTTTGAAAAGTTTTTTACATACATTCTATTGAGTCAACAATTATTTTCTTTTTGTTAGAGCTATGTGATATCAAATTTGTATTAAAATATTTAAATTTTAAGCCATAAGTTTAAAACCAATGGCCCCAAATAAAAAAAATAATATTTTATTTATAATAACATATATCAATCATTGTAATATTCCTTGAAATTTTGATAGCTATTTGAATATATAAAATTTAGCTAACATAATAAACTATTTTTTTTTCCAGTGATTAAGCATGTTTTTTTCCCTCTTGGTATAAATTTCGCTTGAACTATAATTCTAAAATTAATAGATGCATCTTTTATCAGCCTCATACGATCATCCAACTTGGCATTATGATTTTTTTTTTAAAACTGTTGCATTTGTAATTTCTAGTTTGAAATTTTTTTGTGTGCGTTTTTGGGGGTTAACTATGTTTGTTTTTTGCAGAATGTATAAATATGAGATGTAATGAGACATATGTAACGTTATGTACAAAGACAAAACACGAAACAAAACATAAGAAAAAGTTGATATGATAGGACGGAATATTTTTGTCTCGAGAGTCCTTAACCCATTCTAGACCAATTTCTTCTTTTACAATAAAAAGACAAATTACGACTTCAATAACAATATAATACCAAAAGAGAAAAAAATAACTATTTGTGCAATTGGGGTTGGGACATATGTGATCAAACGGATTTTTTAGATGGGACATATATGTACCAAGGGTGTTTTCGTCTGTCCAGGTGGAGCCGAAAGGGTAAAAACCTCTTGTCCGAATTCGGTAAAAGAACTGGACTAGTCCTTAATCAAATCTTCTAATCTATTCCTTTTTTTTCCTTTTTTTTTTTAAAGAGATTAAATTAACGATACTGGGGAAATTACAACCAGTTTCGCTCAACAATATGTCAGATATCGGATAATAGTTTCGGTACACGGAGAGAAATAAATTCTGGAAAAAATTACCGTACTGTATGGTAATAACATTTCTGGTATAAATAACCATAACTCTGGTTAATAAAATAGACGATATTTAAACCATTCATATGGTAGTTTTTCCGTTCTTATGGTAACGAATTACCGGGAATTCTAGTTTTCAAAATTACAACTTTTATTACTACTCATTTAGTCAAAAATACGAAACTGAAAAGTCAATTGAACCGAATAAATTGTTTTTAAGCTATGCTCTAAGGCAGTGTTTCCCAAACTTATGACTTTTGCGTATCCTTTCTAAATTTTTCGTAACGCTGTGTACCACCAATAAAAAAAATGAATGTATTTTTTACCATAAAAAAATGCATAAAAGTTAAAAATCACAACTGTCTGTTGATACCACTAATTATTAACTGTTAGTTAACTCTGCAAAAAATAGCCAATAGAAAAATACATAATCGTAAATTTTCATGGCTAGCTTTGTTTTTAAGTAAATTTTTTTTAAATTTTCGTTTGTCGCAAGATATTTCGCATAAGAACGCGTACCCCCGCTAAACTGTTCACGTACCCCTGGGGATACGCGTACCACACTTTGGGAAACACTGCTCTAAGGTTTCATGATAAAATTATCAAATGTTACCACATTGACCGAATTTTGCAGCGTATTATAAAACCATATTTTATTGTTAATTTTACCAAAATCTGAGCTTTTTGGTGTTTCCATTGAGCCAGAAACTCGGTAGATTTAACAATATACTGGTAGTTTTAACCATGCTTTTTTTTCCAGTGTGGATAGAAAATTTTAAGTTAAATTTTATTTTCATTTTCGGATACATCCAAGAAATAAGTCTGTTTTACTTCCGATTCAGAAATAAAACAATTTTATTTCCAAAAACACAATAAAGCATTTTATGTTATTTTTGTTGAAAATGCAGTTTGAAACATGCATCACATGAGGAACCTCAACTTCTTAGAATATTCAAATGAGATCGATTAAATTTCGGAATTCCGAATCACAGCGGAAATCAGCTCATCTAAAATGCAGCTCATGATTCAAATCGAACGTTCGAAAGGCCGCTGCGACCATTCATTCTTCATAACCACTTATCGATTTTTAAATATGAAAGGAGTCCTTTTTCTCAGGAATCCTTAAAACCTCTTGTTGTCCGAATTTGGTAAAAAGAACTGGACGCGTCTGGAATCACATATTCTAATCAGTTCATTTTTTTTTCAACAAAAGGTAATCCGTCAAAGTATAGCCAATAAATAATAATAATAAAAACCGGGTAAACGAACTCCAGTATCGTATCACTCTCAACGTAACAGATGGGTAATTCTTAAAATGCAGTCTGGATCCTTTTTGAAAAAAAAAAAATATTAAAAAAAAAAGTAGATAACAATTTTTATCTCAAATTGAGAGAGATAAGACAACTTGGGCGAATAATAATTTATCGATACTAGAAAAGGAGGTAAGATTATAACTTGGTTTCGAGATTAAACTAACAAGGCATATCACTTTGATCGTATTTCGAAACTCACGGCTTTATAGATGGAATATTGGTGTGTAATTTCATTCCATTGTTTTGGCAGCAACGTGAGGTGACGGTGAACTAGAGGAAGGTACGGTTGCAGCGAAGTGATGAGTTTAATCATCTTCGGGTTTTTTTTATTGTTGTACGAAATGTGGCTATTATTGCCGTTTCGTTTTGTAAGATCTCATTTTCTGGTACGTCAATTTGTTTTACACGTTTTCGTATGTGTACCTTTCACTACGTATTCTATTGTTCCACAAAAACAAACAAAAAAGCAAAAAGTTTGGAGATTGGCGCCTCATCATCATTTGATTTCTGGGAAGCTGTTTTTTAATGTATTTTTTTCGTAAAGTTACATGACTTTTAAATAAAATTTCGTATCGTTTTCAAATCTTTGTCTTTGTTATAAACCTTAAAAAAAAATTACAATTATTGTATTATTACACATATGAACAAAACTGATATCTATGATGCAATTTTTCCGGAATGTCTTCTTACGGCACCTAAACTGTCTGGACACTTTAAAATGTCTAGGAACTTTAAATATCTTGCAGAAAAAACTGAGTATAAGTTAATTCAATTACATAAAAATTGAGTTGATGCATTTAAAAAAAGTCTGCTTTTTAAATAAATTTTCATTCAATTTCATATTGATTAATTTCAACCCAAACTCAATTCAAGTTCATAATGATGCAGTTTTAATTTTAAATACCTTACAAATAATTTTTATTTAATATTTATAAAAAAAAAGTTTTTCACTTTTTAATTTTAAAAGAAATTTTTTTATTATAAATCTTGACCTAAGAGCTACACAATTAAAAATCTTTTTTTTCTTCAATGGGAATTGAATTATGACGGATGTCAATATCTGATGGATATGTCATATCATCAATGATGACATGATGATCAAACTTATCAATATCTACTGAAAGGTCAATTTAGTAAGGTAAGAGTTTTTACAAGAACTTACCTATGACAAATCACGTAATCAATTAAAGTGTCTTAAACCATTTTCTAAGCTACTACAGTACTTGTGAATAAAATTTACAAAAACTTACAGCTTTGCAAATCAAAATTTTTGATGAAAGTTCTGTCAAACACATTTCAATGAATAAAAATAGTAGGAATCATTCTTAATGGTTTGAGGACTTCAAACGATTCAATTCAAATATGCTTATGGCGATTTCAAATATGCTAATTAATTAGTGTAGGCGATATTTTAAGTTACGAAATCAGACACAAAAACGTACGATAAATTTTTTATTTTTTGACGGATTCGATTTTTTTTTATCCTCAAAATGTAGGAGATAGCCGCAATCTGGGAAATATGGCCCGAATAGTTTGGTCAAGAGAGCTGTCCGAAGTTTGGACCCCTTAGTGTTAATTTTACTTCTTGCGTATTTCGTCACACCTCTAGAACTTTTTAGAGGAAGTTAAAAGTTTTTGCACACAATTATAAAGTTCGTTTATCAGTAGATAATTCCTTGCAAAAAATAACTTTTACAAAAATGCGTTTTTTAGTCCTAAAAGTTGGTAGATGTTAGCTTATGGGTTACATAGAAATGAAAACAACTAGCTAATTAAAAACAAAGTTCACCCAAGTGATCTAAATAAATTAAATAACAACTCGAAATTTACATTTTTGTGTTATCACAAATTTTACTTCTATTTTTAAAATTACCAAACCTTTCGGTAAAATTACCAAAGTTTACCTCATTTGTTGCCTAACAATATGGTAATAAAACCATTCTTTATTGTTAGTTTTTCCAAAAGTTATTATCAAAGTGCTACGGTAAAAATTACCAGCTTTCTGGTGTTTCCAAAGAGCCATAAAGCATGGTAGAATTTACCACATTTTGGTAGTTTTGACCATACTTTTTTCCTCAGTGTGAAATTAGTTGAATCACTAAATAATATTCTAATACGTAATGAAATAAATTCTTAAAACCTTGAGTAAATTTCAAATTTAAATATATGAGGTATTTTTTAATTAAATCATATCCCCAACAATGCCAGATCCATCTTACAAAAATAAAAATAATAAGCTATTATGAAATTTAAATAAATCACAGCCTGAGGTCACAGATATTTAATATCGGCATAGTCTTTGTGATCTAGCCATTTAATCAAAACAAAAGAAATGAAATTGAAATACAATACAAGTAGCATAAAACTTAACATCCTTAAAAGATCAAGGAAAATACTAGGTTAGCAATATTTCAATCAAATAAAACATGAAAATGATAGTATACATTGTGGTTTTATATTCTAATAAGCCTAGACTACACAATTTAAGTATAATTTATGCTAATTTCAGTTATAAAAGCCAGAGCGTGAATAAAGTGTTTTTATAGCACTTTTGTTTTCTGCTTGTTAAAAGATCAAAAAGAGCCGCGCTTATATCCAATTCTTTTACTTCATTATATTTTCCCTTTTCGCCCAGAAATGTCAAGTAGCCGTGCTTTAATTTTAGTGAAGTGGTATTTTGTGTCCTTCACTTTCACAGTAAAGGGTTGAAATGATATTTGTAGCGAAAGAAGAAAAAAAAAGGAAATATAAGGAGTGTGTAAAAAGTTTATTTATAGAGGTTAAAATTTGCTGATGTATTTTTAGGATTTTTTTTTCTCTCAATAAAATGGAAGAAAAAAAACTTATTTAATAATTTAGATAGTCTTGCGTGTTATTCTCAAAGTGTACTTGGCGCATTCGACGATAAAACCTTCGATTACAAGTTTCCAGTTAGTAGCACACAATGGTGGATAGCATACATTCTCAGAAATAAAATACTTACTTTTGACGATTCAGATATCTTTGAGCTGTATTTCGTTAATTTTGAGAATATTAATGGAATTAATATCGAAATTAGTTATTCTCCAAGCATATTTGGCACATTCAACGATAAAACCATCGATTGCAAGTTTTCAGATAGTAGCAGACAATGGTTGTTATCGTACATTCTTAGAAATAAAATATTTACTTTTGACGATTCAACGATCCTTGAGCTGTATTTCATTAATTTTGAGCATATTAACGAAATTAGTTATTCTCCAAGCATACTTGGGCAGATAAAACGTTAAAACCTACGATTACAAGATTCCAGATAGTAGCAGACAATGGTGGATATCGTACATTCTCAGAAATAAAATATTTACTTTTGACGAATCAGCGATCATTGAGGTTTATTTCGTTAATTTTGAGAATCTTTTACTCGCGAAATCACACGATTTGTGACGAGACGCGAACTCTACAAGTATATGACGAAAATGTTTCCTTAACTTGGAACCTCATCGTCATGCATTGTGGGTGATTGTTAACTAGAATGAAGACTAGATGATCGAAACTAGAATGACGAAATGTTTCTTCTTTTTTGACGCAATTTGCTTCCTCGATGAAGTAACAATAGTTATTTCGTCACTAATGTTCACGAAATGTTCCCTCGGAGCATGTGAAAGGAAACGGTTTCGTCAAAAAAAAAGAAAGTTTCCTGAAATTTTATTAGTTACAGTGCGTAGAGCAGATTTCGTGACCGGCAGATTGTTAATTTTTGTAGATTATCAATGGTCTTTGTGCAGACTATCATCTAGAGTTAGTTTTTGGAAATAACTTTAATTTTTATAGGAAAGTTCACATTATTCCATTATATCACTATCCAAAATGCTGCTTAATTTAGTATCGAGACTGCTCACAAACTTCTATTACAAACTCTCAGTTCTTCTGTATTTTATAATTCTGTTAAGATTTTAAGAAGTTAATAATTTCAAAGAAATTATTTCCCTTTGAAAGCTCATATCATAAAGTGAAAAACTTATTTGAGAATGTGTCAGTCTACACAAGTGTAAACATTGTCATAAAGTAGGCAAAATTGTATACTTTCGACAGAAAGTAACTTTTTACTTCTTAGAATGCATTCAAATTGTTTTCGAGGTATACATTTAAACAACAACCATTGTTCTATTCCTAGAATTTCAGTTATTTTTCAGCTGTTAGGATAATAGACTATTCTTACGAGACATCAGACAGAAGTCAGATTTTAAATTACTTTTTGTAACGTTTTTAAAATATTCCATATAAATGTATATTTTATTTAAAAAAAAACCTTTTAATCTTTTTAAAATTTCTAGATAATTTAAATTATTGTCTAATTATGATGAGAAAATCATAATATATTAGCTAGCAGAATAAAAACTTAAATTAATTTATTTATAGTAATATTTCAGCCAAGTCGAGATTTTGACTTGATTTTTGAGAAATTATTTTACCATTATTTGTTCCCTAGTTTTAGAAAATTGACAAAAAATATCATTTTTTAAGATAAAAGATAAAGATAAAGATAAAGATAAAAGATAAAGATAAAAGATAAAGATAAAAGATAAAGATAAAAGATAAAGATAAAAGATAAAGATAAAAGATAAAGATAAAAGATAAAGATAAAAGATAAAGATAAAAGATAAAGATAAAAGATAAAGATAAAAGATAAAGATAAAAGATAAAGATAAAAGATAAAGATAAAAGATAAAGATAAAAGATAAAGATAAAAGATAAAGATAAAAGATAAAGATAAAAGATAAAGATAAAAGATAAAGATAAAAGATAAAGATAAAAGATAAAGATAAAAGATAAAGATTAAAGATAAAGATTAAAGATAAAGATAAAGATAAAAGATAAAGATAAAGATAAAAGATAAAGATAAAAGATAAAGATAAAAGATAAAGATTAAAGATAAAAGATAAAGATAAAAGATAAAGATAAAGATTCACTGAATTGCTACCCATGTGCAAAAATACAGTAACGATGAAATAAAGAGAGATGCGTAGAAAAATTAGTTAAAAAGGGATAGCCATTTCAATTTTATAAAAAAAGTTCCGTTATCAATATAAAGACACAGAATGGTGAGAAATGAAGAAACCTTCTTATATATACAAATAAAATAATTTCTACGTTTCTCTATTTTTTCATGTCTCGGGTCTATAATTGCATTTTTAATAGGAATGAAACAGCTGATGTTTATATTTTACATTTTTTATTTCGAAACTTTGCTATCAAGTACTTATAAACAATACATCTGTAACAATACTTTAAAAGCCTTCGTTAAGTAGTTGGTTCAGTGTGATTCATTGACCTTTTGCACATTGTTTTGATCGATTTAAAATTATTTAAAATTTTTATCAATAATGAATTATTCAGTTCATATTTTGTTCTCATTGCTAATGATTTGCTTACCATAGAAATATCACAGGTAAAAAATTTTGATTTTAACTTTAATGTATAGCGGTCAAGAACCATCAAAGCAAACAGCAATCTTTTGCTTTTTCCTCATAGATTATAATATTAAAAAAAAAAAAAAAGCTATGTATTAAAATGGTTGATATTATATGTTAATACTCTTCGATCTATGGTTTCTCTATATCACTTTAAGATTTCATCAATATTTAAAATTTATTCCATCAGCATTACACCAACAATAAAAAAGTTCGAAATAAAATTCCATTCCTAAAAATGTTTTAAAGATTATAGCCAATAAATAATGTGACTCGGAAATTTTTATACACATTCCAGAAATGGTGGTTTCTTCAAGAAAGGCACGTGATAGACGAGAAGATAGGTTAATCTTTTGGCGTATAGGGTCACAAAAAAGCAATAAATTATAGAATGATGAAACAAAAAATATAATTAAAAACAAACCGGAATAAAAAATGAACTTTTACTAAAAAAATAACTTATTACTAAAAAAATCTTATTTTTCAATTTAAAAACCTCAAACCAAAAGTGATGTGTATGAAATATATTAGTACTTGTTCTTAGTTAGCAGAGATTATCTAACCAAAAAGAAAATATAATATATTACGAAATATTTCAAACGTTTACTGATACCTTATACTGATTAATGCAAGATTCAGAATATCAAAGATTAAATGTAAGTGAAACCTGAATCGATTATAAATTGAATTATGTCAAGTGATTTCAAAAAAACAACATTATTTTTAATACTGCTGGTTTTAGTATCGTATGACGTAGGATTTCTGTAATACGAAACAGTTTTTAATTCCGATTTTAATGTTTCTGACACTTGTAATTTGATTAAAGTCACAAAATGCACATTAAGAAAAATAAGGAAAAAAAATTAAAGATTAAATTTTAAAATACAATGTGCTGCCCTCTCTTTTGTTTGTCGTTGCAATCTATAAAAATTTAAAAAAATTTTTTTGAAAACTATATATAGTAACAATTTTATGAAAGATTTGTTGAAACGTTTTTTTCCTTATTATTATTATGTAGGGCATAACTTGTGTGTATATAAAAAGTGTAAACAAGCTCAGTACACCGTTCGAAATTTTGGAGTGTGTAGTATCATTATATGGTTTAAATTAAGCTATACAAGTACCATATCATAGTACATCTTAAACTTAATTGCTCTTTACTATATGCATCAACTTGAACAAAAACATGGTTCATTTTAATGTCATAGTGAATAAAAATTTTATTATTTAACATCTTGCAGCAAATTGACACCATTTTACAACTCAAAATATTGATATTAGGGTTCACACTAAGATTTAAAACTAGCAGAATACGGAAAGATTTATCGTGTTTCTGGCTTTATGGAAACACCAAAAAGCAGGGTAATCTTTACCGATGGACTTTGGTAATGACTTTTTGTAAAATTAACAACAAAATATGGTTTTATTACCATGATGTTTGGTAATTTTATCATCATACCTTAGTGCATGTCATTAAAACCATTTATTCGGTAAAATTTATTCTTAAGTTTTGTATTTTTACAAAGTGTGGTAATAATAAGAATTATAGTTTTGAACACTAGAATTTCCGGTAAATCAATTTTTTGTTTCTTAGCAAGAAATGTTATTGCCATACAAATACGATAATTTTACCAGATTTTGTTTCGTGTTGAAGATTCTTTAGGGAGTACAAAAATTACAAAATTATTACAATTGATGCACGGAATTTATTTACATATCTCTTTAATCAATTTTTCAAATGAGCCATATAAACTTGGTTCAGGAATTTATGCACTTTTACAAAAGTTTAATCAAACATATGTTGAAATGTGATAAGTTAAATTGGTGATAAGTTATAATTTAAATAGTATTACAATAGTTATTTCAGTATTGTTTTTGTTCGCGTACTAATTATAAAAATTAGTCAAAATTATTTTTATAAAATCAAATAAACTTTGTTTCATCTTTTAAACTACAGGACCTTACTTCTATTCAACCGGAATCGGAGTCGAGAAAATTTTATTCGACTTTTTGCTCCTCCCGGGAATTTTTCTTCGATCCTCACTCCATATCCGGTTGTATACTTTCTGAGAGTGGTCGATAAATAAATAACGGAGAGAAGAAAAGCAAAAATTGTTTGTTTACGACACTGGTTTAAACTAAACTAGAATTGGAGTCTTGCGATTTTTTTTAATCTAGCTAAAACTCCTGCAAAATTTTGCACGACCGCAATCCCGATCCCAAAAACTGTTTCTGAGAGTGGACCTAAAAATAATAGAGGAATAATAAAGAAATAGAGGACACGCTGTTAAAAATTCCGGATCAAATTACGGTAAAAAGTACCGAATTCAGGATGTAGGTACGGTAAAAAGTACCGGCAGACAGGATGCCGATACTTTTATCTGTAAAATCCTTTTTTACCGGAACCTGTTACGGAACAAAAAATCAGATATATCGTAACTTTTACAGTAATAATCATCGTAAAATCACTGAATCACTCTAATCAAATAAATATTACTGTAAAAATTACTGTAAAATATTTTACAATAAGAAAAGATTTTACGGATGATGCACCCAACGTGCTGGTACTTTATAAGGGTGTCAGGGAGCTGGTATGCTAAGAAGTACCAACAGTCAGGATGCCGATACTTTTATCCGTAAAATCCTTTTTTACCGGAACCTGTTACGGAACAAAAAATCTGATATATCGTAACTTTTATAGTAATAATTAACATAAAATCACTGAATCACTCTAATCAAATAAATATTACTGTAAAAATTACGATATAATATTTCACAGTAAGAATAGATTTTACGGATAATGCACCCAACGTGCTGGAACTTTATATCGTTATTTGATAGGAAATTTTTCACTGTGTAGGAGTAAAAAAAAAGTATGAGTTTACAGTATTGAATAAAACCGAACTTTTATCGATAAATCAGAAAGTTAAAAATAAATGACACCTGTCTTAAATCACCAGTTGAATGGAATTAAGACAATCTATTCAGACGAGCTTCAGCGCGTGAGTAGCGATCGCAACTGTAAAGGAAAATTCACTTTTAAAGATGAAGGAATAAAAAAAGGACAAATTAAGATGACATCTTGTCAAACATATCTCCTTCACTTGTTTACTTTTGCATTTAGACTCAGATTCGCAGATTACTGAAGAAGTTCTTTAATATTCGCTTCTTTAAGACGATTAAACTCGTCATTGTGTTCGGGAAAATGATTAATGGTCTAGGAAAGAGATGAAGATAACTTAATCTTGATGAAGGAGATAGAAAAAGAAATAAGGTTGTGTTGTATATTTCAGTGGACAGCTTATTTGCATGGTGTTGTTTTTTCTCAGAAAGAAACAAGCCTGGTTAGATATTATTTCTGTCATTTTTTTTAATAAACTTTATTTATAGAAAGGTAATCCTCGTAAAGTCCTTGATTTCATTTATCATGAATTCTAAAATTACATATTAAGAACAGAACATCCAGTTGTTAAGATTTACCCAGTAATACCTGAGTAAATTTAATTTACTTCAATCTTTTGATCTGTTAGAGTGATTGAAATTCTTACGTTATTGTTTCAGCTTTTTTATTATTTGATACTGAAATCGAACATTAGATTTATTGCTTCTTTTTTACACATGCCACAATTATATTTTCAATGTCATCTAGAAAGTCGAACACCTGGACTGAAAATTGCATCATGATTACTTGACTAGACATTTATGATCTTTCGAAATCTATATCTGGAAGCGATGAATCATAAGAAATGAGACAAAACCCACACATTGATTTTGTCATGTGTTTCATTTCTGAGGTAAAAACAGTCATACAAAAGCAAAATTACTTGCGACACATAATAAACTGGTTGTATCTAGAGCTCTATATATTCTTATGAATTCTTACAAAACTATAAAAACATCTGTAATTCTGGAAAAAAAGTGCATTTGAATTTACTCTAATTTAATGTGACAATCAACGGACATTTTAAAAATTGCTTTATATATTTTTAATGTAGTGAATAACAAGTAAAACCTCCTATAGATTTTTTCCTTAATTTGAATATTTAGATTTAAGAAATAAGTTTCATTTTTTAAAAATTGATTAGTTTTTTTTTGTTAAACAATTAGTAACTTTTAACTTAGAAATTGGCATGAAAATTTTGGTTTCGGAGTTTAGAAATTTAAAGGAAATTTATTAATAATTTATAGATTAAACTCACTTTTTCAATAATTTGAACAATTTTTCTCTTTACCTTTTCATAGTTCGGTTGAACGTAGGCTCAGAAATGTTTAAATTTGATTAATCGGGTTTGTGATAAATAATACTTTAAATTATTATCTTTTATTCATTCGAATAATATTTTTGTTTGAATGAAAATAAATATTTGTCTGGTTGTACTAGTGTATTCTCAATGTTTATGATTAATAAAAAAAATGGTGCATTTCAATTTAGTCTCAAAATCAACGATCATTAAATAAAATTTCGTGTAAATATTCATAATACAGTGAATAATAATTAAGAAACTAGTTTTATTAATTTTTTAGTCTCTATAGAAAAAAAGAATAATAAAACTCTTCTAGACATTTTTCATTCTGAATATATAGAAATAAGAAATAAGCATTATTATTTTCTAAATTGCTTAGTTTTCTTATTCAAACATTAGTAAACAAAGGCGAGAAATAGTTAAGGTTATTAAATAATAGTTAATCATTTAATAGCAGTTATAAGACTAGTTTTGTTCTCTTTTTTTATAAGTTTTAGAAAAAACGAATAAAACAAAATTGTTTATACGTATTCTTAATCGGGGCCCAATGAAATAGAAATAAATGTAACTAATGTTAATTTATTTTGCAGTTAAAAAGAGGAAAAATTAATACAATTACTTATCTAATTAAAGTAAAAATCATTTTGAACTCATACTATTACATACATTCATCATCTATCGATTCATACATACATATATCGATATAATTATCGATTTATTCACTATGCATTCATACATTCTATTTTTCTTTCGAATCTCAAAAAGGACATTTTAGAAAACAAACTTTTTAAATTAGAGTTATTTTCGTTAAAAGCTTTTTAAATTAATTAGAGAGACTTCGCGCACCTCACCCTTCCCTTATTTTATGCTTAAATTAATCAACACTACAGAGAGGAGTAACAAAATCGTTCTATTATCAAGTCTGACTACGGAGGAAGTTTTTCACACTCTCCAAAAGTGTTACATTTATTTAAAGAATTGATTTGTATTCATAAAATATTTTGGTAAACATAATTGAAAGAATACATCATTAAGAGTTTGGTTGCTCTTTGACATTTTCACATGTTGTCTCAAAATTTTCCGACTTAACTCATAATAGTGCAATTTTTTCTAGTAATGTTGTATTATAATATTTTGGGGATTGAGATTGATTTGTAAAAAAGTTATTGATCTTAATTTATTACCTAAAATTACCTTAATTTGTGAGACCATTTTTCCTTCGAGTCAGAAGGTAAGTCGGTGAGAAGGTGAAGTTTTACATATTGTAAAGAATTTGTCAAAAACTTGAATCTCTGAGCTTATATATAACTTAATTCATAAATTCTGCATTTATAACTCCTTTTTAAACTCGATGAGAAATGATCAAATGAAAGAACGCATAAATCAAGCACTATAAAGCTAAACGGTAAAAAGTAGATGTCGCGGTCTAGTACTTTTTACCGTAAAATCCATTTTTACAGGAACATGTTACGAAACAAAAAATTATACATCGTAATTTTTACAGTTATAATTACCTTAAACCACTGGATCACTCTATTTAAATGAATCTTACTGTTAAACTTCAGCTGTAATACTTAAAGATAAAAATGGTATTTACGAATGATGCATCCGGTACTTTATGCTGTAATGTAATCCAGAATTTCTTATAATGCAAGAAGAAATATCTCTTCTGTGTCTAGCTTCTTAGTCCCACGTAAATCTTTACTCCTATCTGCATTTATGTAAACAAAACCCTTCATTAGTACTTTTATCTTTTGTATTTTCTGAACTTATCAGCATACAGATGACTTCACAAATCTTAGGTGGAAATAGCCTCCCCATTAACATTTAAAAATTAATCAAGTTAGTTGTAAGTTTTCTTTCCCCGATATTATTCATCCATTATTTAAAAAAAGAAAAAAAATTGAAACCGGAAGTCCTGCAGTCCTCCTATGACGTCAATTCAGTTCAGAGTGTCAATCAATCAATGCATTCGTATCATCAAGAGGAAGTTAGAAAAGCCTCTTATTGTGCTGCCATCTGCTGTTAATAGAGAACCTCCATCAGGAATAAGGTGAATAAAGATAATCTACACTGTGCAAGTTCACACCTGCAAAATATTTACTTCACGTATGCACAGTGCACAAAATCAAAAATGGAATACCATGAATTCTTTGTGATCTCATGATCATATTCACGATTTAGGACTCAGTTTTAATGCTTCAAGTTTGTAACATTCATTACATATGCTAATTAGAAAAGTCGTATTTTTAAAATTCGATTTTTCAGGAATTCAACCGATTTCGTTCAAATTTTGTATGTTGCATGTTAAATTGCATTTTTTAAAATGATTTTAAAAATTGTATACCTTATGATAAAAAAATTTTTCGAGAATTATTAAATAAAGTAATAAAAATTTAAAAATATTTACTGAAAATACTGAATAAACGAATTTTATAATTGTGTCAAAAATTTTTCAGTTCACTTTAAAAGTTCACGAGATATTTTGAAATACAAATAAAGTAAAATTAAGTATAAGGGGTCAAAACTTTAGACCGCTCTCTTGGCCAAACTATTGGGACCAAATTTGGGACCATTGCGACCACCCCTATATTTTGAGGGTCAGAAATCCAAATCCGCGGAAAAAAATGTATGTTCATTCAGAGAAAGTAAGTTTTTGTGTCTGATTTCGTAACTTAAAATATCGTCAGCCCTAATTAATTTGCATATTTGAGGTCACCCCCTCGAACCATTAAGACTAAGTTCTAGAACGTAAAGATCCGATCATTAGATCAAAGATTATTCAAAGTGGGTTGCTTTTTATTTTGCGCACTGTACGTAAAAGTTATATGGGAATAAGTTAATCGAACAGAGAGAATCATGAAAAATTATTCGATTATCAAATACGACTCTCAAAGAGTTTTTTCACATTGTCCAAAAGAGAAACGTCAATCTCAAGTAATAAATTGAATTGTATTCATCAAATATTTTAGTACATATGATTGAAAGAATACTTTTGTCTCCGATTTCAACGTCATTTTACATTTTGTCTCTGAATTGTTCAACTTAAAATAAAAAAGTTTTTAAAAAAAAATTTGAACTTTTTAAAATAATGTTGAATTTAATTCCATGACATTTAATATTAATGAACAAGTGACAAGGAAATATTAATGGATTGCAAAAAATTAATGCTGTAAGGAACTAAATCAAGAGATAAATATAACAACACCAACAAAATTATTTTTAATTCCGGGTAGGGATGGTTCAAGAGTTTCCAAAACCAAAGAAGAATCCCCACATGGACTCTCAGAATCTTTTGATGGTAACTTTTAATTGTGATTGATTCAGCACTCTAATGTTACACGAACAAGCCTAACTACTTTTTCTCTTCAACCTTAATCGTTCTGACACATTATGGATTGTACCCCAGCGAACCTGGTACAGGCTTAATCGCGAATATACATCATACAGAACATTATTTCGGTAACTCCTGACCCTTTATTTGACAAGCGTGTAAAGAAAATAAAAAATTCCATCTTGATTTTCTATTGTGCCCAATCTATTGTGGAGAGGGGAACACTATGTCTTCTTGTTTCTGCCATCCAATTTTCTTTTTGGCGTAAACGCATTGCCCTGGCATGCGCCATCATACAATAACCAACATAAAAAGATATGGTAAAGAAATAAGAATAATAATTTTAAAAAAAAAATCTGAGAGGTTGTATACCAAATAACAAGTTTGTTCGATCAGGGCCCAGGTTCAAAGGTGGCCAAGAAAAAAATAGGAGGGGCTCGGTTTACCGTCACGATTGCCCTGAATCATTTTCAAGTCAAGAGTTGTAATCATTTTTTGGCGAGTTTTTCTTGTTTCATTTTCGCTGCTGCACGAAATAATATCAATCTCCGAGAGTGCGTAGAGAACATAACACGGAAAGATTCGAAATTGATGCTATATGCGATCTTCTTACGATTGTTCTTAAAGGTCAAGAATATTTTTCTTTTTTGAGGGGTGGGTGTGATTGTCTTTAAGACCTGGTTTATTCTTCCTCTCTAAGTATTCTTCCAAAATGACGCTTTGAGACGACAATAATAAATTAGTGAAACATTGTGAGTAGATGAGATGATGGCTTGATAAAGAATTTTAAATTGCTTTTTATTTGTGAGATTTCAGGAACTAAGTTTAATAGTTTTAACCATATAATAGCTTTATTGAAATTCTGTTAAGCCATTTATTATTTTTAATGAGGAATTTCATCGTTTAGCAAATTTTTAGTATCTTTATTTTATCATTTCATTTTAATGTCATTTAGTTACAAATTAAAATATTAGGTTTGGGGAAAGATGGACATAATTCACAGTTTAAGAAACAATCAGTGATCCTACCCAAATTATATTAAATACTTTTTTTTCCTTCTCAAATTGCCTGAAAAGAAATTTAACTTAGCACAAAGAGCTTTGAGATGAGGACGTATATTTCTGATGATCTTTAATGTAAAAAAGATGAGCTTTGATGTTTGTGGAAATGGGCACCCCACATAAAATACAATTAAAGTACTTTTGATCTTCTTTTTTTTTTCTTGTAGACGATTCATGGAACAGGGGTACCAACAAATATTGCCAGGTTTGATATTTAATCTACTTTTTCTGCTCTCTGCCAACTGTAATAAGAACTGGAGCTCTTTGCCAGATCTTTTTTTTTTCTTTTTTTTTTTTTTTTGCAATAAGTCGAGGAAAGAGGCAAAAAAAGGAGTGTAACTACCTTTGTGTGTGGATAATATTGTTGATTTCAGTAAAAAAAAATAATACCAAAATTTATGGGAGCACATTTTATACAATCAAACTCAATGATTTTCAGTTTTGTTCGAAAAGATCTATCTAAATCTTCCATTCAAAATCTTTCTCGAAGTCACCGATGATCCCTGTTGGTATTTTTCTATATTTTCGAGAGTATAAGGTACTGCAATAACTGTAATAGTAATAAAAAAACTTTATTTATCAATACTGGCTCAACTCATCTTACCCACTTTGACGACTCGATTAACCCCGACATCTTAACATAACACTTCGAACATCGTTTATAAATGACATTAGAGTTTAATAAAATAAATAAAGCTTACTTTTTTTTTCTCATCTCGCATAGCCAGAAGCGATTTGTGGTTTTTTTCTTGAGACATTTTTTAACGTCTCTACTCGTATGTGTTACATATCTTCAGTTTTTGTCCACTATGTTGCCATATAATGTGTCAAAAAAGAAGTGTATGGATATATTTCCCCCCGATTAACTCTACATTTATTTCAAATGAATAAATTTTATTTTAAATAATGAATATAAATATTTATTAGAGTTACGAAATTTTCTTTGTATTAATTAATAAGTAATTATGAATAGTATTTACTATTTCGATGTATCTTTCATGTTAGCAATAACATTTTTTGATGATTTTTAATGAGATAAACGATTCTTTTTTAAAACTCAAATCACTATTTACGATAATTTATTAATACAGCAAGTAATTTTTGATGCTGTAGATGTGCTTTAATAATTTTTTTCATTTATAAATTTCTAATTACTATTTATTACAACAAATTACTTTAAAAAAATGATTTTTAATACAGCTGATGATTTCTTAGTGATTTTTCCATACAGCGAATAATTTCTGATGATATTTGAAAGCAGAAAATAAATTTTTTTGCTAATAATTGTGAACAAAAAGAATTACTTCTTTATCATACATAAACATTATTTCAAAATAGATATTTTATGCAACTAATGTAACGGATCTCCAAAACTACAAGACCAATTTAATCTCGAAAAACCATTAAAGCAATTTTCTATATAATCATGCTATTTTCTTAAAACAAATACTTCCAGTTGATCGATAAAAGAAATTCCAGAAAATTAGAGAAAAAAATATTTATGTAATAATACAGTACCTTAAATTTATCAAATTTATGTATACGTGTTTGCTCTCAGATTTATAATCTGTCAAAACCAACTAGATAAAACTAGTTAAGGCTCGGAAATTGCTGCAACGCAAATAAGATTTAAAAAAAATTCAGGTTAAAAACATAAAATTTCCATTAGTTTTTAGAAGAAAAAAAAGAAAAAAAAAGTATAAAGACCTTGAGAGTTCTAGATCACGTTTAATTTTAAAGAAGTATTATCGCTCATCTGATAACACTCGTCAAAGAAAAATTATCATTCGTAGAAACAAATAAGAATGACAGAAATTTAATTTATGTTGACAGTAAAAAAGATAATTTCTTAAAAGAAAATGGATCAACGTTCTTGTATCGGCCACTTAATAAAACATTTAAGATTAGATTATTATTAAGTAAAAAGCACTAAATATTTTAAAATAAAATTTGTACACGTGCATAATACAGCAACACGATCAAACTCTTTTGTGCATTTTATTCTCATAGATACCCAGTTGAGGGCCGTGATCACATGTACATGATCACGTGATTAGGTGATTCTTTATTCACGACCCACGGTATCATACATGAAATAAAGCTTTCTGTCTCCCAGAACGGCTCAAGATCAAAACCTAAGTCAAAATTCTTGATGGTCACATCAAACAATTTTGATGGTTCATGCTACTTATGGTGGTCTAACATCATTTGATTGTCACCATCATCCAACAATTTCCATTATGTGTTCATGGTTTTTGAAATGCCAACAAACTTCCATCATTCCACGATGGAAAATGCTAAAATAATACTATGATGGTTAACAATCAAGAGAAGTTTGACTCTCAAGGACCAACAATCCATGATGTTTCCAACTATACATTTTCATGATGGTTTAATGTGAATTCTTGTTGGTTCTCAAGAATATATCATCGAAGCAATTTGGTTTTTTTTACGTTGGACCATCATAAATCATTCCGAATTCCTACATTGCCATCATAATAGTTGTCCATGATCTTTCCAACATTTGATTTCTAAGATACTGTGATAGAAATTTGTGATGGTTCATAATGGTACAACAATACATTTCCATGATGGTTTAATCATTATTCTTGTTGATTCATCAGGAATATACTACCAAAACATTTTGGGTTTTTGAAGTTATACTTCTTATGCGACTTCCAACAAGGTTGCGTTAAACGTTTAACGCTACATTTTTATTGGCCGGGAAATCACGTGGTAGGATCCAGTTTTCCCTCATTCATTTCCATATTGTTTTGGTTCTCACTAGCATAAAAGTATTGTTTTTATATAAATATATTTTTAGTTTGCTTTAATATACATATAACTTAATAGGGTAGTATTTTTTATTTTCAAACTTAGTGTTTAACAATTGTAAAAAATGAGTGAAAACAATCCCACGGACAATGCGACGGATTTAAGTTTATGTCAAGGTACGTCTCTTGTGATTATCAGTTGATTGTTAGATTTTTCTCTTCTGAAATTACATTATGACGCATTCACATACATTATTAATATAAATACATTTTCCAGAGCGAGACGATGAGGCAACCACAAGCACTTCCACTGGTTCAAGAGGTCCACGAGGGAAAAATGCACCATATTACCGTGATTACAGAGCACGGAAGCGAGCGGAGCAGGAAAAAGAGTCGTTGAATAGAACTAGTGATCCTTCTACGACTGCTGATTCTTCTACAATTAACGTCGCAGGTTGCGAAGTTTAACTTCCTCCGCGCGGAGGGACTCCACGCACTATTTTTTTATTTTTTATGATGGCCTATCACAAACCAGTCCGAATTTCTACATTGGGATGATGGTGATTCATGATCGTTACAACATTTGATTTCTAAGAAACTATGATGGAAATTTCTGACTGTTCAATACGGAACAAACCATCAGAACAAGCTGCTATTCTTATTTCGGACCATCGTAGAAAGATAGTTTTTTAAAAGAAAATGGATCAATAAATCAGTCCGAATTCCTACTTTGAGGAGATGGTTACTTATGTTGGCTACCATGAAAAAATATAATGGTTCATGATGGAGTTATTGATGATTACCATCAAGATTATTTGGTTCATCAATGGAAGACCAACAAAAATTTTGAATTGGGAAGGACCTAATCTCTCTTTAGTACGCATACTCTCAGAGCGTTATGGGCCTGTAGAAAAGCTTCTTTCGCCGATTCAGAATGGGTTAAAGCTGAAAAACCATATCCGTTGAAAAAAAGAGAATTGTTTATTCAGAGAAAGTATATTCAATTTCATAACTTAAAATATCGTCTGCACTAATTAATTGATGGGTGTACGTTAAAATTGAGTCTCGTACGTGAAAATTCGACTATTAGATCAAAAGTTATTTGTTGTTTTTTTTTGTAGCTCTTTTTACATATTAATTTATTTACGATTATTAAGTCTCTAGATTTCCTTCATATTTTAAAGTTTTGCTACTCATATTTCAATTTACTAATATTTTAGTTTTATAATGTAATTAATATTATAATTTGTTAATATTTAAATTTATTAATATTTGAATTGATTCAAATACATGAAATGAATTAAAAATATTATTCTCCAGCAAACGTTTTATTTAGGACTTTAGCCCGAAATGCGTGTTTATGAAAATGTGTGCATGGCATTAAATTCACATTTTAAATAATGGATATTGCTTTTTAGAAAACAAACCAAGTTTGATATGTGAGTTTGAAAAAACGGAGTATAACTTAAATTGCGTGCTTAAAAAATGGGCATAAACATGTACTGCGCGTTCGTGAAATAACTGAAAATATGTAGTTAAGGAAACGAACGTAACGTGAAATGCATGTTAATGAAACTTGATGCAGCACAATGTAAATGTAATGTAAATCAATAAACCAAATTTTTTAATAACTATTAAAAGGCCTTTACCAAACAGGCCTTAGCACACATTTCAAGTTATATCTATTTTCTTCAATGCGTATTTTGAAATATGATAATTTTATTGAAAAGGGACTGAAAGGGTTCATTTTATCGATATTTGTCCGGTTTTTTTAACGCACATCTGAGCTACATTTAATTTTTCAAACTATCTTTCTTTTTCCTAAACGTGCATTTTTTTAAGACTGTCAATGTGTATCCAGTCTCTTAAATGCTCTTATATTGACACAAGCTTTTCAATGTGTGTGACATTTAATTTTGTAAACGCGCATTTCAAGCTATGCCAATTATCTTTGACGCGCATTTTGTACTAAGTTTTTATTTTATTTTAACACAAACTTCAAGATATGATTATTTTCTACAACATCAGTTTCTATGAGTCGTGGTAGCTCAGAACGCTCGCCTTTCAATGAGGTAAACTGGGTTCGAATTCCAACGATGGCTGGTCGATTCAAATTCCGCACCCGGCATGCACCGACCACAGTACTGACGTAAAATATCCTCAACGGTAGACGGATCATGGGTAGAGTCCCCTTGCCGTCAGGCTAACGGTGGGCGGTTTTCCTCACCATGAAAAACAAATGCGGATTAGTTGTATCAAAAAGTCCTTCACGAAGGCAAATTTCTCCCAATACTTAATCCAGGAGTTCCTTTGTCTTCTGAAAGGAATTCAAAATGGAATTCAAAATTACGAGGCTACGGAGTTGAACATTACTAGTGGTAAACCCAAAAATTGGGTCAGCTGTTCAACGACGGTTATAAAATTATACAATTAAAATAAGAGTTTATATTTTATTGAAAAGTGAATATCGCCCAGTTTTTTAAGCGCACATTATGAACTACATTTATTTTTTCAAGCTACTTCCTTTTTATCAAACGGGTGGTTTGAGCTATGTCCAAAATAAAATAAAAATTACAGACTAATTACTTAATAGTTACCCCACTAAGCCTAAACTTAACTAATTTAACTTCCTTCAACTTCCCGACAAATCACTACTCATACTAATTACTGTCTTCTCGAACTCACTACTAAAATAAAATCGCTATCTACAAAATTCAGGCCATTTTAGAATACTTAAAATCTAATTAACATCGAATATCATTCCTTCCACTAAACTTAAATGTAATTCACTTTTACTAATTATATTGAAGTCAGTGTTCATCAAAGTTAAATGAATACAAATGCAGCTAAGGTTAATAGTCTGTGAAATTTAATTAACCCAAATGCTCTATCATTTAATTTTTTTAGCGTGAAACATATTATTACGCGATAATATAATTTATAACTGGTTCTCCCGCTTATATATTCATCTCAAAAATAAACATTTCTGAAGGCCAACATCTTATAGCTGAAGCGAAAAATCGGATGTAACTTATTCAAACAGCGCATCAAAATAAGAGATAAAATCATAAAACGGCTGACTCTTCACATATTATTTTTCCAAGATGTAAGCATATTTAGATGCCCTTGACTTACTTCAAACTGTTTGAAAACACCTTTTTTATTATTATTAAAAAATGGCGAAAAATTCATTATTCATTGTTATTTCTGTTCTGATTGGCAACACACTTGGTTAGATAGTTTGCAGAAAACAATATTTCCGAGGAAAAAAAAATTATCGTCTGCAGAAAACAATATTTCCAAAAAAAAACTTATCAGATCGGTAATGGAAAAGTTGTTTAACGGATGGAACATCGTAAACAGTAATTACTAATGACACATCTTATTTTATGGTACCACGGATGATTGTGTTGTGACGTCACATCGTACTGAGCTAACATAGCTTTGTTTGTTTTCATACGAAGCATCGATACACTGTTAAGTGACAAAGGATAACTTTAAAGTTTCGTCAGATGTTTTGAACATCTGCTCCCGATCAAAACAAGCAACATTTATGCAACGTTGCTAAATTTTTACATCATTTTTGAGTACCACATCAACTTTTCCAACATTTCAAATAACTTTGACATATGCGTCATCCGAGAAGAAATGCCATAAATATTGCTATTAGATTTCAGAAAATGTCCTCTAACATAATGGGTGTGTGTGTCAAACTTCGATTTTATTGTAACTTGCGTCAGCGTTAGACTTCTTTCATAAGACTTGTTTTGATCTTAGTAGCTTTATGTTATAACTAAAAATAATGACGAACTATACAGATGGTTTTATAGACATTTGGAATATGCAGGAATTTTTATAAGTTCTGTAAAAAGCACAAATGCATAGTAATTAACTTATCTCTTATAGCTCTTAAAGCAACATACAATACATTATAACATTCAAAAATTTAAAGCATTTAATTTTTTTAATGCGACAGTTGTTGCAGAGTTTATAATAGTCATCAGTCAATACAACAGTCTGGCAGAATTTGTATTATAGTCAATACTTTTTTTTTTATTTCATAACCGTCGTTGAACAGTCGATCCAATTTTATGGGTTTAATGTTCAACTCCATAGCCTTGTAATTTTGAACCCAATCCAGAAGACAAGGGAACTCCTGGATCGAGTATTGGGAAAAATTTGCCTTCGTGGAAAACTTTTTGATGGAGCTAACCCGCATTTACGTTACAAGGAGAGGAAGACCATTAGAACCTTCCACGGTTAGCCTGACGGCGAGGGGACTCTAACCCACGATTCTTATACCACTGAGGATATTTCTCGTCAGCACTGTGGTCGGTGCAAGCCGGATGCGGAATTCGTATCGACTGGGATTCGAACTCGGTTCGCCTCATTGGAAGGCGAACGCTCTATCCCCTGAGCTTAGCAATCACAAATATTTAAATCTGAAATGGTCTTACAGTCTACCATTAGGATTCAGTGCTAAAGTACCTGCTGCTGATAACGTTATGCAAACATAATCAAGCATTTTTTTCATAATATCCAATTTAGTTTGTGTTAGATCTCTTTAGATTTTATTGCACGCACGCACTTTCTAAAAAAATTCATTCTTCCCGACAGCAACGTTAACTTTTATGGTGGAGAATTTACTGTAGTTAGCCTTGATGTCCTGGAAAATGCCATAATGACATTCAAAAACGTACTTGTTTCTGAATCCACCTATGATAACCACATATCCCATCGTCCTATGAATCCAACTATGTACTAGAATAGAGTGGTCTAATATTGTTTTTTAAGAAATGTGCGAGTACATGGACTATAATCGCCTGGCATTCCTTGTTTGGGAAACTTATATGCCCTCAGTTATTGAAAGCATTTATACACATACACTGTAAATAATTCCAAACAAAATTAAGGTATAAAGTACCGGCGAGCGATTTTCCAATACAGGGGCATTTAACTACTCACTTCCCTGTTTGGTATTTTCTTAAATGAAAGAAAACTTGATTCGTGACTTTCTTTTAATTTAGGTAACAAATTTTATAAAATAAATTAAAGCTTGCATTATAATTAAGACTATATAACAACTATAGTCAAGAGGAAATACTCCAAAAAATGAGCGAGTCGTTAAATGCCGCTGGATTGTAAATTAGCTACCGACACTTTGGGTGCTTCATCCGTTTCCCGTAAAATATTATACGCTAAGTTTTACAGTAATAATTATTTAAATTGAGTGATTTTACGGCAGTTACTATTATAAAAATTACGGTATATCAGTTTTTTCCGTAACATGTTCCGGTAAAAACAGGATTTTACGGTAAAAAGTACAGGTAAAAGTATTGGTGCTTTTTACCGTTAATATTTTCCTGAAATTTGTGCACTGGAATTTAAATAAATATCTACATTTCTTTTTTTTCTATAAGAATATACTGAAGTGACAAAAATATGCTAAATTTGATATAACAGTTATAAATAACTGCTACAAATAGCAGCTATGAAAATATATCATGTAACATGCAACTGCAGGGCCCATACAGAAAACAGCCTTAGTTAATTATTAATTTTAAATTAAGTAAAAAGAATACATACTTATATTTTTACGATGTCACCAAATAAAGACACCTTGTCGACTCGTCATGTCAAGTCTGCGACGAAAATTTTGATTTGTTACTTTTTGGTAAGTTTTGGTTCCACGGCCATCACCATATGATGTAACTATATAACTACGTTAGATACATAAACGCTAGTTCAACTTAAATTATTGATCACGACTATCTATCATATATTTATAAATTCGCATCTATATAAAATTATAGAAAAGATTTAGACCGTTTAAATGTTTAAAAAATAAAATATTGCTAAATATCGCAGTTAGAAGATATTAAATATTCTGCATTGTTTTACAGTTTAATTTGCAATCTTTTTTAAATAATGATTAATTTATTTTCTTTATACTCTTCAATTTAATTAAACTGCTTTTAAAATTATTTTTTACTCAAAATTCATTTAAAAGCAATCTCACTAAGTTAAAAATGACTTTGAAAGTATTTACGTTGTTGTTGTAAGGCTAACTAAAAATGCAATTAAATGTAACTAATCGATTTATCTTGATTATAATGCGATGCAACTCATTGTAATTAATGCTTTTTTATCTAAAGAATGTTTTAATGAAACTTAATAGAAAAAGTTTAACAAATTATTCACGACATTGATGAATTTTATTCTTAAATCATTGTTCTATTCATACAAAAACGGCAGCTACTTTCATTTTAGCAAAATTAAGTATACTTAGTATTAATTCAGGGTGCGTAGCAAAATTTTTCAACTAAAAATAAGCACCTTTTAAGTACTTTTTAAGCACTTGAAAACTATTTTTAAATACTATTTAACAAATGCTAAATAATTTTTAAAGACTTTACATAATCATGATGAAATAACTAGTTTTCTGACAAAGAATTCTTTTCTTGATTATATTAGTCAGCATAAAAAGAAAGAGAGATTTTTCGGTTCAACTTCAGAGTGTGGAAAAAGAAGCCTGGAAATGAAACAGAGTTGCACATGAGAGTGCAATAATCTCACCGAACCGAGCTCACTCTCAAGTATTTCATCAAACATGTGAAATGATTGGTTCTTTCATATGCTATAGATCGAAGGTACGCCGAAATGGATTGTGGTTGAATGAATGGTGAAAACGTTGAATAGAACAATGTGAAATGCAAGCTTTTGCATAATATGTTCCGAAAATCAACACGGTAAAGAAAAAAAATCTCATTTTCGAAAAAGGAAAAAAAAATTAAGCACTTTTCAAAAACACCCAATGAAAAAAGCACCTTTAAGGGCTTTTTAAAAAACGAAAATCGAAAAAAAACACTTTTAAGCACTTTTTAGAAAACGCTACGCACCATGCAATTTTATGCATTTATTTTTATTTTTCGCATAAGTAAATACGCATTAGTGTAATTTATAATTTGAAAAATGGACAGCAAAAGAAAATTTATTTTTGAAAAAGAGATAAAAGAAGTTATTGGAGGAGATATCTCCCTGAGCCACTGTGGCTCCTAGCACCAATTATGTTTTCAAATACATGTTCATACAGCTGTTATTGAACCTTAAAAAGAGTAACGACCCCCAATCTCTCATTTATTTGCTATTGCCCCTACATGAATAATTCAATGTAAACGTCATCCATTAATGCCTTGTCAATGAATTTTGAAATAAAAAGCTTTTAGCAAATTTGTGTTAGGGAAGCATAAACAAATTATGAATCAGTGGATGCATCAGCAAAAATTTAATGCAATTATTGGATTTGCTTCACTCTTGTAACGAAAAGTATGATTAAATGTGATACTATTAAAAAAAAATTATTTTAAAAACTGTAGAGCTACACCACTTTTATACAACGGATTATTCGTATTGCATTTTGTCATATAAAAGATGTTTGAACCATAAATGGCTATTTTATAAATGTTATAGATTTTACGGGATATGTTATACGTTTAAATTCAATTTTAATTTTACAAATATGTACAATAAAAGAAAATAAATTAAATAATCATACTGAATAATTTTTTTGACCAATTTTTCACTAACTATAACAGCCAATCTCGATGGGTGAAAATGATGACATAAAATATGCTAAATAATCAGCGCAACTATTAATTAAGTTACGGAATTATACACAGAATACATACACTCTCTGAATAAATATATATTTATTTCCATGTATTTGAATTTTTCAGCATCGAAATATGGGGAAGGGAGGATGAATCGTAATAGGTTCTCATTAGTTTAGGGCAGGAGAGATCGAAAGATTTTGGAACACTTAATGTTGATTTCATTCTTTCTAGCTATAGCTCGAGAATTTTTTTTAATTGAATAAAAAAATTTGTCAGCGCGTTTAACTATTGAAGACGTTTATATTCAAAGATAACTCCATGTCAAAAATAATTTTTAACGATTTTTTCAGTTAATTGTTTTTATTATTGCTCAACTGCCGGAAGATACAGATAATGTGCTAACTTAGTTAAGAAGGGTCAAAAAAAAATTTAAAGCTCATAAATTTTTACACCATTTTTTAAACCACGTAGATTTAAGCGACAAAATATAAAATTTATTTCATATTTTATTTCATAATCGTCTTTGAACAGTCGACCCAAATTTTGGGTTTACGACTACTAATGTTCAACTCCGTAGCTTTGTAATTTTGAACCCAATCCAGAAGACAAGGGAACTCCTGGATCAAGTATTGGGAGAAATTTGCCTCCGTGGAGGTCTTTTTGATGGAACTAACCCTCATTTGCGTTGCAGGGTGAGGAAGACCACGAGAACCTCCCACGGTTATTCTGACTGCTAGGGGTCTCTAACCCATGATCCGTCTACCACTGAGGATACTTCACGTGAGCACTGTGGTCGGTGCGATCCGGACACGGAATTCGCATCGACGAGATATCGCTGGGATTCGAACCCGGTTCACCTCATTGGAAGGCGAGCGCTCTATCCCTTGAGCCATCGGGGCTCAAAATATAAACTTTGGACAAAATCGGTTAAAAGCATCTTGAAAAATGAAACATTTAAAAAAATTACTTTTCAGAAATTTTATAACTTAGAAACTATTCGGCCGAATTTCTTTTTCAAATTTTGCATTTTGTCTGTTAAATTAAATTTTAAAATGACTTAAAAATTTTGATGACTTGCGATTCAATATTTTTTACAAAAATTAAATAAAATAAGAAAAACTAATAAACAATTATTAAAAAAAATATTTACTTCATGAAACTACCTTTGGGTAAATGAGTTTCATAAGTAGGGAAAAAATATTTTGAGTTGCTCAACTAGTTTGAGAGAGGGCTAAAAAGGATAATGGTAAAACTAACATTAAACGGCCTAAGCTTCCGACCACTCTCTAGACTTAAATAATGGGACCATATGTTTCAGATTGAGGCCAACCGTCACAGAAGTTTTGCTGGCTAAAAATCTAAATCCAGTATGTTTATTAAGAGAAAATAAATTTTTGTATATGATTCTGTAATTAGTTAATGTTTAGAACATTTTAATTAGCATATTTAAAGTTAACCCTGGCTTTCAGTACGTGAATATCATATCATTAGAACAAAAGTTATTCAGGGTGATTTTTTTTTACTCACTGTGCACTGTAAAAAACTACTGTATAAAGTACCGGCAGTTTGATTACCGGTACGGTATCATAACGATACGAACACACATACCAGTATGGTATAAAGTACCGGTACTTTCCCTTTTTAAAGTAATTTATTAGAGCGATTTAATTCTGCGACTTTACGGTGATGGATTTTACGGTAAAAAGTACCGGCACTCTGGGTGCCGGTACTTTTTTATCGTCATTTGACACCGGATTTTTTACAGTATACTTATTGTAATATTCAATAGTTTTTACTTCCAGAAAGCCATTTTCAAATCGATCAATTTCAAATTTGAATTCAGCCAAACAATTGTAAAGATTACTAACCTTTTTCTAAGTCACTAATCATAACTAGGAAGAACATCTATTGTACATTTGTTTGTTTTCGTGTTAGGAAAAGAATAGTTAGTTTTCTTTACCATAGACTGGCGTGTTCGGGAGCTGTATGAAGCCTATAGATACAAATCACGAAAGCTTTAAGCAGCACGCAAAAGACATTTACTTATCACGCTATAACTGTCGGAAACAGCAAAGTTATTTTGAATGGCAATATTAAGATATGCAAATGTTAGTAGTTAAATTTGTAAACAAATGTAAGACAAGGTATACCTCGATGACACTAAGCCTAATGGAAGAAGGGAAAATGTAAATGTTATTGTTAGCATGTGATAAATTAAATAAGGATGTGGGAATAGATTTGAAGAGAAGCGAAGCGAGGGGAAAAAACACGGGGTGAAAAAAATTTGCATTTATTTACATTAATAGATTAAACTTTGCACAAATTAAATAGTGCAAAGCGTATGAGGATAAATACAACAAACCAACATTATCACGAAATTCAGATGCGAGAAAAGCACTACTAATTTTCCCGAAAATCTGAGAATAATGCATTAAAATTAGTTTTAACAATTAAAATATGATGGAGTTGCTGTTGTCAATATCAGCGGTTCACAAATGGTATTAACTCGGAACCTCTTTGGCCCAATAGTATTTACTCGGAACATTATTAACTCTTCCACGAAACCCTAGGGCTTTTGTGCAAAGCGTATGTGTGAGGATAAATACAACTAACCAACATTATCAAGAAATTCAGAAGCAAGAAAAGCACTACTACTTTTTCCGAAAATTTTACAATAATGCATTAAAATTAGTTCTAACAATTAAAATGTGGAGTTGCTATTGTCAAGATCAGCGGTTCACAAATGGTATTAACTCGGAACCTCTTTGGCCCAATAGTATTTACTCGGAACATTATTAACTCTTCCACAAAACCCTAGGGCTTTTGTGCAAAGCGTATGTGTGAGGATAAATACAACTAACCAACATTATCAAGAAATTCAGAAGCAAGAAAAGCACTACTACTTTTTCCGAAAATTTTGCAATAATGCATTAAAATTAGTTCTAACAATTAAAATGTGGAGTTGCTATTGTCAAGATCAGCGGTTCACAAATGGTATTAACTCGGAACCTCTTTAGCCCAATAGTATTAACTCGGGACCTCATTAACTCTTCCATGAAACCCAAGGGCTTTTGTGCAAAGCGTATGTGAGGATAAATTCAGTAAACCAACATTATCACGAAATTCAGAAGCGAGAAAAACACTACTACTTTTTCCGAAAGTCTGAGAATCATGCATTAAAATTAGTTCCAACAATTAAAATGTGGTGGAGTTGCTGTTGTCAAGATCAGCGGTTCCCAAATGGTATTAACTCAGAACCTCATTAACTCTTCCCTAGGACTCTTAGGAAGAGTTAATGAGGTTTCGAGAGTTGGGATGGTTGTTGTAACCAGTGCCCTTTGAAACCTTCAATTATAGTTAGATCTTATCAATAATCCATTTTTATTTCGAATTTCAGTTGCCTTTATGAAATTATTTAAAGTAAAATGCCATTGCGAAAGAAATGGATACTTTTTTTAAAGAATATAAGTTTTCTAATAGCAATATATTGTATAAATTATTAAAAGATCATGCGCTTATTAAACATTTGTTCGTATTTTCCATCGCGTTTTTCAAATGAACTAAATTTGTTAATAAAGAAGCATGCTTTCCTAATAACGATCTTCAACGTTTATAGCAATTTTATTTCGTAGAAAAACATATTTCTTCTTATTCATTTCACTTTCAGCTACAAGCATGCATTACACATAAAAAAAATTTATCACAAGACTAGATAGAGCTCCGTGACTTCGAATTTAACTGTCTGACGTAAAAATTGGCTTAAGGTTATTAATGATAAAACCATGAAAAAAGTTCATTCTTTAATGTTTTTTAAAATAAAGTCTTTCATCGGGAAATATGTACGCAATTGTCTTAATTTATTTAATCTATGAAGTAGGGGTTCAGCCGAAAGAAGGTTAATCAAAGTTTTATGGTCGAAAAAAATTGCTAACCCCTGGTCTAGATTTGTGTAACACACGGCATATATGAATTTTCAAGAGATAATATTTTGATAAACTTGTTCTTTGTAAATTAAGGAACTATTTATTCCATTTCCATTTCGTTTTTTATGAGGTAATAAAGTTCTCTAAAATGTAACACATAACCGACATTTCAAAGAATGCCATGCATTTTTAGCCTAAGCATGGAATATGAAACTATAGTCTAATTAAAAGCATCAGAAATTCATATTTCAGACATTATCGACTTGTTATTTGACATTTAATAGTGTGCTTAGACAAGTGTGAACTAATTAATGATTTCATACTTTTTTGGCAACTTTCGGCATTCTATAAAATTCTAAGCTATTCAATAGAATGCCGAACTTCAAACTTGGCTGATAGTATAGTATATAAAATGAGTTCTAAAATTTGCTTTAAAAAAAGAACAATTTTTCTGCATGGTATTATTGTCTAAAAAACTAAATTCCATAATTATTTTAGACTTCATGTTTTTAACAAATCAATAAATAAATTTCTCATGCTCTTATTTTCCTCTATTTATTGTTTCATTTATGATTTCTTTTTTTCACTGGAAAAAGAAGTTTCATAGAAATCTACATTAGCTGAATCAGGTTTTTCTTTCTTCTTCATTTTTACTTCTTTTATTGTTTGTTTGTTGACTTTATTTATTCACCTCTCCTTTTTTATTCTTCTTCACAATCAACTCTCAAATTAAAGTCCTTTGTTTAGCAACATCCAAAACGAAGATAATGGATGTCTTCCAGAAATGACATAGATAAATTTGCACATCTGGCAACAAAAAGAAAAACCAAACGATAAAGTCCCACCTTCTTTACGCAAATGCTGTTCCTTAATGGAATAAATAATTCACTTCTATCTCTAAATTTATTCATCTCATCTATGGAACAGGTGCATAGCTTAATCAGATATCCCGAATAATCATTAAAGTTCAATTAGCGAATCAGAAAATAGAATTAACTACTGTTTTTTTACAACGTTAGTGCATTTAAATGGAATAAAATATTGCTGAGCATTTCGGCCATTTCATTTTTTTAATGATCACGGTTAATGGATGGCAGCCAGAATTAAAAGAGTTTAGAGAAAGGTTTCATTAAAATGTATTAGCTAACTCGAAACTGTTAGACTAGGCTGAAAATGACCTTGTTTACATCCTACGAAAGAACATATGTGCGCTATGTGACGTACGATGACGCTCTGAATGAAATTATAAAAATCCTTTCCAGGAATAATTCCAAGGGATGGTATAATTAATTTAAAACGTTCTAGGAGATTAAATTACTTGACGCTTATTGAACTGTAGATAATTTGAATATAATCTATATTATGTTCATTCATTTATTTTCTTACTATCTAGTTTTATCAGCTAAGTGAGGTTCTGATTTTTTCTTTAAATTTTTAAAAATTATATAACTTATTTTTACTTAACTTTTTCTTCGAAACTTTGATAAATTCGATTTCAAATAGAAGTACGTTGAATAGCTTAGGTTATAGAAGTAACTCAAATGTTTTACCGTTTTTATAAATTAAAAAAAGTTTCAAAAAATGGCGCACATATACATACCAGCATTTTAGAACAGACAATTGAAGGCGAAGATAATTTGGGTAACAACTAATTATTGATTGCAAAAGATTTTTTTAAAACAAATAAAGCATCTTTCCACAACTAAAAAGTTGAATTTAGTACATTATGGTTTACCTAAATCAAAAGAAATAGGGCGCAAGAAAATATTTAAGCCTTGTTTCAGAGTATGCGTCACCATTTTGAAGAATGTCATACAGAATAGCATGCGCGAAGTATTACATATCTAGATTTCGTGGTGTTAATTCGTAAAATTAATTTTTGAACTCTCTTTGTTTAACGCGTATTTATATTTTTATAAGCTAACTCGAGTTTCAACTATCAAAAATCATGACCTAGCTCTGGAGTGCTAAGTATCCTTTTTGCGAAATGACCACCGTAGAAACTATTTATGCTCTAAAATATCAGGTTATTACGATCAATTTTAAAATTAGTTTCTTTATTATATTTTGTAACGTTAAATGTGTATTTTCATGAATGAACTTGAGTACGAACGCTTAATGGTGCAAATTGGTAAAATTAATTTCTGAAGTGCACAACAACCTGAAAAATACAGCTATATTTTCTTAAACATATTCGAGTTTCGACTCCCAATTGTAGAAAAACTAATGCTCCAATCCAGAATTTCGCAGTTAAAATTTGTAAAATGAATTTATTAATTATCCTAAACGCGTAGTTATATTTTCATATCATATCGCAGGTTCAAAGTTAAAACGACACTTCTGCACTCACTTCTCATTCAAATAACATAAGAAGTGAGTGCAGAAGTGTCGTTTTAACTTTGAACCAGCGATAGGTATGTTTTGTATTTTGTTCGATATGTACGCTTGAGTTTTGACTCCTAATTGTAGAAAAAAAATTAAAGCTCGACTCAAAATTTGACCATTTTACAGAATGACATTAGTAAAAATTATGTGAAAAATTTAGCAAATTTAACTTGGCGCAAATTCGTAAAATTAATTTCAAATTGCCCTTTGTACGTGTAGTCATATTTTCATAAACATACAAGAGTTTTGAATGCCAATGCTAAAAAAAATTTTGTTTAGAGCTTCAATTTATTGTATACAATAGCATTATACAAAATTAGTAAATATTAACATTATTTCGTAAATATAAAATATTCTACAGAATATTTTTATCTCCAAAAATTTTAGATTTCAAGTTATAAATTAGTGAAATAGATTTACAGCAAATGATTATTTCAAATGCCATTATAACCGTTTTTTCACAGCTTTTGCCCTAGTGAGAGACAGTTTATGAAAATACACATAAATTTTTATAAGCACAATTTCTTGGGGGAAATAAGCAAAAGAAAGCATAGAAGTTTTGTATAATATTGCAAGCTATAATTGAAAGTGATTGATATAATTTTTATGCAATCATTCAACAAGCGATAAGAATCTGTAAAGTTATGACTAAAAGATTCTCAAAGTTGATATTTGAAATTGATAATGTTCATGAGTAAGATATATTATACATTATGGAATTATAATGCTTAATTTTAGCTTCTTAGCTAAGCGTGTTAGCCCGCGGGACGAATAAATTTTAAAATAACTGAATATGAGCGCTTTACAAGTTCAAAGCCTTCGTGATTTGCTTGCGCAAATCAAAATCACGCTTTTTCGTTTTGTTTTATTTCATCCTTTCCTTGTAAAACCGGTGAAATTATTTACCATTTCTGAAGCTGGAAAACTATCGTTTGGTTTTTGTTTAAAAACTTTACAACTCTACGGTCACGGTTAAAAGGTTATTCGGGATAATAACCTCTCTACAGTAAAGAATGAATAATTGAATGAGGCTAAATATTGCTAAACAAGAAAAGAAAATGAATATAATTCTCTAAAATTTCGAAAACATTTGTGAGAAAATAGAAAACGCACCTAACTGGAAAGAATATAATTTTATTTAAAATAGAAATGTACCTTGAACATTGGCGTAACTCAGAAGTTGTTCTTTCTTTTATAGTTTACAGTTGCTTTAGATTTCGATACTTGATAGTGTAATTATAAATATTGCATCGCTTCAAAAGTAATTTTAAAATGCATAGTTTAAAATTCTTAATTTTTTCACGCTTAAGCGTGTTATTCTTGAAACAGGAAAAATTTATTTAAATATTTTAGAATATCCAATCTATTGTTTTTCCGTTTAGAATTTTCATAACTAAACGTAATCTAATTTCTACGAGAACCATTTTTTTTTCATTTTGTTTCCAATATTTGGTTTTATTTCCTTGCTTTCGATATTAAATTATGTACTTTAATGTATGATATCGCTTTGAATGTAATTAAAAAAAAGAATTTAAATTTTTTTTTCATATCTTCTCATACTGATTATTTCTTAAACAGAATGGCAATTTTGAATCTCCATTTCATTATTCTTCCATTCAGATTTTTTTTTCATAATTATAATCGAATTCTTAATCTGTTTAAAGGATTTTTTTTTCATTATGTTTCCAATTTCTGTTCTTATTTCCTTGCTTTCAATTTTGATTTGCATGTTCCTTTTTTTTAAATAAAATAATTGAAATAGATTCAACTGCATTTAAAATTCTATAAAAACTTGAATATTTAGATTTAATTTTTATGCATCTCGTCAACTCATTTGGATACATGCTATGACGTAGTATGGGTATCTCGATCCTGATTGGTTGTTGAAAAATGGCATTTGTTTACATTAGCAACTGTTCTTTCCATTCTATTTCGAGGAACCCAAGCCCGTCAAGTATCAATTCTCTTAAGTGACACATTCTAAATTCTTTCGCAAAGATTCTTTGTCAGAGATTTCAATTCTTTCACTATATATTTACACAGAGACTTAACGCGAAGACAGGCACAAAGCCATGTGGAGCATAAGCAAACGAATTATTCATCTAAGTTGCCAGGTACACAAAACAAAAATACACAACAGTTACAATAAAATGCATAAAAAAATAATAAATCTTAATTGGGTAAAAGAAGCAGACGAGAGAGAACTATATTTTAACTAATTCGATGTGTGATACGTCTCTGTATTTAAATAACTTATCGTTAATTAACATTCGTAGAGAAGCTTAACTCAACTTTAATATGCCATTTTGCTGATAAAGATCAGGTGACGCTGACGTCAGATCACACGTGTCACTGTGGGTATGGGAGGTCTTCGTCTTCTTGAAGTGCAAGTTCCCAATCGTGGCGGTAATGAGCTAAAATATGTTATTCTAAGTCAAGTAAGAAAATTTAAAAAAAATTTTTTAATTTAAATTCTTTTGAATTTTTTGGAATTGTATCTGAAAAAAATTTTTTATAAGTGAAAATTAAAGATATTTTTAGATGCATTTGTAAATTACAGAATTTCAGCTGGCTACTTACATTAATTTTTTTAACGATATTCCATTTTATTTAAAATATTACGGCATCCAATAGTAAGAGTTAAAAGATGTTTGATTTTAGAAATCCTGAGGATGAAAACTAATGATAAAATTTCAGCAGATTATTTATATTTTGTAGATGATATTTTCCTAACATAAATAGTAATTTTTTTTCCTTTTTAAGACAGAGTCCTTTTCGTATTATTAAATATAGTCTGAAAGTAAATATTTGCATAGTGATTGAAAGTAAAATTGATTAAAATTGTTTTAATTAATTAAATTTCACTTCGAGTAACAAAATATACTAAATTGTTTTGTATTGTAATTAAAATTTAAATTACTTCGAATTGAAATTACCTTTAAATTCAAAACTTATTTACATATTTATCATTGAATTTCAGTAAATTGAAAACGATTTTATAAAACATCAAATTGAAAAAGATTTTATGTATCATCAAATTAAAATCGATTTCAATATTTATCTAAAAATTGAACTAACTGTAAGAATACATTTTATTCTAGTGTTAAAGAAGTTAATTATTGTTCCGTATGTGTTTTGTGTTTATTATTCAATACTGTAGATCATTTTAAATTACAAATGAAAATATATATGCTTTATTAGACGATGCCTATAAACATCTGATTTACATTTGGAAGGTTATTATATACTGTTGCGTGAAGAATCTTTGCACAGAATCTAAATTTAATTATTTTCAAGAATCATCCCAAAATATATTTAGAGCAGATTTCATGCGGTAGGAAAAGTGCAAAAAAGAATAAACTATGCTTCTGAATGTTATTAACATGCAGAACAGATTTCAATCAGATTTAAACCTAATTTTTATTCTACCAGCATAGAAATCGACGCACGTATTGATCGGACCACTTCTGCCCCTACTGACGTCACATCTTTTTAATCAAGCAACGTCTAAAAAATATCGAAAGAGTATTTTCTTTGTCTTGGATGCTGCTTCACGTATCATCTATTGATATGATTTATTGATGAAATTACAACTCCGATTCCTTATTGTTCGTTTCTATTGAAGTCGATTCGATCTATCAAACTGAATCACAATGATTAAATCAATGATAAAAGTAATTTTGCTTTAATGAAAGATGGAGTTTGGAGCGTTACCTATAATGGAACTAAAAGTATGTGAGATTATATTTGTAAGAAACATTTCATAAAAAAAGGTAAAATGTGTCAGAAGAAGAAAATAAAAATTCTGCTGTCATTGGACCGATAATGAAATATTTCCTCCGTTTTCTGAAATTTCGAATTCAACAATGACTGAGAGAAATGATCAAATCAACTAATAAATCTATTTTGAGCCGCGATGGCCCAGGGGATATAGCGTTCGCCTTCCGATGCGGCAAACCAAGTTCGAATCCCAGTCGATACGAATTCCGCATCCGGCTTGCACCGATCACAGTGCTGTTGCGAAATATCCTCCGTGGTAGACGGATCATGGGTTAGAGTCCCCTTGCCGTCAGGCTAACCGCGGGAGATTCCCGTGGTCTTCCTCTCCCTGTAACTCAAATGCGGGCTAGCTCCATCAAAAAGTCCTCCACTAAGGCAAATTTCTCCTAATACTGGATCAAGGAGCTTCCTTGTCTTCCGGATTGGGTTCAAAATTACAAGGCTACGGAGTTGAACATTAGTAGTCGTAAACTCATAAAATTGGGTCATCTGTTCAACGACGGGTATAAAATAAAATAACATAAATCTATTTTGAACCGCGATGCCTCAGGGGATAGAGCGTTCGCTTTCCAATGAGGAGAATTGGGTTCGAATCCCAGTGATGGTTGGTCGATACGAGTTCCGTATTTGGCTCGCACCGATCACAGTGCGGACGTGAAATAACCTCAGTGGTAGACGGATCATGGTTAGAGTCCCCTTCCCATCAGGCTAACCGAGGGAGGTTTTCCTCTCCATGTAACGCAAATGCTGATTAGTTCCATCAAAAAGCCCTCCACTAAGGCAAATTTCTCCTAATGCTTGGTCCAGGAGTTTCCTTGTCTTCCGGACTGGGTTCAAAATTACAAGGCTACCGAGTTGAATATTAATAGTCGGAAAACCAAAATTCGGGTCTGCTGTTCAACGACGGTCATAAAATAAAAATTAAATGAACCTATTTAATTTTTCGTAATAAGAAAATTTCCCAGTGGTTTAAACTCAAGCATTACTTCCAGTGTAGTTGTATTTAATTTTTATTTGTGTTTGAAAAAATTTGTGAGAATTGCTTTTTGAAAAATAGAAAAGAAAAGACTATTTTGAAGGAGAACAACTTCCTGACAGAATGAGAAAATGTCAGAAATTTCAGGATTAGAATCATTTCGCTTTTTATATCACAATAATTAAATGGGCAATTTCACAGGGTTGAAAGTTCAAGCAATAATCTTAATGTAAAATTCTTTTTGTATTAATTAAAGAACATTTTCGAAAAAAGGATGTTTCTAGAAAGACGAAAAGTAGAAATAATTAGGAAAGAAAACTTCTGAATGTTTTTTTTCTTTTTTTAAGTAGTTGTGTATGTTTTTTTCTGTAGTTGTGAAGTAATTAAATCAGTAGTTTGGCAACAGTGCAAAATTAAGCATTAATTACGATGAAATTAGTTGAGAACTTTCTGCCAGAATGATAAGTATTTCTTCCATTTGCAGAAATTCCGATTTAAAATCATTCCGTTTTCTACAGATCAATCTGTTTTTACGAATTTTATTTATTTGTTTTCAATAGAAGCATTAAATCTCCGTTGAAAACAAAAAAAATTTGAAATCTATTAAGGAAACAAAAAATTTTTGTGAACTACGCTGCCCAAATTATCTTCTTTTTTTTCTTGAAATATATATTCCTTAAATGATAAATTTCAAAATTACTCTAAAATGTGCTTTTTTTTAATTGATATTGTTATTGATATTTAGTAATTCATAAAATATTCCCAAGACATCGTCATAAAACAATCCTCATATAATCGTTTTCAAATTTTTTTTTATTTATTGCATAATTTTTTATTCTGAAAATTTATTTTTATTGCAATAATAATCTGAACAAGAAAAACTAATTATCTTATTACAACCACGCGGAATTTAGCATTGACCGCGTTTTGAAGATGTTGTGCACAATCCTGTCAGTTCCCCCATCCCCTCCCCTCGGGGCATTCTTCTTTTTCAACTTGACACGAGTTCCACAATTCCACGTTGCTTTAGCCAAAGAATCTAGCGGGATATATAGAAGAATATAGAGAAGGATAAATAACTCTCCTCTATATTCTTTGGCTTTAGCTACCAATTCTTCTCCTCCTCCTTGCTTTACTTTCTGTTGGACATAGTTACTACCATCTTTTGAATTTTTTTGCTTTGAATTTCTTTACCTTGAATTTTTTTTACCTAACCTTAATATTGTATGTACTTTTTCTTCGAGTACAACTCAGCAATGCACCCAGTGGCTCTTAAGCCATTAAAATCTACTTTCAATCAATCAATCTGTTTCAAATATAGATAGATACTCTGATCTGTATTTTTTAGGAACACATTTGTATTCTGCATATCATCTTGTTACGAAAGATTAAAATTGTTGCATCATTTCTAGTCTTAATCAATCCATAGTCTTAACCTTAAAAAAGCATCAGTTTTTAAAAAAGCTCGGTTTACATTTATATGGTATTCTTTAAGCTAATGTTTTCCTTAATGTATTCTAATCGAATATAATTAATATCAAATAAATATTAAAATTATATTTGGTATTAACACAAATACAAATGATATTTGGTATTATTAATAAATTAATACCAAATCGGGTATAATACATATTTTGTACATTCACCAAAGTGACTATGTGTATTTTGATATTCACCCATAAATGTTGGCATTTGCTACATTTTGGACTTAAGTCTCCACACATAGAAGAAGTAAGCGGACACACATAGGCTTGTTTTCTCTATGTTTGGCGACTTAAGTCTAAAATGTATTAAATATTTAAGTAATTATTTAATTATTACTATAAATAGTTAAGGCCTACAGGTGGGCTACACGAAGAGGAAGTAAGTGGCAACGGGAAACGAATTAACATAAAAAGTATTTGCATTTGGATGCGCATGCTAATGTAAATTATGTCAATTCGTTTCCCATATGCCTCTTGTTTCCTGATCATTTTGATCACCTGATAACATGTATTTTTGGTTTTCTGATCACCTGACGATATATATGATATTGCTGAAGTTCGAAAGCCGTTAATCGAACGTTTGCTAATTCGCTTCGTTAAAGTGCGGATTTAAGCATTTCCAGCATTTTTCCAAGGTAATGTGAAATTAACGGCTGTCGAATCGTTAAAGTTCAAAAATTTGTTTCTCTCATTCTATAATTTAATTCGTTGATTGCTTTAACTTGGTTCTTTAGATTTCGAAAAATTAATTAATGGCTACATGTTAATTTTCTTAATTATAATAATATTTTGAATTGGTTGATTCTTGGTATTATTGCTTTTTTAAGAGATTGGCGATTGATTCTATCGACCAATGTGTTGATTGTTTGCTTAACTTTAACTTAACTTTAACTTAACTTTAACTTAACTTTAACTTAACTTTAACTTAACTTTAACTTAACTTTAACTTTTATAGATAGCGAAAAATAAATAAATAACACTATGTGAATTAGAGCGACATAGTAACGTTGTTGTTATTCCAGAAGAGATCTTATTTTTAATAGTGCTTAGAAGGTATGGTGCAGATTGTCTAGGTAGTTTGCAGATTACCTTGGTAATGTGAGAAGTGAAACAATTTTTGGCTCTTTAACGGATCACCCTAATTAATCTGCACTTTAGCTATAAAATCTATGGAATAACTGATTTCTACACTTTAAAGGTTACATATATTCTGTGTATGAATACCCTCCAGTGTTTCCCAAAGTGTGGTACGCGTACCCCCAGGGGTACGGGAACAGTTGAGTGGGGGTACGCGTTCTTATGCGAATTATCTTGCAACAAACGAAAATTTAATTTTTTTATTATTTAAAATCAAAAGCAACCATGAAAATTTGCGATTACGTATTTTTCTTTTGGCTATTTTTGCAGAGTTAACAGTTAATGCCAACAGCCAGTGTCTCAACAAGTAATGCAACAATGGTGTCAACAGCCAGTTTTGATTTTTAATTTTTGTGCAATTTTTTATAGTATAGTATAATAAATTTTACTTATTTAGATTATTCTTTAAAATATAATTTTTATTACTCTAACACCGAATTTTTTACAAAAATTTGAGAATTTTTTACCGAAAATTTTGTAACAAAAAGGAAAAGTAAAAATTTTTTTAAAAAATACATTAATTTTTCTAATAGTGGTACATAGCGTTACGAAAAATTTAGAAAGGGTGCGCAAAAGTCGTATGTTTGGGAAACACTGCCCTACACTGATGTTTTTTTAAGGTTAAGTGCCACTGCCTGGTATATATTTGTCCGGTATACCCTACACTGATGTTCTTTTAAGGTCAAGTGCCCTTGCCCGGTATATATTTGCCCGATACTCCAAACACTGATGTTTCTGCCAATCTATCGTCAGTAAGTATTAAAATATAGAATAAATATAAATATATCAAATAAATATAATAATATTAACGAATAAATTAATATAAAATTGGATATAACAAATATTTCGGACATTCACCAAAGCGACTATGTNCCTGATATCCAATTTTATTATTGTGATTGCACAATAACATTTTTAAAAGGCGGATTAACGAAAACTGTTTTGCGTATGAGAAAATATCTTTTCTAAATTTAAATACTTTTTTGTTGTTGCTGTCGTCGGTTATTAAAGCAGAGGGCGTGCGCTTGTTCTTGTGTTCCAGTGGCGCCATCTATGGTCAAGAATTTGACTTCTGCCACCCCCATACGTCTCACCCGTTTGCAGGGTGAACCCATTCATACATCCATTCATTCGTCCACAGATCGTAATTTTGACCTGAACCAGAGAACGATCAATCTCCAATTGTATTGCAGTATTGATTTGTTATGGGAACATGGAGAAATTTGTGGCCAGACAGATTTAACGTGCACCAGTCACCATTTACTACACGGGGAGTCTTCGGCCGACTGGATCCGAACCCCCGTTCTCACAAACATGAGTCCAGATCCCTGCCAACCATTCTATCCCAGTCAAATACTTCTTTAGCTATCTATTACAACTATCTTTCTATTATAACTTATATCTATTATAACTTCTATCTATCTTCATACTATCTATTCCCTATAGTTTAACTTGGACACTGACTTGATAAGCATATATTAATGAATATAATAACCGAAAAATAAGCAAAATTAAAACTGAGCATATTTTTTCTTCTTCATATTTCTTTAAAAGCAATATCTTTCAAATGCTTAACTCAATGCTTTACACTAATTAATCATTAAAAGAACATTTTTCCTTTTTTCTTTGCGACTTAAGGAAAAAAAAATACTATGCTATCTTAGTATTTTTATCAAATTACAAGAACAATGTCTCTTTACAAAATCATTAATTTTTTCCAAACGATAGTAAATAAGATAAACAACAAACTTCACCAAACCAGTTTAGCTAAGGTGATTAACTCGGTAATCAAATAAACTTATTTAAAATTATCAACCATTCCACAACTTTGAAACGGTTAAGTGAGCTGCTCTTGTCGACCCAAGGTAGAAAGATCTATCCATGGGGTGATGATTTTCTAGAACACTTTCAAAGTACAATTGGTTCCATTTTTTTCTTCTTACTATTTAAATAAATGAGTTTAACAGTGACTCAATCACTTGCTTTGGAAATTCGATTATGCTCCATTGACGATACTTTATCTTCTTCTCAGTTCAGTTTAGTTAGTAATTTGTCTTTTGGTCAAAACATATTTGACAAGTCGTTTGCTTAATTTTATTTGTTGTTTGAAACTATAAAATTTAGATTTTATTATTATGAATTCGAATCTTAGTTACGTTCGATTATCCTCACTTGACGATACTTATAACTTTTCAATTATTTTTTAATTTGTCGTTTGGTCAAAACAAATTTGACAAGTCGTTTGCTTAATTTTATTTGTCGTTTGAAACTATAAAATTTAGATTTTATTATTATGAATTCGAATCTTAGTTACGTTCGATTATCCTCACTTGACGATACTTATAACTTTTCAATTATTTTTTAATTTGTCGTTTGGTCAAAACAAATTTGACAAATCGTTTGCTTAATTTTATTTGTCGTCTGAAACTATAAAATTTAGATTTTATTATTACGAATTCGAATTTTAGTTACGTTCGATTATCCTCACTTGACGATACTTATAACTTTTCAATTATTTTTTAATTTGTCGTTTGGTCAAAACAAATTTGACAAGTCGTTTGCTTAATTTTATTTGTCGTTTGAAACTATAAAATTTAGATTTTCTTATTATGAATTCGAATCTTAGTTACGTTCGATTATCCTCACTTGACGATACTTATAACTTGTCAATTATTTTTTAATTTGTCTTTTGGTCATAACAAATTTGACAAATCGTTTGCTTAATTTCATTTGTCGTTTGAAACTATAAAATTTTGATTTTATTATTATGAATTCGAATCTTAGTTACGTTCGATTATCCTCACTTGACGATACTTATAACTTTTCAGTTATTTTTTAATTTGTCTTTTGGTCAAGACAAATTCAATTAAGTCGATCGGTCAATTTTATTTGTCGTTTGACACTATAAAATTTAAAGTTTATTATCATAAATTAGAATTGTTTTAAAAAATATTACAAATTACTCTTAAAGGAAAATATTATTAAATATTCTATAAGAAAAGAAACTACTAAAAATAATACACACTTATACATTATAATGATATAATACTTTATACTTACATTGAAAATAAATTTTACACCAAATTTGTTTCAATGCAATCAAACTACAGTAATTAAGAAGAAAATTTTTTTTTTTTAAATTCTTACCAAAAACTTCTTTCCTGTATTAGGAAAGACAATTGTTATTTAAAATACCTCCATTTTTTCTTCTTCTCTTTTTTACATTTCAGCTACTTAAAACTGAAAAAAAAAAATGGCGCAGTCACCTCTTTAAATGTTACGTGCTTCAAGTTTTAAATAATGATTAATGGTTTAATTTACTTGTGATTGAATATTACCTTTCCTTGTCACTACTCAGTTTACGAATAAATTGAATTTTTTAAGTCTTAATCTTATTTCAAAATAACGATCAATATCCTATAGGAAGCCATCAATAAAAAGTGACGAAATTGTTTGTCATTTGTTGTTTAACTATTTCTACTTGATGGCTCATTTAAGTCTGGCTGTTGTTTTCATCCTAGTGTGGTGAGATTTGAGCAGTACCGTCTTTACGCATGGGCACACCCGGGTTGTGCCATGGGGCCCCAAGCACTCAGGGGTTATTGAGAATCTTACTTTTAATATATTGTATAAAAAAGAAAAAACTAAGAGCAAAAACATTGCATTATATATTTTTTAAATAAATATATTCTCGTGTAAAAAGTGCGCATTTTTTTTCTCTATAAATTGTGATTGATTACCATGCAAGCACCAATTATTTGAATAGTTTATCACGAGAAAAACTTAAAAAATCAGCCGAAATCTGTTTTTCTACTTTAAAATGTAGTTTTTAGGTACTCAACTAATTTCTCTAGTTACGCTTCACCACCACTATTTATATTTAGTTAAATAAAGCAGTTATTGAAAGAGTTTAGAGTTACAGAGCACTATGAGGGACAGCAACTTTTAAGCCTTTTATGTCTGATGTGTATTGAAAGATGTTTTAATAACTGACTTTAATAGTGTGACGAAATAATTCATACTTTTTGAATTTTTTCATTTGTTAAACCCTTATGTTTTTTTTTTAAATTTAGTTATTTTAATTAGATTCTAAGTTTTAAAATTTATTTTATTATTTAGGGATTATAATTGGCTAGCATCACATTTTCAAAAAAAAAAAAAATTATGCATAATTTAAAAATGCTTTATTTTGTGTGCATTGAGTTTTTTGGGTGATACAAATGTGTTTAAGTTTGTTAAATTCATTGCATACCTGAAAAATGCTTTAATTTATGTATGTTAAGTTTTTTAGTTCGATTTTAAACAGTATGACGTGTTAAAGGGGCCTAAAATATTTCTGTACCCGGAGGCTCTGCTTGCTTTTAAGACGCCTCTGAAGTTTAGTTCGTAATTTCTCCTTTAACAGCAATAATAAGATAATGCTGTTAAAGTTGTTCTTTAAAGGCTCTGACCTCACATAAAAGAACAGTTTCTAGAGAATGACAGTTTCTAGAGATTCCTTATAGCTGTTGTGAATTTGTAACTGTTGTTCATGACTGTTAAGTTAAGAATTTTGTCCAATTCAGCCAGCTTCTTTTATAAAAATGGTGCAAAATGTCAACAAGGAGAAAAGCCGCAGTTTTGTAAAAATGAAAATTGTTTGCAGTCTAAAGTTGTAATATCTGAAAAGTTACTCTAACGCAGCATCGCATAAAAATAGGAAAAAATCGTTGCTTAGCACCTATTTTTAACCGATAACGGTAAGCTTTGGCGGCTTAGGCCCCGACCGCCGAACGACACCACATTTTTGCTTTTTGATCATCTCTTCATGTGCTCTAAATATTGTATTTTAATTGATGAAGATAACAAAACTATTTTTACTAAATAATATTTTTGTACTTCTTATTGGACCTCTCGCATTTATGCAGTGGTTCCTTTTATTTATTTATTTCAGTACACATTGTTAATATTTGGTCGTTAGAGCACACGGAGAGGACCTTCATGTTTAACCCTTAATGGGTTCTCTAGAAAAACCTCACAACGCACCCAAAAGATTGATAAATATTCCACCCTTGTCAATTTGTTGTGGATTTATCGAAGAAACAAAATAAATGTTGTAATCAAAAAATAAAAAAATCAGAAGTGAATGCTTTTTTTCCTGTTAGTCGAAACATTGAGTTCGACCGCAAAGATAATTTAATCTGGGAAACTACCACTTTGAAACGAGAAGCAAGTGTTCCTGAAAGCAGCAATAGCCCCAGATTTTATTTTCACTTTAACGAGTGCCTGATAGGTATGTGCTGATTATCTAGGTAAATTGCAGATTACCTAGGTAGTTTGAGCAATTTTTCGGCACTTCAACAATTCACCCTAATTAATCTGCACATCAGCTAGATAATTTGTAGATCGACCGATCTCAACATTTTAGTGATGTTTTAAAAATTAAGACCTTTGTTTAGAGTTAAAGATAAAGGCTGTTCCTATTTTATTTTCACTTTAACGAGTACCTGATAGGTATGTGCTGATAATCTAGGCAAATTGCAGATTATCTAGGTAATTTGAGCAATTTTTCGGCATTTCAACAAATCACCCTAACTAATCTGCTCATCATAATTTGTAGATCGACAGATCTCAACATTTTAGTGATGTTTTAAAATTTAAGACCTTTGTGTAGAGTTAAAGATAAAGGTTGTTCCTATTTTATTTCCACTTTAACGAGTACCTGATAGGTATGTGCTGATTATCTAGGCAAATTGCAGATTATCTAGGTAATTTGAGCAATTTTTCGGCATTTCAACAAATCACCCTAACTAATCTGCTCATCATAATTTGTAGATCGACAGATCTCAAAATTTTAGTGATGTTTTAAAATTTAAGACCTTTGTTTAGAGTTAAAGATAAAGGCTGTTCCTATTTTTTTCTCACTTTAACGAGTGCATTATAGGTATGTGCTGATTATCTAGGTAAATTTCAGATTACCTAGGTAATTTAAGCAATTTTTCGGCACTTCAACAATTCAGCCTAATTAATCTGCACATCAGCTAGATAATTTGTAGATCGACAGATCTCAACATTTTAGTGATGTTTTAAAATTTCAGACCTTTGTTTAGAGTTAAAGATAAAGGCTGTTCCGTTTTTAGTATTTTCTTTGTAGAACTTAATGGATACCGCGTCTTATAATCAGTAAACAAAAGCAAACAATAAGCGTGTTTGTTTTTTTGACAGTTTTTTTATTTTGACGCGTTAGTTTTCATGCAGGTTAGTTCTGGTGACAAAAATAGTACAACCACTGGGGTGGGGGGATTCATTGTTCAATGCCGTTTTCAAATCGATAAGAACAGACTTCACAACAGAGATTGCCTCATTTCTTATCTCATTGTTAATGAGACTGCATCACCCTTCTTGAACCTTGAGAAATTTTATTTTTTAAAAAAAAATTATATAACTTAGTTGTATCCAGGCGGTGATAAGTTCGTACTCCCAGAAAGTGGGATGGGTCTTATCTATTAAAATTTTATTTACCTTCGTGATAATTCCATCTGGTGAGATAGATAAGAAAACGAGGCTGGATGAAATTTAGACAGATTTGAAAAACGTCTTGCTAATTAACAATCATCAAATTAAAGGGGAAAAGTGATAATTTATTAGCATCGCACATAATTTGCAGCACACATAATCTCTTAAAAAGTTTATTTTTTATACAAATCTATCATAAAGATTATCTTTCTAAACAGATTATCTTGTCCGAACAGAATGAAAAATGCCGCAAATAATTTTAATTATTTCTAGTGGGTCGTCAATCGTAAAAAACTTTGAGAAACACTGAATTATATAGTCGAATGGTTGCAATTAAATATGAAGTAACATATCTAGTAAATACTTGTTTTAGATCACTGAACCTTCACTTTCCTTTATACTATTAGTATTAGCTCCTTTTTGGGCGACGAAAATTTACCGTTTCGATCCAATTTTGACTACTTTGTCCAGAATTCCTTGAAGTCAAAGACTTATATCTATTAATTAACTTATAATCACCCAAAGTCTTGAAAAAGAATATCAGAATCAGTCATAATGCTGTATGCAGATAGCCTGTCTCCTCTAAGTTTGTTTCAGTTCCGACATTTCACAAAAAATAATTAAATAAAAATAGGATTAAAATTTGTTGATTTTATTGGGATATCCTGTACGAAGTGTATATCTAGAAAATCAAAATAGATGATCATCACACGAGAAACACTTTGGATCGAAAAAAAATATGTCGAAGTCTCCTGTGAACTGACTTCTTATCGTTCTATCGTAAAAACAAACTTTCTTTTAAAATATTTTAAGGTGTATCTAATAACAGAGATATTCTCTGGCCAAGCGTTTAAACAAATTTTGAAAAAGCTTCCTCTTAATATACAGAAACTATGTTAATTTTAAGATGTTTGACGTCATTATGACGCAACTTACCACTGGTATGTATTTCTTATGTCCTGATCAGGGAATATAATTTTTCAGGAGATGTTCTTTCTTTTTCTTTTGCAGTAATCTATTAGTTTAATGTAATACTTTTAATTCTTGTGCCTTTTTATGAATGGAAATAAATCTTTTTAAAAGATAGGTATGTTAGATCTAACACTTATTTTTCTGTGAAACGCAATACCATTCTTCATTACGTTTATAATAAAATTACAAAACTATTATTATCCAATATCTTCTTCCTTTCAGTTCAGTTTAGCTTTTAATTTGTCGTTTGGACAAGACGAATTTGGCGACTCGTTTGCTTAGTTTTAATTATAGTTTGATGTTATGAAATATTTATTATTTACACTTATTTTTCTGCAAAACGCAATACCATTCTTCATTACGTTTACAATAAAATTGGGTATACTATAGCCTACGTCACAGATCGTGTTATTCCTACTAAATTTAACTAGTAAACAGCATTTTCTGCGAACCTAATTTCTAGCAACAAGTAAAAGCATCAAACCTAATGTCTTGTTATCAGTCGCTACTCGCCAGGTTGGAATTGTATTAGCCTAGTATCTTTGGAAATAATTTATATTGTTGTTTTACCGAAGTTTATGAATTTAGTAAGCATATTTAAAACTCAGTTTATTAATTAAACTAAAAGGTAAATGTTATTCCTAGTAAGTGGAAGTAGTTGTGCTTTTTTCATATTATACCCAATTACAAAACTATTATTATCCAACATCTTCATCTTTTCAGTTCAGTTTAGCTTTTAATTTGTCGTTTGGCCAAGACAAATTTGACGACTCGTTTGCTTAGTTTTAATTATCGTTTGAATGTTATGAAATAATTTCTACTACTCTCTTGTAGTAGATTAACGTGACGCAAACGAATTTCTATTATTACTCCCTCCGAAAATAGAAAACGCGGAAAATTAACATATCAAAAACAGAAGAGGTGACAAAAAGCGAAAAAATCGCACGTCATTTCTGTCAAAACATCATCTGAATTTCATTTCGCAAATCATTACCAAGGGCTTCACGTCCCGCACAAACATTAACCCTTGCAGTCAGAGAGGGACTCCCCGTAAAAGCAATTAAGCACGGAGAAACAAAAAAGAACTCGAGTGTTATCTTCGATTCAGGTGGCATTGGAACGTTGCCTAAAATCAAGAGTAAACACCTCAATGCCAAGTCTTTTCAGTGTCACCCACCTTTTCTTCAGGTGATGTTTTAGAAGAAAAACACACCGCCCTACTGTGTTTTTCAGATATCGTAAAGTACTTGTGTCAATATTTTTGCATTTTTAAAAAGGTTTGTTTTTTAATATTATCGATTTCGTCTCGGCATATGTGCACAACAATTGTTTCTTGTTTCTGTCTACCATAGATAAGAGAACGTCTTTAAATAGATATTGAAGGTCTTAGATATTTTGAAATCGAACATATGTGGGCTAAACTATATTAATCAAGGCTTTTTTTTTTTCAATTTTCATTTTTTAGTGAAAGTAAATGATAAGTGATGTACTGGAAAGTAAAAAATCTAAGTTTAGATGAGCTCAAAATCAATAATTAAGTGATAGTTAATATCCCAGCAATATGACAACAAACTGTGTGCAGTGAATAAAAAAGCAATTCCACTATTTACGAATTTGCAGATTTCAGAAGCATAACTCAACTTTAAAAAATTGGAACAGTTTTAATATTTTTTGGTATCATTTACACTTCCTTCGATTTTTAGAGACTTTTAAAAATTTAATTATTTTTTAAAATTAAAAAAACAGGTGTTATAGACATAGCACAAGATGTTACATCCGTAACAGCCTATTTTTAATTATTAAAAAATTTTAAACCTCCAACAGTTTTTACAAATTTAAGTATGTCTAAATGATAAAGTCATATATTCAGAAAATTTGTTATAACTGCTAGAATTTTAAACCAGATATAATTTTAGCACAGAAACAAATTATCAAGTTTTCAATCATATTACAGGTATTAATATGTGATATTTTAAGACCAAAAATATCCTTTTAATTTTAAACTTTTAACAAGGAATAATTTAAAACTCAATGAGTATTATTTTCGATTCAAAACAAAATCAACCAAAATAAAAACCTTTTCAGCTTGCGAAGGGACCTAGGGAGCGCGGTATCGGTCTTCATTATTGTTCTACAATGAAGTGCTTGGCATCGCGCGCAGGCCGTAGATATACCAAATCAGGAGAATTATCCCCTCCTGCAGAGGATCAAAATTGTGATGGCAAGTCTTCAGATCTTTATCAGAGATGTTTCCCAGGCCGTCGCCAATAGCTCATTGGGAAGTTCTAGTGAGATATAAAAAAAGTACTACTACTACAAAAATCTAATATAATCTAGAAAAGACTATTTTTTTAATACTTGAACGTTTATCAAACGTTCAAATATTAAAGTAAATGTTACAATTTAAACTAAACGTTAAAAAACGTTACATTTTAAAAGAAACGTTCAAATATTAAAAAAATAACGTGTCAAAACATTTAATTTGCTAATTTTAGGACTTTTTTTTTCTCCAAAATCTATGATGTCATACTTCTTGCCAAAAACTGTTACCAATTCTCTATCTTCCCTCCAGGCTTGACATAATATGCGAACGGCCCCTGAGTTTCTATAACTATAGCTGAAATATTAATTTTAAAACAATTTTCTCTCTAATTCATCCACTAATGGAATTTTGAATAATAAAATGGGAGAAATCCACAATTTACGAATGTCATATTATAGACTTGAAAAGTACATAACTCAGTTGAAAAGAATTAAACACTTTTAATAATTTTTGCTCAAACAGCGCTTGGTGACACCATGTTTGCTTCTTTTCACATGTTAAAATTTTAGATGGTTCATTTAACACAGTTAAAATTTTCATTCTAAAATTACGGAAAAATAACTGGCAGCAGTTAGTTCAGGCAACTAACCGTAAAGTTAACGGTAAAGAACATTTCTTACATTTATGGTATTAAAACCATTTAATTAGGTTAATGAACCATGAATACAAAACTATGCAGTTTTTTTTAACCATTCACAACTAGCATGGTTACAAAACCGTAAAAAAAGAAATTTAAGTGAACAATTGGAGTTATGCTTTTCTATAGGTAGTGTTCGTTGAATACTGTTTATCAAATGAACCATGGAATGTATTTTAATTAGTTTACCTGGTTGTTTCACCTATCGTAAGAGATGAGAAATAGTAGACTTTTTTTGTGTTTAATAGCTTTACGGTGCTGCCATCTATGCATTAAAAAGAATATCGAATTCTAATAGTCCAGGGTCACAAATTGGCGAATGAAAAAAGCAGGAAACTCTTCATGCTTTGAAGGAAATAGAAGCATTGTGGTGTCAAAGCTGGGACTCGAACCCCCGTTCTATCGGTCATCGGGCTATCAGAGTAGCCCTCTCGACCATAATATGTACCCATCTGCAAGGAAATAAGTGGCTTAATTAATTGTGTTCAGTTAGTGCTACAAAATTCTGGTTATTTAACAATATATTTTATTAGGTGGAAACAGTTAATAAACATTTTTTCTCACAATTAACAGTTTGAATACCATCTTATTTTTGGTTATTTCACTGTTTTGTTTAAATATGGAAAAATAACAATTAATTAAATTGTTATTTAACCGTTTTTTTAGAGAAATTTATAACAGTGTATATTAATTTGAAATTAGCGTTTTTAAGCACAGGTATAAACGATACATAAACAAAAACAAATAAAAATATTATGCTTCAAGTTCAAAATTTAATGCACAGTAGGGGAAAAAAATTGAAAATTAGAAATGTTAAAAAATGTATGTGGGAAGATTATAATAAATTTTTAATTAAAAAATTTATGCACAATGGAAAATTTAATAATAAATGATATTAAAATAATTAGCAAATTAAAAAAATATTATAAGTATAAAAATCAAAATATTATATTAAGTAACTCAAATTCTGGTCATACTAAAAATGAAAAAAGTACTTCGCTTCTAGATATGGAAAAAAAAATCAATTCCAATCAATTCTAAGTTCTACGTCAATTCTAAGAAAAACCTACACAAAACTTGTTTAAAATGAAAATAGTTGCTTGTTAACTGCAATTCCAATGGCAAATTATTTTATAATGTTTACATTTCTTACTGCATGTTTACAATTTTTTCTAATTGTTTTACCAAAAACTGTATTATTGTTGATTATGGCGGCTTTTTGAAATTAAAAAAAAAATATTCTGCCGAAATTACTCAATAACAATAACACTTATGCTAAACGGTGATCAAATATCAATCAATATTTACTGTCTTACATTTATTCTGAATGGCTTGCAGGTTTTCTACTCTGAGGGGGGGAAAAAGAATGGGTAAAACTACCACAATATGGTAAAATTTATCGTGTTTCTGGCTCTATGGGAACACCAAAAAGCTGATTGATATTTTCTGAAGTGTTTCGTAAGTATTTTGATAAATTATTTACAAAATATGATTCTATAAGGTGTGAAAAAATTTGGTAAATGTGGTAAAATTTAGTTATTAAGTTAAAATGCGATGATTTTATTATAATACCTTATAGTATGCAATTAAAAGCCATTTTTTTCGGTTTAAGTTACTTTTCTGTTTTGTATTTTTCACTAAATGTTTTTTTTTTTAATTTTTTTGAATTTTTTTTATTTACTTCTAATGGCACATTAAAAGACAATTAAACACTAAATTTTTTTACTAAATGTGCGGTAATAAGAACTATAATTTTGAAAATCAGAATTTAAGCTAAATCGTTAACGGTTTAAATACCCCATAGTTTGGTTTATCTAGAAATATGTTTCTAGAAATATGTTTTTTTAACCAGAAATTTTATTGGTAATGATAAATGGTAAATTGTTCAGAATTTTTTCTTTACCAGGTAGAAATACCATATGTGATTTGATACTTAAGAGCCTTAATAATAATGCCCTAAAGGTACCAAATAAACTTAACAATTCCAATCAAAAATAAAATAAAAATTAAGAAATTTCCTTATTCTTAAGATATTATTCTACATAAAAAAAAATCTACGAAAACTTCATTTTTCAAGACAATAAGCAAGTATAAATTGCTTTAAAAATGAAAGTAAATCTTAAAGAAAATTCTTATTAAACACAATTCCATTTGGTGGCTGTCCCACATTTCGAAAAACTGAAATTATTCTGCGCATTCTTTACACAAATAAAATGGCTATCTGTTTCCACAATCTTGAGAAAAGTTAAAAGTTTTATGAAAATTATACTTGTCTGAAGTAGTTAAACTTGTTTTATTCATATAGTTATAAGAATAATTTACTTAGGTAATGTTTTCATATGAATAAATCAAATTTAATTGCATTCTATTTGGAATGCTTCCATGAATGCTTTATTTCAGAATAATAAGACTTCAAACTAAGAAATCAAAACCAAAAACTTTAGAAAATCGGCCATTTTAGTATAATTATAGTAATTTTTGCTCTGGAATAAAATATTCATCTGTATGTTATAAAGCAATTAAATGAAAGAAAGTAAACTGCCGGAGTTAATGTAAAACACGATAAAAAAAATGTAATTTAAGAGGATTTGTGAATGCGAAAGTTAGAGTAAAGAAGAAAGAAGTTAGGGTATTTAACATTTTTTAAAGTTTTTCTTGAGAAAGATATGACATCTGAATTTAATAATTGATATTAAAGGATTAAATTAAAAGTTGGCAGATGAAATCACATACGGTTTTAAAAAAGCAATGTTTAATAATAAGCCTTTTAATTGTGTTATATATTAAATGATACTAAAAACAGTTTTAATATTGCAATTGGCTTTTTTTATATTCAATATTTAAAACACAATCTGAAGTAAATTTACGTTTTAAACGAAAATGTTACTCGGGAATTTACTTAAATATAAAAACAATTTTTAAAAATGTATTTACAGTTTATTTATATTTTGCATTACATGTCTAATTCAAAAGTTTTAAATGTAAAATTATAAAAAAAGAAAGAAAAAGTATTAAAAATATTATATAAAGAAAATAAAAAATGGTAAAAGTGAATAATTACAAAAAAATGGAAAATGAAAAATAGTTTCTTTAAATGGAAAAATTAATAAATAAAAAATAAAACAAAAATTTAAATGGAAAATAATTTTTAAGAATGGAAGTCTATTAAAAAAGAAATATTTCAGCAATCTTCAGTAATAATTACTATACCAGCAATGCTACAAGAAAACGAAAGGTAAACTTATTGCTTTAAAATTATTGTAATTATCAGAAATTTCATTGAAGGAACAGAATTATCATTTATTTAGGCAGATATGTTCTCTATGAATGTTTTAAAACAGTTTTTATTCTTTGAAACATATCAAATTTTGAAAAAAATTGAATGAAAAAGCGTAGTTGAAACTTTGAGTTTGTAACTTTGAGTTTTAGTTTATTTTTCTTAAAAAATTGATACTGCAAAAAGAATAGGAATTATAATTTTAAAGAAATTTATGCATCATGGAGAAAAACATGCTGTGAAATTACCGCTTTGTATGGTAATACCATTTCAGGTTTAAAAAAAAAAAAAAAAAAAAAAAACGTTATTTGTTTAATAAAATCAAAATATACAACATTAACGGTTTACCGGAAATTCTGGATTTCTGAATTATAGTTCTTATTACCACACATTCAGTAAAAAATACATAACTGAAAAGTAAATTTAACCGAATAAATGGTTTTTACACCATGCTCTAAAGCATTATGATAAAATTACCAAATTTTACCACATTTTATTACCTGTAATAAAATTATAACTTACAGTTAATTTTACCAAAGTCATTAACGAAGTGCTTCGGAAAAAATTACAGAGTTTTTAGGTGTTCTAATAGAGCCAGAAACATGGTAAATTTTGCCATATTCTGGTAGTTTTCACCATACCTTTTTTTCTCAGAGATGTATAACGTAGCCAAATATAACTTCATTTAATCGTTTTTAAAAATGTTAATGTATCTTATCATAATTCATCTTCCTTCCTTTAGGATTGGTGAAAACCTAAACAAAGCTGTTACACTAAAATTCACTCATAACAGTTACAGAATAAATAAGCAATAGGAAACAGGCAAAAAGAGTTGTTTTCTACAACAAAAAAAAGGAAGAAAAAACAGCAAAATATTGAAAAATAAGAATTCAAGATTGAATGTCTGTGTATTTGTAATTTTTTTATACTATTAACAATTACAGACTTTAAACCGTAACGCAGCGGCCTTCTAAGGTTCTTTTTGTCCTAGTCACAAAGCCCCCAATGATCATAAACAGAAAGCGATGCTGTAATTTTGAGGAATAAACTCACCGCGATTGAGCATCTCTGTCATAAATTCAATTTATTCATGCTTGTTTACTAATAATTTAATTGGGCCGTATGATAAATAAACTATATACAAAGAAACGAAAATTCTATTTTGATTATTTATGCAATGAGAAAAAAATTATGGTCAAAACCATTAGACTATTAGACAAAACTATTAGAATATGATAAAATTGACCATGTTTCTGTCTCTGTGGAAACACTAAAAACTTCGGTAATTTTTACCAAAGTGGTTTGGTAATTATTTTATTGAAATCAACAATTCAATATGTTTTCATAATCAGCGATAAAATTCGGTGAATGTCTTAAAATTTGATAATTTTATCATGATACTTTAGATCATGGCATAAAAAAGGCTTATTTGGTTAAATTTACTTTTAAGTTCTGTGTGGTAATCAGAATTGTAATTTTGAAAACTAAAATTTCCGGTAAACTGTTACCGTATGAACGGAAAAATTACTAAATGAATGGTTTGTATACCGTATATTTTAATTTTATTAACCTGAATTACGTTTTTTTACCAGAAACGTTATTACTATACGGTTTGATAATTTTACCAGAATTATTTTAACCGTGTGGAAAAGCATTTACGTAACATGCGCAAGAGACAACACTTTTGAATTTAATCGTCTGGGTGTTTTCCTAATTTATTTTTTTATTAGCGTATGATAAGAGTATAAATATCTACTATTTTCTCCATCGAAATAAATTAAAGAACAAGAAAAATAGCGAGTAGTTAAAATACTTAAATCAAATTATAATTTACTTTTAGGTACTAAGAACTAACCAACTTTATTTTCAACACTTGACATCTTTACAAAACATCCATTATTATTATGGAACTTAATTAAAACAAATAACCAAACGATTAAAAAAGAATTTCATAGATTCAATTAAAAATAATAAATGAAAACGATAATCTTATTCTCTGACTAACAATTAAATTTACTGATATTGCTCACTTTAACTCAAAGAGCGTTGCCATTTGCCTGCGCCTAAAAATAATAAATTATTTTCCGTATGTTTGGCATTAGAGTAGGACTCTTTAATTTGTAGTTCTTAATAAATCAGTGGCCTTAATAAAGCTGTAGTCTTGATACATCTATGGTTTTAATATTTCTGTAGTGGTATTAAGTTTCTAACTAAGCATTAGATCGAATTAGAATATTGTTTAGAACTTAATTTCAAAAAAGCATTAATTCGAAAGGATTAAAAAGTCTCGTTTTTAAAATTATTTATCAGCAATTGAAATATTTATAAGTAATACTTGCTCTTCGATTTCATGTCTTAAAATAGCAATCATTTCACTATGCTTACAAAAATAGAACATTAAACATTATATATATCTCTTATCAAGGTATGTCTAAGATGGTGTCATCGAATCAAAGGTCTTTGTCTTACGTCAGGGAATCAAAGAGCTTCCAAGATTCTAGATAAAATTCCTCCGATTTGCAATTCCGATGACTTAATTTCTTAATACGATCAATAACTTGATAATAAATGTAACCAAATCAAATTCTTTCACCATTATTTAAGGGGTAAAAAAAAGTACTTTGAAATTTCAACATCTGTCTCCATACCTTCTTTATTTATCTTAAAAGAAATGTGCGAAAGCTCACGTCTTCACTATTGTTTGTGAAATGTGTTTATCACTGATAATTCAAAGTAAATTCCAGTAATAGGCTGGGGAATTAGTTGCTTTGAACCACTTATTAGACACATTTTCCGGATTGGTTCAAATAAACACAGCTTGCGTCTTGGCACGTACAACTTTTTGATGGGAAAACATCAAGTGTTTGATGATTATGTGTTGATAATGAGACCCCTTTTAGAACTTAATGACCTAATTAGCAAATTTTTAAAATTGAATTTATCGTGAATTGCTAAAGTACGCTTGTGTTGTACACACAATATANATCAGGGCAATAATCCCGATATTTTGGTGGATTATTCGTCAAAATAACAGGAATAATGAGGCCATATTCTGCATAATCTTTTTGTATTTCATAATTTCCAACTAAACTCCGTCTGTTTTGACGGGACATGTGTCTCCCCCTCTCCAGCTGGGAGGGGGCTGAGACTTCTGCTTCCGTTTAGTAAATAAAAAAGATTATGCAGAATAAGGCCTCATTATTCCTGTTATTTTGACGAATAATCCACAAAAATATCGGGGTTGTTGCCCTGATATATATATATATATATATATATATATATTCAATATTTTTCACCATTTTAACCTATGTAATTTTATAATGGCGATTTCAAAACACGAAGAGAGCAAATGGTTCTTGAGAATTTACACTAAGGAGAAAAATATGGTCAAAACTACCAGAATTTGGTAAATTTTACAGAGTTTTTGACTCAATGGGAGCGTCAGAAAGCTCAGTAAATTTTACCGAAACACTTTGGTAATGATTTTGGTAAAAATCAACGATAAAATATTGTTTTATAATATGCGATAAAATTTGATAATTTTATCATGATGCCCTAGACAGAGCATGTCATAAAAACCATTTGCTCGGTTAAATTTACGCATTAGTTTTGTATTATTTACTAAATGGTGATAATAGGAACTATAATTTTGAAAGTCTGAATTTTGGATAAACCATTACCAGATGAAAGAAGAAATTATCAAATGAGTGGTATAAATACAGTATATTTTGGTTCTATTAGCCAGAATTATGTTTGTTTTACCAAACGTATCATTACCATGATCATACGGTAATTTTACTGTACAGTAATTTTATAAGAATTTATTTCTCCGTGTAAGGTAAAACAAATACGACTTTTTTAAAGTTTTATTACTCAAAATCGAAACTATTTTGAAATTAAGCACCACATAATTCTATGAAACATCACACGATCACACTAGTTATTGACATAATCACACTAGTTATTGACATAATCATATCACACTAATCGATATCACACTAGTTATCACACTTTCGATATCACACTAGTTATTGACATAAATCTTTACAAAATGCTCGTATAGTAATTTTGCACTTTATATCGAAATACACGTAATATCAAAATTCGTAGTACAACTCTCGCAATCTCCATATCAGTGTTTTTAATGTATTATTAAATGGCATTATCTACACGACAATTGTCATTAACAGGCGTCCACCAAATGGTAATTTCTTAATCAAATGTCAAAAGACACGACAGTCATCAGCATCGAATAGTGCAAATACCTTAATTGTACTGTCCGAAAATATTATTAATCACCGATTCCCAAACCTATTTAGCCTCAGGTTGATACGTTGCGTGCGGGATTATGAGGCTTAATTTTAAATCTCATTTGGATCCTGTTCTGCTCCAATGATCGCCAGATAAGTGTTTTGGTGGTCACCAACAACCGCCACATGCACCATCGATGCGTCAAACAGGTGAAAGATGCTGTTTCTAAACACTTAAGCCATTGTAATAATTTAAAATTCTGCGCAATGCTGATAGTTTGACACATATACATAGCACTATGGATGTCTACTGGAGCAAAAAGCGACAGTTGGTCGTGTGCGCCTCTTTTCGGAAAGAAATTGTCGGGTTTTCGAATGAATTTTTCAATCCATCGGATCAGAAAATTGCATTTTTATCTTCCTCATAGTTTACAGGATGAGGTGTTTTTTTTATTAGTGTTTTATAAAGTTTATACAGTTATATTAGATATACAGCACCTGGTTTGGTGTCAGAGTTTGACAAAAGGAGTGTGGTTTGTAGCCTAGAACTATTAAAGTCGTAAATATTGCTTAGCTGGAGTTGTGGAATGTCACGGTGTGTTCTTCGATATAGGAACTGATCGTGACACAGCTTGTGTTACTTTTTTTTGTAACTGTTACTTGCGTGTTTCCATTTGTTTCCGTGAATCAGTATACTATTTTAACAGTTGTGGGAAAAATCAACAATAATTAAAAACAGCAGTATTTTTTGTTATAAATTTATTGTCAATAAAATGATTTTAAATAATGAAATTTGGGAAATGATATTTTATTCGGAAGTTATATTCTATTTCTGCCGATTGGCCTGTGTAGGGGTTAGGGAACTGCCCTTGCATCAGAAAGGTTCTGGGTTCGAATCCCAGACTTTTCATTCTCTGTACTATCTTTCTTTACTGTGGGAGCAACGTTGGCCCACCTAATATGGTGCCCCTGAAAGAGTGACCAACAAATCTGCCCTTCAGATGCCTGTATGACGTAGGTCATTCCCCAGGCGGTCATTAGAAGAAAAAAAAAGAATCTATTTTTTTTATCTTCGAAGGACGGTAAAAAATCTATCATAAAAGTATACAGTATTTGATAGAGCTATAATCGGCATACTTATAAAATATTTTGTACCTATACAGGGGTATATTTTGTACTTATAAAATTGCACCAATTACCACAGAACGTCGGTATTACCTATTTTATTTTATAACCGTCGTTGAACAGCTGACCCAATTATTTTGGTTTACGACTGCTGATGTTCAACTCCATAGCCTTGTAATTTAGAACCAATTTACAAGACAAGGAAACTTCTGGATCAATACCCCCAGAGGTATGATTTGTTATGGGAAAATGGAGGACTTTGTGACTCGACATATTTGACGTGCATCAGTCACCATTTACTACACGGGGAGTCTTCGGCCGGTGGGGATCGAACCCACGAACCCTTGGACATTGGCCCCCGTGTAATCATTAGTATAAAATTCAACATATTTGAGACGCTCTTCATGGGTCTTAAGGTCTTCGAAGTAGGCAGANGCTTACGACTACTAATGCTCAACTCCGTAGCATTGTAATTTTGAACCCAACCCAGAAGACGAGGGAACTCCTGGATCAAGTATTGGGAGAAATTTGCCTTCGTGGAGGACTTTTTGATAACCCGCATTTGCGTTACATGGAGAGGAAGTCCACGAGAACCTCTCACGGTTAGCTTGACGGCAAGGGGTCTCTAACCCATGGTCCGTCTACCACGGAGGATATTTCACGTCAGCACTGTGGTCGGTGCGAGCCGGANGCTAACCCATGATCCGTCTACCACTGAAGATATTTTACGTCAGTACTGTGATCAGTGAAAGCCGGATGCGTAATTCGTATCGACCAGTCGTCGCCGGGATCGAACCCCGGTTCACCTCATTGGAGGGCGAAAGCTCTATCCCCTGAGCCATCGCTATCAAAATTAGGCATCAATAATAGAAAAACGAATTTTTAAGCAAATTAATACCATTTCTTCATTAATTCTGCATTTTAATACGTAGCTTTTTCTCTTTTTTTTTACTTCAATTTGTAACTATTTCCAAAATTAATTATTATTGAAGTCAATAAAAATATTGACGTTTTATAACGTTCCTTTTCTATTAATTAGTACAGTTTCTCTTTTAATTTTACTTTTTGATTCAAAACTTTCTTTTAAATTTCAATTACCGTTGATTTTAAATTATTTAGTTTTATAGTAACACGTTTTAAAAGTATAACTATGAACAAAATAAACGCATGGTTTCATTTAACCTTAAAAATATAAATCTGGGGGGGGGGTGCTATCACGACTACGTTGATTATTCAGATAACTTGTCATAAAGAATAAAAAATAACTAAGTAATACAGAATTGATTTTTTTATTAAAGCTGTAAGCTAGCAAACATCACTGCTGTTATCTTTGAAATATTTGGATGCCTTCATAATGCATCCATTAAAATTGCTGATATTTCTTGTCGCTGTATGTCGTCGGGCTATTTAATTGCTGTAACTATGCTATATTAACGAAAATAATGATTCAAGAAGGAAATTTTAGGAAAAAATAAATAAAAATAATATTATTGAATGTATATAATTATTCTGGGAGCGAAATGTATAGTTAGAAATAATCCCTCGAAATGTCACGCAAGCAATGGCTGAAAACTCAATCTTGCTAACATTTAAGCATATTCTGTTTTCACTACTTAATATAATAGAAGTATTGCGCAATAGAAATTTCCATTATTTCTTCACTGTTTAAGTACCAGCAAATAACATTTCAACATCCATCGTGTTCACAATACGAATATAAAACTTTCTGAAGGTCGATTTCAAGCTAAGAAAAATAAACAGTTTGATTTTTTTCATTACGCATTTAGTACAATTTAAACATTACCGGATATCCTATGGTGCTGCAACACTCATTTAATGGATAGATACAGTAATATTAAATTATTATAGCACTGAAACGTCACGGTGATGTCTCTACAATTATTAATTGAAACCGCTATCTCTAAAAGCGATTAGACGTCAAAAAAATCTAATTTTTTTAAAAAGGACAAAAAATTGTTTTTCAAGAATCTGTTAATTGCTAAATATGTTTCAAGATCGTGGAGGGAATTTGAAATGAAACATGAGATGAATGAAAAATAGCTTTATGTTAAAAAGCCAAAATCAGTTCAAAAGCTGTACTTATGGTTAAATAAATCAAAATGTACGATATTTGAGCCATTCATTTCTTAATTTTCCCACACATATGGTAACGTTTTACTGAAAATTTTGGTTTTCAAACTCTTGGAGTCAAACCCCCGAGTTAGCGAACCCCGGGTTAGTGAACCTCGTTTTAGCGAATCCCTATTTAGCGAATTTCTCGATTCAACGAATTTTATGAAGTTAATGAAGTAGATTTATAGGATACAATGAATGGCGACTTCGGAATCTAAAGTCGATGATAATGAGTCTCCAGTGATAACTGTTACTTTTTCTGATGTTCTGCACTGTTTGGAAACAGTGAAATCTTACCTAAAGCAGTAAATAAAGGAGTATTTTCTTCTCATCATGACGATGAAAAAGAACTTTTTAAAGTAAGAAGTAAACAAACCTTACTCACGAAATGCTGTAGAATTTAAAATTAATCAGCGCGTAATCATTCGCTGTATTTTAAGTTCCTGAATAAAAAATGCAAGATTTCTATTTATTTCGTGTATTTGCTTATTGTTCGGATATTCCCTAAGGTTAGTCAATTTTTTATTTATTTTGCCCCCGATATTGCGAATTTTCTTCGATTTAGCTAATAATATTTTCGGTCCCTATGAATTCCATAAATCGGGGTCCAACTGTAGTTCTTATACAAAAAAAAATGCAAAATTTACATTTAGTAAAGTAAATTTAACCGAATAAATGACTTTCAAGCCATGCTCTAAGGTATCATGATAAAATTGCCTGATCTTTAATATATTTACTAAATTTTACCTCAAATTTTAAAACCATATTTTTTGTTATTTTTTACAAAATCATTACCATAGCGTATCGGTAAAAATTAGCTAGCTTTTTGATATCCCATAGAGCCAGAAACACAGCAAATTTCACCATATTCTAGTAGTTCTGACCATACCTTTCTCAGTGCAATAAAATATTTCATGTGTCATAAAATTTTAAAGTGTTCAATATTTTTCAAGAATTGAAATGTGCTCCATTTTGATGACGATCTTTTTTATTATAAACAATTTAAAAATATATATTTTTTGATGAATTTATTCTATCTTCTTAATGAATTTCTGATATAGTCATACTAAGTCCAATAAAACAATTTTCAGGTTCAATGTCCCTTTATCATTCTCAAATTTTGCTTTGGTCCCTAGAAACCTACTGAATTTATCAAACTGTTAAAACACGTGACTTAGAATTTTTATGCATCGTGCAAGTAAGATTCAGGTTAAGCCTTCTTCAGCTTAATAAGATGATACCAACGCTCATCATAACCAAAAGCAAGATTTAATTTGCACCAGGACATTAAGATCATAAAAATATAAGAATAATTACATGAAAAGTATAAGCTCTAGTGTTGATGTTTTATTTATAAGCAGCGTAATTTAAGAAGATTTCATGAAATGCGTTCCCTAAAATAGCATGAATTTCAAACCTTTCCTTATCGTAATGCTCTTTCATAACCCTTAGGCTCCCTCCTTTCAATTTCACGTATAAATCCCCTTTCATTAATAATTTCAGTATTGTATAAATAATTATATACAATTATTGCATTTTAATTTCTGCATTGCATTCAATAAAAATATAATTGTTATAAAAAAATTTAAACTATTACTTACTATATTATGATTATCATATTCAAAGAAGTAACTACGAGTTCGAAGCTAGTCATTCATTTTTTTTTCGTATAACCGTCGTTGAAAAGCCGACCCATTTTTTTGTGTTAATGCCATATAGCTTCAATCCTCTAAATTAATAAAAAACTAACTCAGTCGAATTTTCCGAAGTACAACAGAAGCAGTTAGTTATAAATCTTACCACGCTAAAGCTCCCAAGTCGGTTATCTTCACTGTACCTAGCTAATCTGCAGATAAATTGATTTGTCCAGTTAATTGTGTGGAATCAAGAATTTTCGCACTTTGATTGGAAGCACAAATATGCACATTGACAGCTTCGTATCGTTTGTTTCTTTCATTTTCTTACAATAAATATTCTCAGTTAATTCTCATAATTCCCATCCAATTGTATTAATATCTCAAACTGTTTGATTCCTTACACTTAGTTGTTTAATTAATTAATGATTGATTCAATCGACTGTTAATGTTCAACTCCGTAGCCTTATAATTTTGACCCTAATACATAAGACAAGGGAACTCCTAAATCAAATATTGGGGGGAATTTGAGAATTTTTGAGGGAACTAACTTGTATTTGCGTTACATGGAGAGTAAAACCACGAAAACTTCCCACGGTTAGCCTGACCGCACGAGGACTCTAACCTATGATCCGTCTACCACTGAGTATATTTTACGTCAACACTGTGGTCGGCATGAGCCATCGCTGGGATTCGAACCCAGTTCACCTCATTGGAAAGCAAATGCTCTATCTCCTGAATCCCAACGGCTCTAATCAGTCAAATTTTTTATATTTTTTTTATAACCGTCGTTGAACAGCCTACCCAATCTTATGGATTTACGACTACTAATGTTCATTTCTGCAGCCTTGTAATTTTGAACCCAATTCAGAAGATAGGAACTTCTGGATTGAGTATTGGAAGAATTTGCCTTCGTCCAGGACCTTTTGATGGAAGGTAACCCGCATTTGCGTTATAGGGAGAGGAAGACCACGAGAACTTCCCACGGTTAGCCTGACGGCAAGGGGACTCTAATCCATGACCCGCCTACCACTTAGGATATGAAGATATATCACGTCAGCACTGTGGTCGGTACAAACCAGATGCGGAATTCGTATCGACTGGGATTCGAACCCGGTTCGCCTCATTGGAAGGCGAACTCTCTATTCCCTGAGCTATTGCGGCTGTAATCATTCAAATTAATAAAAATCCTGATATTGATCCGAGTCCGCAGATGAATTCAAAATGATGCAAGTCCACAAATGAATATATAAGTCCAAGAAGTAATAGATTCTTCTGTGGGTTTTCTATCCGATGCGAAAGGAATGCTAATGAGGATGATATTTGGATTCCATTGGGTTGCAAAATTCAAAGTTTAAAAAGCAGCTGCTTTCTAGATGATAAAATTATAATATCAATAAGATATTTTTTCTATTGTTTGGTTTTGCTTGTTTACGCGTTAGAAAATAATTGATACAAATGCATTCATTAATTTCAAAATGTATTCATTTCCAGCATTACACGGTAATTTTTCCATAAATTTTTCTTTGTTACTTACTGTTTTTTCACAATCATCCATTCATTCATTATTTCATTTTTTTTTTATCAGCATCATTTAAAAGATTCTACTTGGAGAAAAAAATTCTGAAAAAATAACCGTACTGTATGGTCATGGCATTTTTGATTAAAAGGTTAATAAAACCAAAATATAAGGTATTTAAATCATTCATTTGGTAATTTTTCCGTTCATCTGGTAACGGTTTGCCGGAAATTCTGCATTTCAAAAGTATAGCTCTTAGAATCATACATTTAGTAAAAAATACAAAACTGAAAAGTGAATTTAACCGAATATGTGGTTTTTAAGTGTCTAAGGTGTCATAGTAAAGTTACTAAATTTAACCATATTTATCATAATATTTTATCACATAGTATAAAACCACATTTTACTGCTAATTTTACCAAAATCGTTACCAAAGCTCTTCGGTAAAAACTACCGATTGACTTAGTGTTCCCAATGAACCAGAAACACGATACATTTTACTACATTCTGGTAGTTTGGGCCATGTTTTTTTCTCAGTGTAGGTACTTTGAAAAACCATGTACAAAGCATCAGATACAAAAAGTGCAAATTATTAGATACAGAATATATAAGTACAAATTCTCTTATACATATTCATTGATACAAAGTATATATACAAGGCTTTAGATACATGCAAAGTTAAAAAACAAAATTGATGATAACGAAAAGATTGCAAACGCTAAGTTAGCAATTATAAATAGGATTACAATTTACTTTGAAATTGGCTGTTGTTTAGGCCTACATTTACAAATGTCTTCATGTATTCTAACTTTATTATCCACTGTTGTAATATTCTTATTTTACTCTCTCATCCCCTTCTTAGAGCATGGAAGATCCCTCTGGCATTTTTTTGTTTGTTTGATATTTCGATATGGAACGTAATATCAAGATAGTTATAATTTAATACATAACTACTTGGGTGGCAAAGCAATTATAGTTATAGTAAAAACCAACCTTTAGCAGTCGTTAATTTGATTTTAACAAGCGTAAAATTCGCACTGAACTTAAACCAAACCATTCTTTTATTGTGCATGGAATAATATTTTGAGAATACCTAACAAGCAAATGAAAGAGAAAAAAAAACTTTTCGCTAACAATCGCATCTTTTGATTCCAGACAATGTTCAATGGCTGATTGAATATACAACGGAACCGAAGCTAGATATTACCACTTCTAGTGATGCATAGCGCCTCAAACTTCCAAGAATTAAATTGGCGATGCCAAATTAAAGACAACAATCTTAAACAAAGAAACTATAAGCATCTCTGGAAGGTAAAAAAAAAAGTCGATGATAGAAAATAAGAAGCTTGAAAATGCAAAGCTCGGAACAGCAAATAGGCTTACTCAAACTTGAAAATTGGTTCTTGTTTAGATCCATATCTTACAGACAAGTCGTAATTTTTGCGCTATTCAAATTAGTTATCGCTAATATGAGGGTTGCGCAAAACGAAAAACCATTTTCTTTTATTGTTTTTGTTGCTGTACAAAAAAAATCAAGGTTCGCTAGAGTGTAACCGAATGGTCGAGGTGTGCAATTTTCACTATCTCTTAAGACTTCTTTTTTATTTTTTTTATTTTTACAACAACTTAAGTGGTGACAGCTTTGATGGCCTTTGCATGCCTGCTTGTAGTTAAGTTGGCATGATTTTCTCATTTAGTAGAAGACTGGAAATAGATTTCGTGATCTAATTTTCAATGTCGAAATCATGAAGGTAGCTAATTATTCAGGTGGAAGGAGTAATTTTAGGTGGTTCTATTGAAAGAAAGATCGCTTTGAGTACCCATGAAACAAAGACGTTTCGGGTATTACACTGCTATGGGTAATTACTTATAGTGGGTTTGTCACGGTATCTAATGTAGTTCTGGAAGAAATGGTTATAAATGTCATCTGAAACTTTATTGCAAAATCAATAATCATTTTAGTGTCGTGATTGCTGCTTAATTAAATGTTTCGTCTGATTATCTTTGAGGGAAAACAAGTTTTTTTAATGATATAATCTTTAATTTATTTTTAGTTTTTGACTCGTCTTAAAAACAGGAAAATCTTCCTGCGTAATTACGTTTTAGGGATTTGGATTGCATTGGCTATACATTTAGCATCTGACTCGTCAAAAAACTTCCTGTGTAATTCCGTTTTAGGAATTTGGATTGCATTGGCTATACATTTAGCTATTGACTCGTCAAAAAACTTCCTGTGTAATTCCGTTTTTGGGATTTGGATTGCATTGAGTATACATTTAGCTTTTGACTCGTCAAAAAACATTAAAATCTTCCTCTGCAACAATTAACGGAAAGTAATAGAAAAATATGTTTTAAAAAAAAATCAAAACCCATAGTGAACCGACAATGAGAAGAAATGTAGAGTCGTTGAAACAATCAGCGGAAAGTAGTAGGAAATATAAATGTAACAAAATGAAAATCTAAAGTGATCAAAAATGCAAAGTAGATAAAACAATTAACAGAAAGTAATATAAAATATGTGTGGAACGAAATTAAAATCTATAGTGATTCACAACAGTGGAAGTAAATGCAAAGTAGTTAAAACAATTAATAGAAAGCAACATAAAATATATGTGGAACGAAATTAAAAGCTATAGTGATTCACAACAATGAAAGAAAATGCAAAGTAGTTAAAACAATTAATAGAAAGTAATATAAAATATATGGGGAACGAAATTAAAATCCATAGTGATTTAATAACAATGAAGGAAGAAAAGAGTCGATGGCGTACGTAACAGAAAGTAATAGATAATATGGATGGAACAGAATCGAATTCCATAGTGATCCACAACAGTGAGAGAAAGAACAAAGAAGTTAAAGCAATTAAAGGAAAATAATAGAAGGTGTGTATGGAACAAAATTGAAATCCATACTAATTCAGAGTAAAAAATGGAAACGCAAAGAAGTTAAAGCGATTAATGAAAAGTAATAGAAAAAATGTATGGAGACAATCCTTGATCCGCAGCAATGAGAGTAAATGCAAATGAATTAAAGCAATTAACGAAAAATAATATAAACATGTGTGGAACATAATCAAAATCCATAGTGATCCAACAATGAGAGGAACTTCAGAGTCGTTAAGACAATGAACAGAAAGTAATAGGCAGAATGGATGGAATAAAATTAAAATTCGCAGTGATCTAACAACACTAAGAAGAAAGGTAGAGTCGTTGAAGCAATTAATGGAAAGTAATAGGAAGTATGACTGGAACAAAAACAAAACCCATAGTGATCCAATAACATTAAGAGGAATTGCAGTGTCGTTGAAATAATTAAAGGGGAGTAAGATATTGATGGCACAAAATATGTCCATAATGAGAAGAACTAAACCACATAGACCTAACTGCCATAAATGAAAAGACTTTCTAAAACTAGGATAATTATGTAATACAATACTATGAGAATAAAAACCTCAATCATTGATTTTTAAGGAAATAGCAAACAATGTCACAAAAAGTAAAATGGCGGAAACACAGAACTTCGACACAAACATTCCAAAAAAACCTTAACGAAACAAATACCTGAAACGTTGCTGCCATTTTGAAACGTAATTTCAAATGGAAAATAAGAGAGAACAAAGAGAAAAAGAAAGATATTAGATTTTTAAGGATGATTGAATCTGGCAATTCTCAAAGATAGAAGATGAAAAGAAAGGGCTGTGAAAATTGGCTAGAAATACATCAACAGAATCTTCTCGAATCCAATTGTGTTTTTATCACGTGGTTTCTTTCAAGAAAGGGTGAACTAATAAATCGCTTTAAACTCCGAAAATGGCACACAAAGTTTTAATGGTTATGTAATGTTTCTCACAGTGAAGGTTTTATTTCTTCAACGAACCCAATGAAGCACATATGAAAATTTATTTCAAAATATATTCAGAAGTAAGACTGTGAAACCAGTTATTTCTAGCAATATTCTCGCTTCGCTTGCTTTTTGTTAGCATCCAAGGAAGTTAATGCGCTAGAAATACGTTTTTTAATGTTACATGTAAAAACACTATTATTGTTTTCTTTGATTGAAGTAAATGCAAAGAAAACATCCGTTTGTAAAAGAGGGCTAATTTTGAAGAGTTTTATTACTAACATTGATAATTTCAAAATTGCTAGGTAGTGGGTAGCCAGCTGAAACTTGTAAAAACTTTCATGAAAGCATTTAGACAACAACACGAAGCATGGGCCATTAGTCGACAGACCAACGAAAATACTTTCGATTTTCGATTGAGAGAGTTTTTTTTGGAAGGATACTTTTGATCGTTTTACATATTACCACAAAGTTCCGGGTAAAAAATATATATTCATTTGATAGTGGGAGATATTGTTTTATATATTAACACAAAGTTCCGGTTAAAAAATATTTATTCATTTGATAGTGGGAGATATTGTTTTATATATAAACACAAAGTTCCGGGTAAAAAATATTTATTCATTTGATAGTGGGAGATATTGTTTTATATATTAACATAAAGTTCCGGGTAAAATACATTTATTCATTTGATAGTGGGAGATATTGTTTTATATATTAACACAAAGATCCGGGTAAAAAATATTTATTCATTTGATAGTGGGAGATGTGATAGTGGTATAGTGGGTTTTATATATAAACACAAAGTTCTGGGTAAAAAATATTTATTCATTTGATAGTGGGAGATATTGTTTTATATATTAACACAAAGTTCCGATTAAAAAATATTTATTCATTTGATAGTGGGAGATATTGTTTTATATATTAACATAAAGTTCCGGTTAAAAAATATTTATTCATTTGATAGTGGGAGATATTGTTTTATATATTAACACAAAGTTCCGGGTAAAAACTATATATTCATTTGATAGTGGGAGATATTGTTTTACTTATTAACACAAAGTTCCGGGTAAAAACTATATATTCATTTGATAGTGGGAGATATTGTTTTACTTATTAACACAAAGTTCCGGGTTAAAAATATTTATTCATTTGATAGTGGGAGATATTGTTTTACTTATTAACACAAAGTTCCGGGTTAAAAATATTTATTCATTTGATAGTGGGAGACATTGTTTTATATATTAACCCAAAGTTCCGGATAAAAAATATTTATTCATTTGATAGTGGGGGATATTGTTTTATATATTAACACAAAGTTCCGGGTAAAATACATTTATTCATTCGATAGTGGGGGATATTGTTTTATATATTAACACAAAGTTGAGGGTAAAAAATATATTCTTTTTTTTTAATTGAAACTTATTTTTTAAACAAATTCAGGAATGAAAATTGAAAAAATAGTGGGAAAAAATGTTTTTGTCGTGTTTTTTATTCCCTTCGTTATTACCGATTTTAATTTTCCAGTTTTAACTAACATTTAACTCTACATAAATTTGAACTTAATTCAACAAGCTTTTAATTCTCTAACACTTTAATAATTTTGTGGCAGAAAGCGGACCAGTTGGCATTTCTGTTATACATTTCAAGAAAGGAGGATAGCATAATGCAATATCGCAATGCACGAAAACACAATACAAGCATAATACAATTATACAAAGCGAAAAAAAAATTTAATCGTTTTGTATTATCGTATTATGTCTGACTAACTCAGCTACTCATATTTGAATGCACATAAAATTAAAAAAATTACCTCAACGGCCCGTTGTTGACTAAAGGGGTCATGGATGTGAAGTCTCACAATTTCAAAACAAATGGCATTATGGTGGCAACGTGATCAGAATTACTTTTAGTGCCAAACGATCTGGAGTTGGGCAGACAACAAACTGCCTCCGAGAACATACATAATATTGCAATTTATATTACAATGTATAATAATCGTAATATCTTGTAAAAATATTCTTCTTTTTCAGAAATATGCTTTTAATTACACGTTGATCATCAAAACAAAATGTTATTACCATCATGGGCAGATTATTTAATTACCATAATTAGTGAACTCTCTTTAATTAGTAACCTAATAATCCCTTCCCTCCTGAAGAAGTGTAATATTGCATAAATAATCTAATAATGAAATTATAATTATTAAAATAAGGACAACAACTTTCATCAGTGACGTAAGCCCAATAACAATACCACAAAAGATAATCTTTTACATAAAGAACACCTTCGCATTAACGTATTATGCGGAGATAAATCTTCAACTCATATTACAATGTCTATCTAGCATAACATCTAAGCAACCTTCAAATCCAAAAAGCAAGGTAAGAAAAGGATTGATATAAAGGTCACCATTCAAAGATGTGATCTGAATAAATTATCGACGGAAATTCGACGTTCGAATATCCCTTTAGAATATTGCAACGCATGGATATTCCCTTCGCCATTTTGTCGAAGTAATACACAAAACACTCGTATCATTAATGATACGATTTTTATTTATCGGTGTTTTTATTTATTTATGTATTTTTGAACGTTCGAAAAAAATAGTCCATAATTTTATTTCTTTACATATGAACTTGGTGTAGCCGTAGGTGTCTTGAAAAGCTAGTTGCGAGTTCGGTTTATGATGATGATAGCTACAAATCGGTTTCCTCAGTTGAAAAAAAAAGTTTTTTTTTTTTCCTTGATATTTTTTGTTTTAGATGCGTTTATATTCTGGTGTGTGTGGAGATTTTATAATCCAAAATTACGATATATCCGAATAATAAACATTAAAGTTCGCGATCATAAAAATACGATGCGAGCCATTTTGTGGGTGTTTGGATGATGCTTGCATGTATCTTAATGATGGCATTGAACTCTAATGCTTGTGACTTGCTTTATACAGATTTTATATGAATAATTTATTAAGGTTTAATGATAGTGAACTTTTGTTCTTGAAATAAAATAAAAAAACAAGCCTGGTTAAAAATTATTTGTTTTATAAATAAATTAACATTTATTTATGAAAAAATAATTACATTTTAAATATATTTGCAATGCGGTTTTCCCCTTTGATATTCTTTTTTATTTTACCCAGATGATAAATATTTTATATCATGTGTGTTTAGTATTTACAATAAAAAAAATTTATTATCGCATCGATATTACTCTCAGAAAAGTCAGTTCAATGTTGAATCCTAATACCGGTGCCTTGAAACGATAATACGAGGACAAAATTGCTACAAACTTATTAAACTGTTGAATAAGTGTTAAAATGATAAATTATTTACATTGAACCATAGTATGGTGTAATCTAGTTTAAAAGTAAGATAATACAGCACCATATTGACATTGCATCAAATTTGAACCACATTACGTTCCTTATACACTTCGAAATTTCTAACAAAATACAGCAGAATATATCGAAACCTTTAAAGTTCAGCGTGGTACTTTGCATTGCATAATGGGTGATAGAGTGTTTAACGTTGAACCATAAAAACGATACCATAATACGATGCGAAATGCTTCGTTTTATGGTTCATTGTATCGTTTATTGATTTATTTGTATGGTTTATTGCATCGCAACCTTAATTAGATGTTAAATCGAACCATGCTACAGTTTAAGTTGTACCATTGTATCATATATCGGATAGTATCCATAGTATCATGTATCACTGTGGTCGGTGCAAGCCGGATGCGAGTTCGTATCGACCAGCCATCACTGGGATTCGAACCCAGTTCACCTCATTGGAAGGCGAACGCTCTATCTCCCAAGCCATCGCTGCTTAAGAAGTACCATAATAAGGCACAATGCAGGGACAGCGAAATTGAACAATGATATTATCGCGTAATCAAGTTTGAATAGTATTACATGGCTCAACTTAGCCCCATATTTAGGTACAGCAAAATTGAACAATGATATTATCGCGTAATCAAGTTTGAATAGTATTATATGGCTCAACTTGACCTCATATTTAGGTACAGCAAAATTGAATAATGAAATGATATTATCGCGTAATCAAGTTTGAATAGTATTACATGGCTCAACTTAGCCCCATATTTAGGTACAGCAAAATTGAACAATGATATTATCGCGTAATCAAGTTTGAATAGTATTATATGGCTCAACTTGACCTCATATTTAGGTACAGCAAAATTGAATAATGAAATGATATTATCGCGTAATCAAGTTTGAATAGTATTATACGGCTAAACTTGGTCCCATATTTAGGTACAGCAAACCTGAACGATAGTATGGTTCAACACGTTACGAACTTCCTACTAGCTACTGGTTATTTCTGTAGTTCTATTGTACATCTGCTAAAAATCAATAAACAAGGGAAGTCATTTCCAGACAAGCCATTAAACGAAACAAATCAGTTACAAAAACACCGAATCCCTCCAACTGTTGAAAGACATTCGGAAAAAAAAGTGCTCAACATCCTGCTTAAAATACTCAAAAGGGAGGGTGCTTCAGTGATAAGACGTGACAATCACCAACATATGTCAACTTTCAAGTATCGCTTCTCCCAATGTGCAGAATGAATCCTCCCAAGCAGTGTCCACAGAAAAAAAGTATTGTTAAATTGAGAAAACGTCACCCAGATGCATGTTGATGGTGCTTAACTTTTCGAATATCTTATCAGGTGTCACGCTAAGAAAAGACAGAAGTGGGGGAAGATTTGTGGTTAAGGAAATTGAAAAAAAAAAAAAAAAAAAGAACAAGGTCTTCATTTTTGCTTCAAATGACTGCTTTTTGTCGTGTTAACTTGCTTATCTCTTTTATTTAAAAAGAGTTTTTTTTTTTGAATTTATGGTTAGTTGTTAATTGATAGGATTGGTTTGAATTTATGGTTATGTGTTAATTGGCTCTACGTTGCAACCCGGCGATTTGAATTAACGATGCGAAATTTAGAACTCCGTGGCCTTGTAATTTTGAACCAATCCAGAAGACAGTCCGGGATCTGTATCCCTTATTGTATGATTTGTTATGGTAACACGGAGGACTTTGAGACTCGACAGATTTAACGTGCATCAGTCACCATTTACTACACGGGGATTCTTATAATAATTCACCTATGAGTCTTTTTGTGGTTAGCAAATTTGTAATATCTTGTGTAGTTGTTTACTTGCGTGAATATGAAACTCGCATAATTTTTTTTTGCGGTTTTTAGCCTCTTAATGTGGTTTGTGATTCCCTATTTTGAGGTAAATTTTCTTTCTCAAAGTACCTTTTATCACCCCCTGAATATCACGAAACACTCTGTTTGGAACACCCTGTAGTACTACTTAATCAGTCTGTGAATTAATGAAGAAACCATTTTAACTGCAACATAGCTAATTAATAAATAAAAAACATAAAATTGTCGTTACTTATGCCAAAGCCAATACAAGCAAGCCTGCTTGAAATCAAGGGAATTTTTCAGGCAGAGGGTGTATCTCTTACTTTTCAGTGGCACCATCTATGGCCAAGGATACGACATCAGCCACACACACGTCATAGCTCGTTTTACAGAGAGGACCCAACCATACTCCATTCATTCATCCATGAATCGCAATTTTGACCTGAACTAGAAAACGATCAATCTCCATTTAAGTAGCCAGAGGTATTGATATGCTATGGGAACTCGGAGGACTATGTGAACTCGACAGATTTAACGTGCGCCAGTCACCATTTAATGCACGGGAAATCTCCGGCCGGCAGGATTCGAACTCACGTTCTCACGAACACAGAACCAGTGTCCTACCAACCAGGCTGACCCGTCCCTGGCTAAAGTTGTTTCTGTATATATTTCATCAGAATTGTAAAATTATGATAATTGCAACTCCATAATAATATATTATTATGGAACTGTAATAATTAACATAATTTTGTGTGGATGAGTATCATCTGTAAGTGGATGAGAATCGTCTGATCAGCTTTGACCCAAAATTAGTCATAACAAAAATGTTGATACTTGTACCAGTAACAGCAACGCTACAAATTTAGTTAATGTTAGTTTCGTATACGTTTCTTCGTTTATTTTTAAGCTCTTTTTGAGTTTCATAATGTATTTGCAAATATAACTACTTTTTCATGAATAAATTTTTTTGTTTGTTACTTTATAGTTTTACGCATTTTTCATGACTTTCATTCTTTTTAATTGTTCTTTATACGCAATTTCAAGCATTACTTTGTATTTTTCAAGCATTACTTCACAGTTTTTATTGTTATTTTAAGGCTTTGTACGTTCTTCATTACTTTCCTGATATGCAGTAATGAGTGTTGCGACAATTCGAAGCAACATAATTTAGCTATTTTATTTCATTACACGTAAAAAAGTTAAGATAATTCCCGATTATCCTCCACTTTATGTTCGTCAAAAACACGCAGACGACTTAAAATGAATTATTTCCTCATTTTTTATAATCAACCGAATTCGCTGCAATTTTCTATAAATTGCAAACGATAAAAACTCAAGAGGTTTTTTCTTTATTGTTATTTATTTTTCGCATCTTGTTAAGAAATATTTCTAAAAGCTAACAAAAAATTCGTTGTGCCTTACGCTACGCGACTTAAATAAATATTGTTAATAGCCATGTGAAATTTAAGTGAATAAATCGTAATAGGAACATATTCCCTGCATCTATTTGACCCGGAAATACAAGCAAGCTACAAGCTACATCCAAACGACAACTGAAACCACATCGGGAAATTGGACAGAGAACGCAATTAGGCATTAAATTATCCAACACAGATACAGTTACAGTTCAAGATCCGGAGATAGGGATCAGTGGCCTATACACTGCTGTACCTCTTAAATAAGGGGTTTGGTTTAAGGGTCGCCAGAAGAGATCTATTTAGAGAGAAAAAGAAACTAGTATTTACTTATTTATTTATTTTTTTTAGCGATGGAGAGAAAGGGTTAGGAAAGATAGAAAGAAGGCCAATGAATGTCATTGCCTACCTTTACAGTGAACGAGACACTAGAGAGGGGAGCCGGTTTTATGCATATGCATACTGGGTAGAATAGATTCATTATTTTAACTAGATTCATCTTTATTCATGCATACCTTAGAGGAGGAATATGATTAGAATGAGCATTCATTATTCGCAGACGGTACAAAGATAAAGCGAGTTTTAATCACGTGATTAGAGGATTTCTTACTATATTTACAACAAGCAAATTTTTTGTTTATAAAAATATTTTTTTAAATTTTAATTCATGTAATTATTTAATGAGATTTCGTTATTTTTATTCAGATCATATTTCACTTTACGATGCATATTGCACCACAAAATAATCACAATGCTTTTAATTATGGATAAAACATAGCAAACTAATAATATTGTATTTAATTATGCATAACACAACACAAATTACGTTTAATTTTGAATATTTCCTCACTGACTAATCATATTGCATTTGAATTTGCCACACTGCATCACAAACTAATCATATTGCATTCAATTATGTATATCTTATCACAAACTGATCATATTGCATTTAATTATGTATACTGCTTCACAAATTAATCTTGTTGCATTTAAGTATGCATATTACATCTCAAAATATCATATCATATTGGTGTGCCTGTTCTTAGAATATTTAGATTACATTAAAAATAATTTTCCTCTGAAGTAATTTTAAAGCCCTTTTCTCTTTGTTGGTATATAACTCGATTTCATGATTAGCTCACAAAGTGAAAGGGGTCTAAGACACAATAATTTCTTTGAGAATTTTTTTTTTCCATCTGATTTTTCTCTGAAATTTGAGAATTTCACTGTCACGTCAGTAGCCAAGTAATTTTTTCTTTATTCCGAATTAAATGAGTGAATGTCTTTAGATGTTTGACCTATCTCTTTCGCTTCCTCAACAGCGATATGCTCTCGCTAACCCTATCTCTGTTCCAAGATGGATACGTGAGGAAAACTGAACTTGTTTTGGAATTCGATTTTTGGGGTGGAAGCGGTAATTAAGATACGTTTTCATTTTTGACTTATTATTTATTCTGTGTTTTCCTGTTGCAGACGATAATGTATCTTTTTTAAATTTATTTTCTTGAATAAATATTCTATTATCACATACTCCCACGCTATAGACGCTCAATCATTTTTCGGGTGGAACTGGGGATATCAGAATTCGGACTTGTTTGTATTATCCCATGCAGGGTGGAATTGTAATTGAAGAGTATGGTGAAATAGAACTGTGAAATGCACTTTTATTTTGTTCTATTACCGTAATAAAACTGAGTGGTTGGAAAAAACTTGCGAAATTCAAAAGTAAACAAAGAGATTTTATTTTGTGGGTCAGAAAAAGATAAAGAAAATGTTTTGCTTTGGGTTTTTTTCACGAAGCATATCCTACCATACATAATAGTTTTCCTTTCACTAATCGCTAATGGGGAAATTAGAATTAAAGTAATTGTTATTATTATTTTTCATTTAGACCAGAAAAAGTCGATATTCAATTGCATGCTAAACATTTTTACTTAATATTACAATATCTCACATACATCAACAAATGATGAGATTCAGCAAATACTATTGACAGAAGGTTGTAAGAGGTAATACAGTCGAACTCGTTTATAACGAGCACAAAGGGACAGTAACATGTACTCGTTAAATCCGAGTGCTCGTAATAAACGGGTCCTTAAGGCAGACGTGCAACCAGAAGAGCTTGGGAGGTCAAATTATTGAGTTGACTTAAAATTTAATTTTTACTTACTTACTTTAAATACATTAATTAATTTAATTAAATATTTATCTTAATTTAGTGACAACTAACCCCCCCCCCCAAACCAGCAAAAAATTTCTAGTTGCGCTACAGTCTTAAAGGAAAGGAAATATAAACGGAAAGAAAAATAAAGGAAAAGATTCTTACCAAAACATTTATTTTTTTCATTAATCTACATATTTAAAATAGTAGTTTGTTAGCTTACTTTGAAGTTTCAGTTCGCGGTTTTTTTTTTATTTCGCGCTCATTTCTTATCATTTTGAAAAAAAGATTGCAAGACAGAAAAATATTGCTCGCTAAAACCGGGTATTGCTCGTTAAAAGCGACTTCTGTTCCATAGACTTAACATTGATCCAACCAAATATTCTC